>NC_091132.1:181382212-181736423 GCF_040183065.1 Periplaneta americana | reverse complement strand
TAATTCCATGACACATGGGAATTCCTATAGTATTTACAAAGCAGCGACACGTTTGGAGTGGGATCTCATCTCCTGGCCGGCATTCCAAGACGCTCGGTCGGGAGGCCGCATATTTAAGTGAATCACCAATAAGCCGTGACATTGATAGCTTCTACACGCAAATGGCCCGCGGGCCCTGTCCGGCTCACATCCGTGTTGACCGACCGACCCGGTATCCCGTGCTTTGTGCGATAACGACCCAAGTCGCACGACAGGTGCCTCATTCATTAGTCAGCTGTTTCTCAGAGAGAATATTCTACGTATGTCTCAATCTCACAGCAACAGGGGAATTCTAGAACTTCTACGTACCACCAAAAGGGCTCAAAACCGGTAACCGGTTTAACATTGAGACCCCGGCCTCATAAAATTCCAAGAAAATATGATTCACAAAAAAGAAACTAGAATTTCAGAGTGGCCGAAGAATGACCAATATCGCGTGTCGTTGTCTTTGCAACACGGGGCCAATTCCTAGCTGCAGGCAAGTTTAAACATCCTAACATAAATACTACTATTTACACTATAGGTTTCAAGTAACATATGTATATACAATCACAAAATAGCACTTACTGATTTTCCTAAGGCGACAAGATAAAAACTGTCGACATGAGTCCTAAAAGAAATAGGCTACGAACCTACATAATTACCCCATCAAATACTCATATTCCGGTATTTTTCAAATTTATGAGTTTATGAAACGGAACCTTGGTTTTCGCGTACCTCGCTTACAATAAGTCCAAAAACTTGCTTCCCTTGACTAGTGCTCATTGCGATGTCCGTTTAGAGAACGCTATGCGGCCATTTCCTTCCTCGTTATTGGGATACCTATTAATTATGTTCATTTTCGGCCTCTTTCCTTGAAAATTCGTCTAGATTTATTTAATGGACCTGTTCCGTAGCTATGTGGTCTAAGGCGTCATGTCTTGAACTAGCTGTAAGGAATGATCGTTCAAATTCTCATGGAGGGAAGGAGATTCTGACCTTAGGATTAATGTCCACTCGCTACAATGAATAGTGAAAATCGGTTTCGTAAATCAGTTGTAATGGCTGGGGGGGATCATTGTGCTGACCATATGTTACTCCCATACCTCTGCCAAGGTATGTGGATGTGAGGCCAGCAGTCGCCTTGTCGACCTTGACCCTTCATAGGGTGTCACATCACATTTATTATTATTATTATTATTATTATTATTATTATTATTATTATTATTACTTTACAAAATGAAACATTGTGAGGGCTGTTTTCCGAATGATAGGTGATATAAATTTTGAGTGTGCTGATCACAAATCTGCTGTTTGGTTTTTTTTCTACCACGTCAGAATTCTTTACAATTAAAAATTAAGTTTTGGCCTAAAGGGCAATATGTATAGGCCTATTTAAGTTGCAGAAGTTCAGGACAATAGTAGAGTGTAGGCATAAGACGTCGCAGAAAGTCAAGAAGTTGAAAAAAGGATACCATATTGGAGTAAAATATTTATCTCCTTTTTGTTCTTTCTTTTCTTTTGAATCTTCGAAGAGTGAATTTCCTTTTATGAGGCGGTTGTGGTTCTTCGCATATCAACGTCCAGAAGTAATCTGCCATCACTGTTGTATTCCATCGCCCCTGCACCGGTGCTCCACTGATGTCTTGGAGAAATCGTACACCATGTTCCTCACATCACCTAAGTGAGGAGAAAAACTGTCCAAATACGAAAATAGGATATGAATCTTGAGGCTCGTTTTTCATCATAATTCCTTTAACTTTTGCAGCATCTTACACACGTTGCTCTTATTTTTAGTAGATTATTTTACGACGCTTTATCAACATCATAAGTTATTTAGCGTTTGAATGAGATGAAGGTGATAATGTCGATGAAATGAGTCCGGAGTCCAGCACCAGAAGTTACCCAGCATTTGCTCATATTGGGTTGAGAGAAAACTCCGGAAAAACCTCAACCAGGTAACTTGCCCCGACCGGGAATCGAACCCGGGCCACCTGGTTTCGCGGCCAGACGCGCTAACCGTCGTTACTCCACAGGTGTGGACCGTTGCTCTTGTAATTCTGGTGTTTGTTACAAAGGAAATTTTCACATACATCTCGGAATGCCGTTCAAACTTCCTTTTCAATGTTTGCCATGAGTTGTTCAAATTTCGAGTCCTTGAGGTCCGATGAAAATGCTCTCTTTCAACTTAGCGTGTGAGATAGCTGGAAATTTTTATATGAGATGGTGGAAACATTGTCAATTCTCATCAAGAGTTTTAACAAATCGTTTAATCAGATTCAATTTTATGTGCAAAGGGGGCAAGATTACCTTTGCTGGGTCAAGGTGCCTGATGTTCTGCACAGTTTTACTACCCACAATGCAGCTGGTTCTTAGAAGCAATTCTGCTTGTGTCAAATGTTTATCATGTGCTCTACTGTCCAATTTGCAAATATAACACGCATATTTCGTGTATCCCTACTGATATTCGAGCAACGTATGGATCACTTTCAGGTTGCCACACAACATTCACTGTTGCTTTCTATACTTTATTTTGAAAAGTATTGACATATTCTGGTAAACTCCCCTTCAAATGCACAGGAGATACAACTGGCATAGTTTCCTTTATGCCATAGTACAGCCTTTAAACTTCTCTTGTTTGAATCTATGAATAACTACCATTCCTGTGCGGTGTAGCTACTTATTGCTTTAAGTTTCAACATGTGAAGAGAGAGACCATAGTATCCGCTTAACAAAAAAGTTCTCGTTCTTCATACATTAGGTAGGCTACTATAGTCTGCTTCGGTAGCAACGCTAGCTGCCCTAGCTCTCTGATTTATTTCACACCGTGAATGTTACAGTATTTGTAACGGTTCATTACCATTAATAATATGTGATTCTTCCTGAACTTTCCGGGTGTGAGACGCACACCTAGGACATCATGATATATTATGCTCCTACTTACAGCTATTGTCGAACATTTTCAAATCAGTTTTCTCTCTGTTCTTTTACAAACTCCACAGCACTAAAAACCATAATTTCTTCAGTGTTAATTTTTTTCTCTCTTTCTGTTGTGTTCGGCATTCTGAGCTACTGAGCAAGGAAAATAATGACAATGTATAAATTTCGTTGTAGATTTAGATGTAACTTTGGTTTATGTTCATTTTATTATGCCACAAATTTTTTTCCATTTTAATTTTGTGTCCAGTTTTCGATCTCGTCGTATAATTTGTAGTCATATACAACAGAAATCTTTCACTTATTTTGTTATAATTATGATTTTTCATTAGCCTAGTAAAATTTATTGAAGGCGAAACGTGAATAAGACGGAAACTTGGGCAATGCGTACAAATTCTCTAGTTCCAACGGATAGAATAAGTATTTAGAGTGTTAGTTATTTTGTAGGCTACGTATATTGCGGAATCTACCCAACGAGGGAACTAAACGTAATAGCCTGCTTCAGAACTTTAACAAAAACGTCTATATCATTACATTGCAGAAATATTGCTACTAGCAAGGTACTGGGTATACTACGGAAGAAAATATTAAAAACCCAGTACTGAATTTCTTATGTCGACTTCTAGAAATACAGAGGGCATTTTGTTACGATTTCTTCGTAATATACAGTCGAAAATAAAGATTCATTGTTGTAATGTGTATTGCGTTGTCACGGACAAAAGTGAACTGCACTTAAGGGAAGTCATTTGTATGTTGACGACCCTTCCTCTATGTTATCTGTGCAAAGTTCGCAATACAAAACCTTTCCACGCATATAAAAAGGTAAGGTGTGCCATTTAAATACTATGAAGGCGTCTGGAGTGCCTTGGAAGGAAAGTTCCATGCTTACTTGACGCCGGCACAAGAATGAGGAGGTGTGGTCGACACCATGTTCCGAATTTCATTTATCCTCGAGAAAGACCCACTACGCAATTTTATAGGAGGATGCGTGAACCTCAGGATCGTTCTGGAAGTTTTGGCAACGAGAAAATCTCGTCACCACCCGAGATAGAACCCAGGTTCTTCCAGTCCTTAGCCGGTTGTTATTCCAATTGAGCTAGCCGGTCGACTAGCAATGCTGGGAATGAATATTAAGTTCTCAGAAAATAGTAAAGAAGAATTAGGAAGGAGGTTTGTAAACAAATAATAAATTGTTACTGTACTAGGCATCATTGGCAATGCTAAGTTTCATGTCTTAGGCCAGCCGTCGGCAAATTGTACCCACGATGACATTACTGAACGCAAGCCGCAATACTTAAGATATAATATCAATCGAGGAGTATAGAGCTCTCCGTTCGGATTCCAGTGGCGGACTCTCAACACTAGTACCTGACGTAGACTACACAATATTGATTTTTACATGGACAGATTATATTTTATTTCGCCTTTATTATTACTGTGCTACAACAATCTAGGAAAATACGTCACTAATTGCCATTCTTAACACAACTCGTATGTTTTCGTCTGCTAGTCACGATAATTGTTTAGATATTACAAGTTTTCGTTCAGAAAACAAGTGTTCCGAAATATATTGAATATAGAGTCAAACATAGCAGCTATGTAGGGTAGCGGTAGGCGACCTATGACAGCACTACACATATTTTCTATGGAGAATGTCGTCTATCATCTGATTTCTTCTGTCCCAAATTCTGCCCTATAATCTCTATGAACCGTTTATCTTCACAGAGAAAACAGTTCGATCATGACCATAAGCTGGACATGTTGAAAAACTTTTTCGAACCACAACTGCAACAGGAAAACAACATGGGTATAGTGTTCCAACAGAATGGTGCACCATCTCATTGGACAATAGGCGTTCGTGATTATCTGGATGACACATTTGGTAATAGCTGGTGTGGTCTAGGAGAGCCAATTATGTGGCCTCCAAATTCCCCAGACCTGGTTTCTTTCTCTGGGTTTTCGTGAAGAATGATGTTTATGCACAATGACCAAGGGATATTCATGATCTCAGAGCAAAGATTTTCTGAGCTTTTAAGAAAGTTACCCCTGAGATGTAAGACCACATATGGGAGGAATTAGCCTCAAGATATAAACTGTGTCGTGTTCGCAATGGTGGGCACGTTGAGGTCTAATTTGGACAAAACTTTTTTACTTCTAGAATGCATGTACAGTACAAATTATTTAACAATAAATAGTAACAGTTCTCATTTCATCCCGTTTTCATTTAATGTCGTCTCAAACGGATCAGCCTGTATATTTTCTGTGATTTCAATGAAAATCTAGTGTTTGTTGAACTTCTGCCTACACCTTGAGGAGTGGAATGCAAACAAACTTTCCCTTTGACCGTGCTAGTAGCAATATTCCTGCAATGTAATGATATTCGCACCAATGTTGACAAAAATTATTTACTTCGTATTGCGTGTTCTTGGAACAAACACATATGTGAAGCGGATTTTCAGTCTGATAGCATGTTCTGGACTGATTAGAATCGCTTTAATATGGGAACTCTTAAAACTGTGTTGCTAGTGAAAATATACACATGCTTGGAATTTTATGAATATGAAGGGTACACGGGAAAAACGATCAAGGTCCATAAAAAATCGAAATTGAGTTAATAATGCCATCTTATAGTGGAAAGGAAGTACTATCATGTGGTCTAGCTAGGAATAAGAAATAATCGTTCTTGACATTCCACTACGTCAATTTCTATTAAATACACACATAACAAAGTAATAAGTGCTTAAACTTTAAAATTCGTTTTTCTCGAAACTTTCTAAAATGGACATTGATCGTTATTCCTGTGTACCCTTCATATGTGATCAGAAACCAGGAGCTCTTACAGAAAATTCGTTCCCCTGATTAACGTCCCTCATTTTTCTCCTAAATAAATTAATATTGAACCATTCATTATCTCAGGAAACCAAATGCTTGTGTGCACTGTAGCGTATTATACTAAGAACTTTATGGTGGGGGTAAACGAGCTTAGGGAGGGAGGGAGGGAAGCTTTTCAGTCAACTTTCTTCTTCCCCTGACGCGCAGGTAGGTTTCGTGAGATAACGATTGACCTATAACAATGGAGACAAAGCATTATGCTAGCATTTCTAAACGCATATGTATTTTACTGATATTGTTGCACCTAATTAAATAACTAGTATTTTATAAAGAATTTTCAAAATTATATGTAATAAATTAAATTTTATACATAGACTAATTGAAGGAAGAACGACGAAAATAAAGTTAAACTGTAAATAAGTCCAATAAGATGTCTTGGCTTTTAGTTTTTCTATTTCTACTAGGCTTTTCGGTGATGTCAGAAACGAGTCAGGGAAGCAGAATTCGGAACATTGGAGAAATTTTCCATAAAACATTCTGTGTATACAGTGTATTCTAGTAAGTCAAATATTCATATAGAATTTACTTTAAATTGCCATGCTATCTTTGAACAATTAACGAACCAAACAACCAACTATGTAATCAATGTTTCTGGTATTGTAAGGAAGGTAACGGTATGAATGATATCGCACGGTTCACTGCCTCATGTTCAAGGATAATCAAATTTGTGAAAATGCAGCGAGTAAAACATGGCTTCCGCACTGCGATCGTCCTTGTGGAACCGGAGGCTCTTCTTTTCGGTCGCCATGTAATGTGTTACTTTGCGGTCCGTCTCCAAAAATTTTGTTTCCGGTTGAGTGCCTTCGTGCTCAATATCGAAACAGCGGAAACAAGATGGTTGATTAGTCGATTATTGATTGCTTTTACTTCCGGTTAACAGAGAAATCGCGGAGTTACGTTCGACTCATATATTAGGACCTGCTTTCATTCTCCGTTTCCAACAGGTAGCGGTCTTATGTGATCATGCAACTGATAAATAGTCAATGATCTAATTCAAACTGGATCAATTCTGTAGCGATAACGCAGTGTTAGTAAGTAGCCAGTAAATGATACTCTTTACTTTGGCCTGAAAGCAGTTTATACAGTATTTTAAGATGCATAAATATAACTTTTACACATTAAAATTCTCAGGTGTAACGCTACGAGTAGTGCTAACCTGACATCTTATTTTGCTAAACCTGTCACCGGAATCCCGTCAAGTGACGTGTGCTGTGCGTTATATCGAAGAAAGAAAAAAACTCTCAACTTAAAAGTAATCCTCAAATATATTTATGTCCGTATTGAAAAAAAACATTATTTTTTTTTTTTACAAATATTGCTTCTTTTAATCATATTATGAGAATGATAATATTAAATCTCCTCTTAATCATTAGTGAACAATTAACATAAAACAGCCCTGAAGACATATGAACAACCTACCTTTGCTTATTACCATCAGGTCATCTTTATGATTATTTCCTAAAACTATTGGACATAATTTTTTTAAGCAATACATTACTCTTCTATTTAATATAATTCAAATATTTATTATTACACATATATTTTTGTATAAGAATACAAAAGCGCAGACGTTTACAAACCTATTGTTCATACGAACTACCTTTATTACTCAATATTCCCAGGTGAGTCATATTTAAATTATTTACTATGGCTGTTGGACATTAATTTCCTCAACATATTAATAACTTGGATAAAATGGGAATATTTATTACTGTAGAGATTCAATGTTTTCACAAATATAAAAAAACACCACATTTACAAAACTGCTACTCCCTGTAAAAAACGTTTTACATAACTAAAGCAGTCTGCACAAACCAAAATAGTATAACCACATCTAGTACATATATACAGTCACGAAGCTCGAGTTGTGAGGGTGCTAGAAACAATAGACTGTGCCGGTACTATTTCGCATTGTCTGTAATGAGGCGATATTAGCGATCCTAGTGTTTAGCAACTATATATGGATGTATATTTACTACGTATCGAGCTTCGTGACTGTATATACTAGACTGTGGCATAATTAACCCAATAGTGTGTGTTGCCTGGACCACGGGCTTACCCATCACAAAAGAATAAAAAAATTAATTGAAGGAAAATTGAAAATGAAATTCTGTTCATAAAAGCCATAACTCTCAACTATTCACACGAACATCATACTAAGTCCTGAAAGGAGCATCGAGAAAGCTTATTATTTCCACTGTTGCCATATCCTTAATTATATTCCATATTTCTGAGAAAAATATACAAGATTTACAACTTAGATTTAGATTGACTTATTTATTCGTCTGGCAGAGTCAAGGCCTTCAAGTCTTCTCCACTCAACCAGAACGTACTACTATAAACAATATAAAATATAATAAACTAAAATAGTTACAATAATTTTTTTTCAGAACAGTAGGCCCTAATGGCATAAAAAGATTCAAGTAAAAAGTTTAATCTAAAAATATAAGCTACACTAGAAAAAGTAAATTATATTATTCAGTAATTAACGATATTAAGCCTAGTAATTACACACAAAATAGTAAATTTAAGAGAGAAAGTTGATAAAAGTACAAATAGACAAATCATATTTACATTTAATGATAGCGATGCGTTTTATTGTTTAATAGACGAATTTTCAATCTCTTTTTGAATTTTGACAGCTCTCGGCAATCTCTGATAGGGAGGGAGAGGAAATTTCAAAGCACGTTACACTGTAAGAGCTAAAGAGTATGGTGTAGTGTTATGTGAAGGACTTGTTAGGACAGAGCATTGTTGGGAGCGGGTGTGAAAGAAAGTTCTGAATATCAGAAAGCCAAATGAAACGATTTGATAAAATATATCTAGGTGAGAATGTAGGGACAAGGAATAGCAGATTTCCCCCTCACTCATTCGAAGCTATTATAACATTTTCAGGGACGGTGTTACATGATTAGATCAACGAATGTTGCAAATGAAGCGTATACACACAACTTAACTTATACAAATAGAAAAGAGTTGTCATTTTCGTCAAAGAACTACACGGAGGAATGTATTATCATTAGCACTTTATCATTGACATTTACACTAATAATTTACAATACATTCAAATGGTTGCGAATGCAAAATGACTAAACATAGACTACTCTCGTCTTTTTCAGTGATCTTAGCATTAAATCCGGGTTCATGTGTTGAAACCCGGCACAGAACGATAGATTTTTAAGGAAATCCGGTAAAGAACGATGAATTTATTAGTAAAGAATGTCCGAGAAGTCCGCGTTCCCCTATAGTATTGATTACCAACACAAAATAGTAGTCATTATTCAATGAGGAATGCGAGACCTCTTGAATATAGGTATACTTCTTTATACTGTATTTCATCTTCATCTTGCTTATAAGTGTTGAGGTATAAATATAAATAAAACGATTGCTTGTCAGCATAAATAATTAATACTACAGTACTCGTTAAACCGCATATCGTTTATTCTGAGAGCCGTTCTGAAGAAATACATTTTTACAAAGAAATCTCTTTTAAAAAACCTGTAGGCCTACTCACGTAAAGCGAGTTTAAATTTCCCGTAATTCGTGTTTCTACGAAAGTGCAGTAAATAATTTAATCCCCTCCATTTCTCTCTACTTGCCACCAGTATGAGTTATTCAACTCTACAGAGATATTCATTTGAACAATGCAAAATATAGGCTACTGTAATGTTATACAGGGACATCATTTTATTTTTACTTCAATTTTTATTGTACCTGAGTTTTTGAATGTACTTCACTCCCACCCCTTCTACTAATGAAGTTCAACCGTCCTACACACAGATCCAATACCTCATATACAGTCATAGTAGCCTTACGGTCATAGTAAACAGTACGTTCCAAAAATATGTTCTCGTTTTCCAGTGACGAAAGGGCTTTCAATATTGAATCATTTTCGCACAGGTACTGTCGTCCATTTTCCTACGTCATATCCCGGCTTCCCCCACGAGCTTTTATTCGCCAGCTAGTGGCTGGGCTGTCTTAGCTCTTTTCTGAGAACATTAATTTCTGTTAGGAACTGGACGTCTACGTAATATTATACAACTGTTTAAAATAACTTAAATAAAAGGGCCTCGTTAAGTAACTGTCACGTGATTTCCTCCCTTTCTACGACCCTACGACATAATCACTTGGACGGACAGTAGATAGCATGTCTGAGTAATTTATCTTTTTGGATCGGGCAGAAGTGAAGATTGAATTTACAGTACGTAAGGTACTCTTTTATAGAGTAGGTACATAATTATTTCAACATGTGTTACTAGTACGAAGAACGAAACTGGTAATTGGGATTAGGTACAATAGTCTATATGCGATAATATGCACATTAGAACTAAAACCTGTATCGAAATGAACGGCCACCATTTTAAAAAATGTGTTCAAATATCCATATTATGATTATTTTTCAATTTAACTTCATTCTCTATAGTGTACGCTAATATGCTGTAGACAGTATAATATACACTGCATAATGAATACGTTCACATGGACAGCTCAGTTCGTGAGTAAAAACACTCATTGTTAATACTGTACTGTATTTTGATTAAATAAAAACCAAATGAAAATTATCAAACTCAAAAGCGCAATATTTCCTAGTTTACGTAAATGGATGAACTACTTTTCTTCCCTCCTATACCTAGTAAAGTGATTTGTTTGTATATTACGCCAGTATCATCGAACTCAGTCGTGAAAGGGGGTAGCAAACGGCGTTGATCCAGAGGTATAGGCAAGTTAATATTAAAAATGTTAGTAAAAATAAAATGATGTCCCTGTATAACTTGAGGTCGATGATGCTGCAGTGAACAACACAGCGCCCTCTACACTGTTCAATGTATGAAAGGAAATTGTATATGACAGCAGTGTTGAACTTGAGAGCGAAAAAATTTAAATCAAGGTCTAGCATGAAGACAATGATGAAGGTGATCCAGGCTATCACATAACGAATGAAATATTATATTGCGAATAGAATGAACTAAGCTGGAGAGACTATTCGTGCAACTGAAAGTGAGGGTACCGACATCCGATTCTCAAAAATTAAGTTTAAGTGAGCGTAAAGAACAATACTGCAATTCAATTGTGTGACCGATTCTGTTCAACAAACTGGCAATAAATAAATTTCTACATGTTACTACTACACCAGGAATCTGTGTGAACTTTACTGAAGGAAATGTGGGACAAACTAAAGAAAGAAAATTGATAATTTTTAAACCAAAGAAAGAAAATTATTTCTAACTTGTGATATTATACCAAAAACACAGACATTTTATTTTATTGTAAATTGAAACTGTTTTTATTCACAAAATTGACTGTTTTACTTGTATTTCTGTTAAATTCTGACTTCAGCTAATCGCATCGAGGCAAAGAATATGAGCCACATTCCTGGACGGTAAGATGTTTTGAGCCATTTGTCCTCATTACAAATTTTGAATTTGAGTCACTTTATAACTAGGAGAGAAGACACTTGTAGAAACATTTTATTTTGTTACGTTGGCAGTAAAATTAGATAACACAAGTTCCCGTTCCATTTATTTAATCCATACTGCGGACTCGTAGTCTAATACGGTACCAGTAAATCATATTACAATGGGTTGCCAAATTAACATACTATACTCAGCATAAAAGGTGTATGAGTTCTCTGCTCTATTTGATGTTATGATCACATTTAACAAAAAAAATGTATATTTGAGTAAAATATTAGTGTCTACCAAGAGTACGGAGTGTCACTTGTTGATTTTGAAACAGTGAAATGTCATGGTGCACTGTTAATATACTGTATTATGTATTTCAATTTGCGTGGAAATTCATTGCAGTCTTGCGATTCATTGTAAGCATTTCATCGTTATTAACAGCCTATAATCAACTTGTAGAGATAAGTATTGGTTTGAGTATGTTGAAATACATTAATGCAAAGAAATTTAACATACAGTACTGTATCAGTAGCCTATGTTTCAAAATCTGTATGGCTTTCCAATTGTAAATTGTCCTCATTGTAGAGTGGGGAAAGATCTTGACCTTACTCCAAGAAAAATAAAAATTGCCACACTCCTTTAGCACTGTGAATACACCGAACGAGAAATTGCACTTATAATTCAGCAATAAATATAAATAATAAAATAAAAAAAAACAAAGAGCTACTGTCAGATAGAAAAGATAAATTTGGCCGAAAAGGAATAACAAATCCTGAGAGAAAAATTCGACAAACCATTTGGAAAACCTTATAAAAACAGAAAAGGGCACTCTAGAATAGCGGTCGTCAGCACAGAGCACCTGGCGCTAGCGTCTCTTACCCGCGGAGAACACAGTGAACCATGGTGCACTCGTAGCTTCTAGCGGGTATGCTCTCTACCTCTTCCTGCTGCACGACGGGGCACACGGTACGGCTCCGCTTACCCTTTGCACATTTCAGCGAGTGTTGACGACCACTGCTCTAGAAGATTCCAAAGAATAACTGAGTAACAGTTTCTGTCCCAAGTCTACAGAGAAGAATCAAGAAAATGGGAATACAATGTTGTCGACCTTTGAAGAAAGTAATGTTGACTGAAGCTATGAGACAGAAGCGATTGCAATGAGCCAAAAAATATAAGGATTGAACAGAGGAACACAGGAATAAGGTATGCAGTCATATGCACTTACAAGGGGCACTACCATCTTAAAACTTTCTCCCCAACGAAAATAACTAGGTGTGAAGTCAAAAGAAGTGGCTCAAAATCATTCTCATAATTTTCATTATCAGCTAGCTAGCTGATCTCGAGCATCAAATCCTTTGCGCTCATCCGCATAACTTTGTGCCCTAATAATTGATCCGGATTACAGAGTTCTAACGTATAGGCCCTAAACATTTGCCTTAACCAATAATCACCGACTCAAATTTCAATGCCATGAGACACATTTTCTATAAGATATGCTCACCCGAATAGCGGCTCCCAAAATCGAAACTGTGTCGCCGCCACATTCGTTCTTCAGCTCGCAAAAGATTAATTTTCTAAACATCGCTGCAGTTCTTGTTCTCTTTACCGACTGGGCAGTGCTGGGCGTAGCACCTGTTGGTCACGCTCGCATTGTTGCCCGATTATTATGTTACATCTCTTCTTGTTGGTGGTTTTGTGTTTCGCTCGCACGTCGCGGTTCACTTGTTAACACAGCCACCTCGCGGGGGCGACCAGAATTAAAGTGATATTTCTATCATATTCGATTTGTTCCATGGAAAGAAATCAGAATGAGAACCGGATTTGTCCTCGAAAATAAAGTAACACCACACACAGAACTGTACGTACGTTAATGATGATTATGATGTTAACGTCGACAACGACAACGACAACGACAACGATAACGATAACGATAACGATAACGATAACTACTACTACTACTACTACTACTACTACTACTACTACTACTACTACTACTACTAGACCTATTTTTTAAAAAATGGGATATGACAGTTAAGCGGCCGAGTTTGGAACTACAGTGCTATGTTGCCAATATGGACTACCACGCTGCCAGCTGATAGAAGCTAGCAATTGACTTTAAGATGGCTGACGTTAAAACATTCATTCACAATTGACGCGAAGGTAAGAAAACAATACAAAATCGACAGAGAATCAAAGACAAAACGTACCAATGCTAACATTGTGTGCACAATAAATGTCGCCAAGAGAGCTATTAAGCACTCGCCACGTGGGAACGGTAAGTTTGGCAACTCAACCGTTGTTACCATAGCAACAGGCCTACCACGCTATGTGACATTCAGTTGTTTTTTCCGATCGCAACGCTATCATGCCTCATCTTTCAAGAAAACAGGTATACTATAAACTCGCACAACTAAATACTTCGTTATTGCACCGGAAGTATGTTGACAGGTTGTTTGTAACAACAAATGACGATCCGTTCTGAGTTGTGACGTAGACCTAGTAGGTTCATTTTGTGAACAACGCCACGCTTATTAATATTTTTGTATTTCGTCTGCTGATTAGCTTATGTGTACCAGTTCCCAGCTAATGCAAACGAGTTTGTTCTGTTTTGTTATATACCGGTATTCTTCGTGTTGTGCTATTGCACTTTAATTCACTTTAAATCTGTTTGTTTCATTATTTTATTATTTCTATTTATTTCGTAATTGTTTTCTTGTGGCATGACGTTTGTTTAGTTTCGAAACATACCTGCAGATCGACCATAAAGTACCGAAAAAAGTGAAACATACGGCAACATTGCTCTCAGGATGTATCAGCTGGCGATCAGAAAGTATTTTTAATCAATGTATAGGATATTCTCCAGTCTTTAGCATCCAGCTGTTCTTTGTTATATTTCAAGTGTCGTGAACAATACCTCAAAACAGTTATGACATCACATCCACTCAAATATACTCGCTGTCATTTTCAACATTCAGGACTTAAAAATCCGGTCCCCAGTTATTAGCAACGAACAGTTCTCGCTTTTTAGATCTGGAACTTCTTTTCTCGATCGGATACACTACTGTAGATTGAGACATGATGTGGTTTCTGTGATGTGCTAGTCGGTACAACGTCTTGCCCCAATTTAAGACAACGCACATTATCACAGTGACGACGGATAATATTTTATTCCTGTCCTATTCGGAATTAGAATCCAAGACCGTGACTTCCACGCAGGCTTAACACCATATATTAGCCGTTACGAACATCACAACAGCAGTGGCGTAGCATGAAATTTTGAGCAGGGGAAGCTAACTCAAGTTGTCTTTCATGCAATATGAGAAAACGTATTACAAAAATACAGTCTTAAAATAAATAGTAGTCAGTTTCAAGTTAGCAGTCGAAGATTGGTTGGAACATCGTAATACCAATAAGGCATGACCTCAAATGATACGTAGTAAAATATGATTTCACGGTTTACACATATCTCTTAACAAATAGACACGTATACGTATAACATTAGCTAACTCCCTGTCGTACTTAGAGAAATCAAAATATTAGTATCATTACGTAAGTATTCGTCTGTCTTTTGGTTGTTTCCTTCATTGACAGCAAGGGAGTCGGTCATTTGTTTTTTAAATCACACTTTCGTTCGTAAGTCAGTCTTGATAATACAATTGTCCTAAAAAAATTCAAGTAAATTGGTGTCAGGAACTGTTATTTCGCTCATTATTTATTATATCAGCCACAATGCACACTAACACTTCAACTGAACACAACTGACGAAAAGGGATAACTCGGAAACTACTTATTTTAAATGTTAAAGCTAGCTTCTTTGCGAGGCTTGCGACTAGGGTAGCTTAGTTAGAAAGGGATGGAAAATCTGCGGGGTGGATTACACAGAAGAAACCAGTTTGCTTGGAAGCTGGTGTATGCAGGCTTCTTGTTTACTGCTGCATCACAAATCATCCTGAGCTGCCGCATCACAATATATTTAACGGGTAAATAAAAATTCTATTAAAATTAATAAATAATTTTCTCCATAAACTGCCGGTTTATTATGAAATTATTATTAACTGGGGAAGCTAAGCTTTTTAGCTTACATTGACGCTACGCCACTGCACAACAGACCTCTCTTTGTTTGAAAACGTCGTTAAATAAAGAACATAGTTATGGTAAATTCCACAAGTCATCCTTGTACAAACTTTTCGTACTTCGCTATGAGTGTAGAATCTCTGAACATCAATTAGCGCTCGTCGCAGAATCCTACAACATGGAAGGAAGTCACAGCCAACTGACCACCGTGACAAGGAGCAGACTTTTCGTCTGATTTTGTTGGTGATGCTGGCGGGAGCCTCAGGTGCAGCAGGAAGCGGCCCAGCTGACCGTATCGGACAGTCTGATGCACCGCAAATAGCCCACCACATCCTGCTAATCCGAGAGTTCACAGGAAATTGCCCGCGAGTTCTGTTGATGGGCGAGTTTTTCTGGCAGCGGTACGTGACATTCTTCTGTTCTGAGGCAGTTCGAGGTGTTGTCAGAGTTATCTTCATGGTAGTTTTCTAGAGACAGCCTTAAGCGATCATCCACGTGTATGAACGCAAGAGAATCCCTGACTACTCCGTCTCGAAATTCTAAGTTACTGCCTTCTTCTTAATACCACAATTTATTATCTACCTATGAAAATTCTCTGCATGCCTTAAGTGGTAGCGCCTACGTTTACAAATACAATGAACTAGAGACCAAAAATTGAGATTTGTTTTCCTTTTATACTGATTGGGTAAGTCTCTCTTATCAATAGCCTCGGATTTAAGGCTAAATGCCTATTTTTTATATAAGAATAAACTAAAAATAGTTAAATATTTTCAAATTATATAAAAAATGTAAATTATGGTTTATTTAACGACGCTCACAACTGCCGAGGCTATATCAGCGTCGCTGTTGTGCCGGAATTTTGTCCCGCAAGAGTTCTTTTACATGCCAGTAAATCTACTGACTTGAGCCTGTCACATTTAAGCACACTTAAATGCCATCGACCTGGGCCGGAATCGAACTCGCAACCTGGAGCATAGGAGGCCAGCGCTATACCAACTGCGATACCGAGGCCAACTTCAAATTATATATGAAGTAGAAAAATTTAGAAGGAAGTTCATAGTGCCTAAAATATCTATTTTGCCCATTGTGACCCTTTTAAGGTTTTATTGCCTAAAATGCCTATTTAGATATTGTTAATGTGTCTTTTTTGTGCAGCAATGAAAGAGAAAGTTCTGAATATTATAGGGTGAGTGTGGCTCAAAAACTAGTATTAGTACTAGTATTAGTATAGTAGATTAGTATTAGTATTAGATTAGTAGGCCTATTATGAATGGAGAAATTCCTGGAAAATGGTTTTGTTGAGCACTTGAGCAGGAAATAGAAATACAAAAGAGCCATGTCCCGAGAAAATATCTTTTTTCGCTTATAAAATGGTTCTGACAGAAGGCAAAGTTACACTAAAGTAAAACTGAGAGAACACCATTGTTATGTATTGCAATAGCAATTATGGAAATATGTTTATTGTAAATTCATAAGTAAATAAACAAATAGAAAATAAATAAATAAATAAATAAATGAATAAATAAATAAATAAATAAATAAACAAATAAATAAATATAATACTGATACGTGTCAGTAACCATAAAGCAATGAGGGCGATGAATTCATTAATGAATATCCATAATTTAAGATATAATAAAAATGTAGTTTCTAATCACAATAATTTTGTACTATTTTCGTAAAGTAATGCTTAAATATGGATATGAAGAAGATTGGAGAGTGTGAAGTGGACAGACAGAATAAGAAATGAAGTTGTATTGGAAAGAGTGGATGAAGAAAGAATGATGCTGAAACTAATCAGAAAGAGAAAAAGGAATTGGTTGGGTCACTGGCTGAGAAGAAACTGAAGGATGCACAGGAAGGAATGGTGAACTGGAGAAGAGTTCGGTGCAGAAGAAGATATCAGATGATAGACGACATTAAAATATATGGATTGTATGTTTAGACTAACAAGCAAACATTCTGATGGGGCCAGATAAAAAAGTTATTTTTTTCTTCCACCATGTTAATAATGCGAAAAGAAGTGCTTATACAAATTTTGGTCACTCGACAGCAATTACGAGGCTGTACAGAAAAAAGCACAATTGCATAGAAAGATTTATTGAAACAGACACAACAATTGTTGTGCTATTTGTCACCATATCCACCACTGGAATTGAGACTTGTCATACCATGGGATCAATTTTTGTATCCTTGTGTCGTATAAGTTAGCTGCCTGGCATCGGAACCAGCGTCTGCACCTCTTTGTCGACCCCATGATGTAACAAATATATCAATTCCGGCGGGGAATATGTTGAAAAATAGCTCAACAATTGCTGTCTGTTCCTATACATTTTTCCAATGAAATGTGTTTTCTTTCTGTTAACGGCCCTTGGCAAACTTATTTTTTACGACCTCCGTAATTACGGTCGAGTGGCCGAAATTTGTATAAGCACTTCTTTTGACATTATTAACATGGTGAAAGAAAAATAACTTTTTTATCTGCCCCCATCAGAATGTTTGCTTATAAGAGGAAGGCAGAAAATAGGAAAGGTTGGAGAATGCTGGGTTTGCAGTGAAAGGCCTGCCCATGGGCAGAACACTTATGTATGTATGTAATATTGACTAATTAATTACATTTTTATAGTCATTATGGTTTGAGTAGGTACAAACACAGGTGCATAATATTGTATTTGTAGCTGCCTGAAATTTTATTTTAAGTACCTACCTAAAACTGTATTTTTAGTGCCTATTTTGATAGCTTTAGAGACGGTTTTAGTTTTCTCACTAAAAGTTAGTTTTTAACGGCCTAAAAATCCGAGTCTACGGTTATCAAGTATGCCTTCTGTTTCTGTTAGACGGTATCCTTTCTGGTCACATGACCGTGATTTTGAACATCATCAACTCTAAGGACATCTTATGGTAATTAGGCTTCAAGGCCGATCTGAAGTAAACCATTTAGTAAAATCAACAAACGGAGTTATTTGGTTAGGTCTCAGAGACCATCTATCCAGTTCGTAGTTTATTCGTGTTTTTTCTATGGCGCGACGCAAAGAAAAATGTCGAAATGAACTCTCATATCGGAAGGTTGATTGATGACGCTATGACCTTGATGGAAAAAAGTAAGAGTTAACAAGAGTCACGGTTCAAATCCCGAGTCGTGAAGGACGAACTCATGGCTCAGGTGTGAATCCTGATGACTGCAACTGATGACGCTTCTGGCAGACGACCAAAGCACGGTCCGGCCTTGCGACTAAGAACGCTGGAACTACAGTACTGTGGTAGTCACTATCAAGGCATCTGATTCAGAATTCTTGCGCATGTGCAATAACGTGATATCTGGAACCAGTCTGCTTCAGTGAAGTTTCTAAGTGCTGAAGTAACTACAAAGATTATATTTTCTGCTTACAAAGACTTTTTACACTATATAAATCTGGCTTTCATGTACAGCTCCCTGTACAGCTGACTTTAATAATTTCAAGGGAAAAATTGTTCCGGGGCCGGGTATCGAAGCCGGGATGACCTTTGGCTGAGTGCCAACGCTCTATCGACTGAGCTACCCAGGGACTCTACCAGACCTCGGCTCAATTATTCCCAGTTGAGGTATGTGGATACATACCTCAAGTGGGTTGACAAGACAACAGAGATCCAACATTAAGTGCACCTTTCCGTGTGACTTAAATTTGTGGTTTTCTGTTAACGAACAGTAACGTACAAATCTGGCTTTCAGGTATTGCTCCCTGTAAAGCTGACTTGAATAATTTCAAGGAAAAAATTGTTTCAAGGCCGAGAATCGAATCCGGGACCTTTGGCTGAGCGCGCCTATCGATTGAGCTATCCAGGAACTCTACCAGACCTCGGTTCAATTATTTTCTTTTATATCCACATACCTCAAGTGGGTGAACAAGACTACAGAGACCCAACATTGAGTGCACACTTTCTGTATAACTTAAATTTGTGGTTTTCTGTTAACGAACAGTAACGTCTATTATAGACTACAAATCTGACTTTCAAGTATAGCTCTCTGTAAAACTGACTTGAAGGTCCCGGGTTCGATGCCCAGCTCCGGAAAAATTTTTCCCTTGAAATTATTCGACTTTTTACACTATTTATAGTGTCTGTGTCGCGTCTATGTCTTTCATCCAGTTCACCAGAATTGGATCCTCGACCTGATCATAATAGAATTTGAGGTAGCCAAAGTAAACATTAGAGAAAGATTTCATTGGGAACTCCTTTTCCATTTTTATTCCACTAAAATTCTTCACGTCCCTCTCACTTCATCTACCACCTGTAACAGTTAAAAAAATATGCTGAAGCTAAGTCTTGCGAGTTGTACGGATCTCTGACCCTGGTACAGTACTTAACACCCTAGGACTCCAGGCCCTAGGAAAAGTGTTCCCTCACAGTACCTGTGCCACTCGCCAAATATGACGTCACATCAATATAGTCAATGAACAACTAAGTTTGAGAGGAGAAATCTGCACTCGCTTTCTCTCTTATATGTAATTATGCACACTTCATCCCCCTCTTATTTATTTGCCGTTTTCGTACTCTCTCTCGCTGTCATAATATTAATACTCGTTCACAACGCGATAACACGCTAGAAATTCCACTCCACAAATCATCTCTGTATTCTTCATCCTTCACTGTTGCTACTTCTCGTCACTGGAACTCTCTGCCGCCTTAAGTCAAGAGCTGCCGAACCTTGAAATCTTTCAAATGCAAGTTAGGAAATTATCTTATGACGAGTTACAAAACTTACTTACTGTTGTGACAAGAGTGTTGTATTGCATGTTTCCACGTATTCGCTACATGATATTCTAGTGATATTTATTTTATTTTATCTGTTTTTGTTTCATAATATTTTCCGATAATGGTAAGTTATATCTGTCATGTGATAACTTGAGCTACCTATAATGATTTATTTTCCTCGCTGTGTGTACCTAATAAATGCTGTGAGCACTGTATGCTTTGTACATTACTATTTTATTATTATTATTATTATTATTATTATTATTATTATTAATATTATTATTATTATTATTGTCTCATATTTTTATACTTTATGCATCTCATTTATTTTGACTTACTGTTTACATTTTATTTTATTTTCTTTTCTTTCTATATGTTATATACAAGATCAGGTATTTATGAAGATTAATTTTGTAATTTGTGTTTTTTAATACTGGTGTCGGCAGAGATTGTTAGAGATTGATTTGTACTGTTGGCGGAGATTAATGGAAATTTTGGAAAACAATATTATTTTTGAATTGGAGTATTAATTCAGTATGAATAATACTTTCCAAATAATTAACATTAAAGGTACATTGGATTCTGGTAAAGGTGCGGTATGGCCAATAGACAATATTTGTTGGATTGAGACGGTATTTAACACACATTCATTAAAAACGAAAAAAAAAATTGCAGCCCTCAAATTAACACTTTCAAATTATTAGTGAAATGTTGAATTCTCAGTCTTTTGAGTTCACTAATGTAATCAGAACACCTGGAATACCATGCTATGTAGGCTATTTGGATATATAACAAATCCAAGTGAAAAAAAAATCCGAAGAAAAAAACTCAGAGTACAAAATTCGCTATAAAACGACGCAATAGTAATAATTCGCGAATGTGTTCATATTTCGCTATTAGAACTCTATTTCGCGATTTGTCGCGATTGTTTTATCCGCATATTATTAATCAGAATCACTTAATTCGTAAAGATTAGCAAAAATCTATTCTATATCTATTATGTCGTGATTTTCGCGATCTCCATAAATATCCGGCCCTGGTTATATTTTATGTCTCATTTCCACTAACGTGTTGTTTACATTGTATTATGATTATCTACTTCAGCTTTTTTTGTGTTGTATTTTGTAAATTTGTAGTCTTTTTGTATCGCAGTTTTACTCCTGGTTGAGTTAAATAAACCATTAGTATTATTATTATTATTATTATTATTATTATTATTATTATTATCTCCGTACACCCTGGGACAGAATACGGTCCCTAGTAACTAGTCATGCTGGAATAGAACTCACGTCTACAGCCTGAGGTACGCCGGTGGTTCCCATAGAACTATTTCCTGTTTCACCGGATAAACATTTGAAACTAACATAATTAGTTTTGTGTGTAAATTTGCACATATATCCAGGTTTTAATAATAATTAGCATTACAACAACTCTAGTCTTTAATCCTGTGTCCGTCCTTGCAGCGGAAAATCTAAAAATATAGCGTGTGCTGGTGCTACTTCAAACCCAACCTATACATGGACGCTTGTATCTAAGAAGAATTCGACCTTCATGTATTGGACTTATGATGCAGTTCTTTTTCTTGTGAGAGGAAACTACATTTTTTGGTTAAGAGAAAAGAAATCAACACTCAGAACGAGAGAATTCGCGCGTCTTTTGTAGAGGTCAGGTGAACAGTTTGCTGAACGAAGTGGATACCATCAAATGCACAACCACAACAACCACATCGCACCCTGGACCTCCCGGCACGTCCTTGTGGTGGCAAAACATTTCCTGGTGACGTCACGCAGAGTGGTTCCATGGAGGCAATGATCCAGCAGCATTCCAGTCCGTAGAGTTTGGCGCAACAATGGCATATCATGCACTTACAATTTCGTAAGATATTTTAGTTCATATACCATATGGCGCAATAAACTATGTGATACAAGAAATATAAAGCCAAAATATGCAACACCACTACAAGACTAGTACTTACGTACGTACCAGAACTAGGTCTAGACAAAAACTGCAACTGAAATTAATGTAATTATGAAGGTAATATAAAAAATATAAAGGGTTCGTAACGACAATATTCAGTCGATCAACAGATTAGTAACAATACAGGTAATAGAAGGGAATAACCATATTAACAAAATGAAACCAAATAAGAACGTGTGTCTTTTTAGAATTTAATTGCCTGTTGACAAAGAGAGTTTTGGTAGTTCCAGAGAAAGGTGAAGGGAGTCCCATATATTGAGAGAAGTTAAATAACCTAATAAAATTAAAAAAGAATTTTCGTCACTGTTAATAAAATACTGCTTACACCACAAATTGTATCAGTGGATTATAGATATTATGGTGGTTTTGAAAACATCGCAGAATTATAATTATTTCGCTATACCAACTAAAAGGTAAGAGAAACAGCACTTTAAAAAATACATCACTCCACACGTTATTAACTAGAGCTACAGTTTACGTTTGTTCTCGTTGAAATATAATACACCTTTTGTAATAGTAATATACGTTACAAGAGCGGTATGTTGACGTTTTCATGGTCGAGGAAAAGATTGAAAAAGCGAAACGTAGTTGAGCTTTTTTAATTTCCGACAACATGAAAACAAACATACCGCTCGTGTATCGTACATTATTTTGTGCGAAGATCGTTTATTACATACCTGAAAGAGGAATTTCTAATTAGTTGCAATGAAATCTCCATGTTGGTTTCTATTTAATGACGGCAACTTCGGAACACCAAAATATCTTTCTTCAACATTGTTGCTATAAAATGTTTTCTGTGTTTACTGTACTCCAGTAGGCCGTGATATACGTCTGTCTTTTTTTTCCCCAGTCTATAAATGCGAACTTAAAACAAACGGTAAGGTTATGTAATGATTTATTTTTCATTTTAATATTTTAACAATATTATTTATATAACATATTGCAGTAATAACATCGGCATCTGGAATCTCGTTGATTTTTTCACGGCTTCCTTAATGTTACTTGTATCAGAAATGCAATAAGTTTCGTGGAGTAGTAGACTTTACTTAATTTTTGCAAATATTTAAAAGCAATAATTAAATTGCAATTTAGGTGAAATTGCAGTAGTAAGTTTCCAACTTATAATTATTACTATGTTAAACGTCTCTAAAAATAATATGTTAAAAGCCTAAAGCAGTAAATTGAATGTCGCGCTTAAGCGGTAAGAAGAGGGAAATTGTTATGTGTGTTACGTTGGGAATACTGAATGTGGTATTTCACACTTACCGCGTATTGGTTCTGTGCGGAAAACAAGCAAATACGCACGATCTCGCACAAACGTTATTTTAGAGCAGCGCAACTTGCAATTGTTGACCATATCTTATAGTTTGCATGCACAAAATTTCGAATACTACTGCTATGCTTAACATGTTATATAATGATAAGGTCGTTGATTGCATTATTTAACCTTATTCAGGGTCTGAACTGATCGCTGAATTATAGTATTTATCATTCAACAACATGCGAGTTATTTGTTAATAGAGGTCAGATCTAAAGCTAATCTCAGTGGCGACTCGTGATATTTTTTGTTTGTAGGATATGAGACTGACGATTGATGACCAAGACAGAAACTAATAATAATAATAATAATAATAATAATAATAATAATAATAATAATAATAATAATAATAATAATAATAATAGAGCATGCGCAATTAATTTCTTGCTACAGTTAAATTCTTCTAAATGATCAAATACAATTTCAGATATTCTTTCGGTAGTCCTGTCGTCTGGAAGTCCTGTTAATTCTTGTGTTTTATTATGGCTTATTTTATTTATTTTTATGTAACTTTCGTTTTTATTCATTTTATTTTTTATATTATATCATTTTAAATCATTTGTTATTTCGTTTATTCTTTCCTTTTAAAATGATCAGTGAACTGCATTTAAGGAGGCTACAAAGATACTTGAAAATTCGTATTGCAGTCTCTGACAGGGTTTCCACACCACCCAGAAATAAGAAGCGTCGTAGTATTAGGATATGCGGTCATTTCCTCAAACGCGGTTTAAGCCAAACCATACCCCGTCCTCCGCACTCACCCCTGTCCGTAACATCACTGCTACAAAAAACAGTTTGGTGTAAGATATTTGGTTGGTTCCTCGGAAAGTATTCCTAAGGTTTGAGATGTGCAGTGGCGACAACTCACGACAGAAAGTGGAAGTTTGAAGAAAATTATTACATCGGGACGCAATAAAAATAAAATCTGTAATTAAAATGTTTTCTATCCTCAGAAGCACGAAATTAAACTGTAGGATCATCCTCACATCCTTCATGGAGGAACGCCACTGGCTAATCTCAAACTAAAAACTGTTTTCGTTGTCTTTTAGTACGTAGATACTTCCTCTTCTTTTCTAAGGTTATTAGCCTGTTATTATTAGTATGCTGTGGACTCAACCCTCTCCTCCGAAGGGTCCTAGACTTGTGGGGTTGTCACGTGTTGCAGTTACTGTTCTGCCAGGTGTCATACAGGATGTGTTCATTCCATGTTTGTCTCCTTGCTGCCCACTTCTCACTCTCTCCTTCATATTACTCAGCTGTTTACTGTGCTCACTCCTAGTAAGGTCGAATTTAGTATAGATAAATATTAAGTGTTTTCCGCGATATCCTCTTCAGAGCAGTTATCATTGTTTATAAAAAGTAATAGTCGATAATATAGAATGGAATGTGTTCAATGGCTGTAACGTCACAGGACAGATTCTTAAGATAAAAGGAAACATGAATTTCCTTTGCCATTTTGCGTTATTTCTTTTTATTTAGCAGGAAAACAACTTTGTTTCTAGAAAAAATTGCAACATCGCAGTAAATTCAGTTGCATTTGCCAAGCATGGAAACATCCCCTCCCTGCAGCTATGAACTGATTACAGTACGAGTGTGTAGTCAAGGTCAAATTCAGACCTGTTTTACTAGGTAAACGCCGTTTGTAAGAAATAACTATCACTACTAATGAAAAACATTAGTTTTTACGTGGTTTTTGATAGATTTAACTTATTTAGAATTTTGCACATGAAATAATTTACGAACTTTATTGCGAATCATTCAAGTATCGGTGGTTAATAACATATCATTCATTCATAGTTTTCTGCCCAAGGGCAGGTCCTTCCCTGCAAACCCAGGATTTTCCAATTTCCTCTGTTTTCCTCCTTCCCCTTCGTCCTTTGGCCTATTTTTAATGTTGTCTATCATCTGATATCTTTTTCTGCTCCGAACTCTTCTCCCGTCCATAATTCCTTCCAGTGCATCTTTTCAGTAGGCAGTTTCTTCTTTGCCAGCGAATCAGCAGCTTTTTTTTCTCTCTTCTTGATCAGTGTCAGCATTATTCTTTCTTCACCCACCCTTTTAGCAGAGCTTCATTTCTCACTTTTTTTTCTGCCCATTTCACACGCTCCATTCTTTACCATATCCACATTTCAAAATTTTCCAGTCGTTTCTCTTTGCTTCGTCGTAATGTCCAATACAATGCTACACTTCACACAAAGCACTTCACTAGTTTCGTCCTTAGTTCTTTTTCCAAAAGTCCGCAGAAAATGCTCCTTTTCTATTAAACGCTTCTTTTGCTATTAGTATCCTCTTTTGACTTCCTAGCAGCAGTTTACGTTACTACTTATAGTACAACTTTGTATATGAAGCTGTCCACTTGTTCTACTGCCTCATTTCGAATTCGCACGTTTATCTTTATTATTTTTCTTCCGATAGCCATGGTCTTTATCTTGTTTGTATTTATCTTCATCCCATTTTGCTCACAGCTGTCATTTAGCTCCAGTAGAATGTTTCTTAGTATCCTGTTATGAAAACAGTTTAATAATATTAATGGAGTTAAATTAAACAGCAAAGATGATAATATATAAAGTAATAATGTGATTGTGTAGGCAGTTCAAAAACAAGCTCTAAATAAAATAAAATAAAATAAAATAAAATAAAATAAAATAAAATAAAATGAAATAAAATAATTAATAATTTAATTTCAAAGTTCAACCAAACACGTCATATTCTTTTGTGGAACAGGAATGAAATTTAGGCCAATTGGGGACTTAAAATCAGATTAAGTATCCATTTCTTAAAGTGATTTATCAATAATTAAAGCATTAAAATAACGTTAAACATTAAACTTGACAGAAACATTAGGCCTTTACTCGTACAAAATATTTGTTGGAACTGAGAACTTTAATGTATATTTCTAATTGTGTTTAAGGGGTTAGGTACAGCTATCAACAATAAAATTTTGAAAAATATTCAACATTTTTTTCTTCCATTACTGTATTTTGTACAATAATGAAAATTAGTATGTGTAAAACACTGTCCTTCTGTTACATGAAAAAATATTTTTACGATTAAAATTTTTTTTTATTTAGCAGGACAGTGTTTTACACATAACAATTTTGATTATTGTACAAGATACAGTAATAGAGAAAAAATGTTTAATATTTCCAAACATTTTACTGCTGTAAGCTATACCTAACCCCTTAAAAGATAATGGAATAAAAATTATAATGTAAACTAATTATTTATGAAAAATCTAAGTGCAAAGGAACAAAATTGTAGATGATGCTTCCATTCATACTACCTATATCAAGGATTCTTTCCTTAAAAGGGCTGCCATTGAACACCTTACACTCTGTATATACAAACTAAAAGTAACATAAGTAAAAAAAATAAAATAAAAAACTTCAAATTAATTTGATACTCTTCAAGGTTATAAACAATTATTTTATGGGTCTGATAGTAGTTTCGTAAACTTGAATTTTCGTTTCCTTACACGGACATTCATTTCTGAAGACCGCGTTATTTAAATAACCACATAGGTCCCCCATTTTATTTAATAATTTGACATCTTACCGCATTTTAGAGGACTATGGTTTAATATCGCTATTTTCATTTAACTGATACGCAATTGTTCGTCGTAATATAGCGATTACTGGCAGAGAGCGATGAAAACTGTGGGTGCTATTCATAGACATTTCGTAGCACGCGCTACGGGCGTACTAAGCTAGCCCCGGCTATCCACTGGTTACTAGTACAGAATTCAAATCATATCCTATCGCTAACACTGGTTTATGAATACGAAAAACGCTGATCATCCACCGGAAGCCCGCGCTAAAAATGTCTATGAATACGGCCCTGAAGGACGGTGAAGATTCTTAAAAAATTACTATTCATCATCTCTCTTATCATCCTATTTCCGGAAGTAATGAATTCCGCCTTACAGATTCTCTCGCCTGCGAAGCGAAATCCTCATGATCAGACAAGCAGAATCCAGGAATGTATAAATGACGATACCTGAAAGCATTAGCAGGAACATATTTGAAGCTTTCTATATACAAAATTTGTCAAATTCTTGTATCTTATTCAAATAAAACTCGAAGATTATGTAGAAGAGAATAAGAGTAAAACCCAATGCCTAAATTACACTAATTTACGAGCAGAAAGACAGGCGGAGAATAATTTTGCAAATTCTTCAGATAGTAATCACAGTTTTTCGACCTCTTGCTAGTCTGATGGCATTAATTTATTCTGATGTGGAGAACCCGATAAAATGTAATCCGTTTATTCTATATTACGTTTAACTAAACCTTAACATGGATTTAATAGACTTTAAATTATACTTGGAATCCTCTCATTCAGGAACACTGTTTTTTACATTCCGCCAACCAACAACAGAATACTTTTGATTTTCCTTTAGACATATTATACTTTCTAATAATTTGTATTTCTCCTCAGAAATCCAAGACGTCTAAAAGATATATGTGGGCATACACAGGTACAACAAGTTAAAAGCCTAGTCCCTGAAGGAGCGAAGGGAGAAATCAGATAAGTATTATCTTTGTCAATTTATATAACAGTTCACTTAAATAAAAATGCAGGTCTACACGTTGTTTTTCTTTGTTCTTGTTATAGAAATCCTGCCTGTTTCTGCAATGTCTCGGATCTTCCTGGATATCTGTTCTCAGTAGAATGAAATTTCTCAACTTTTACTAGACTATTGCTCGGTGTTCTCTCTATTTGTACATCGAATTAGCACCTTCGTACTTTCACCTACTTCCTACTTGACAGTATCTTATCTATTGCTTTCTTTTTATCTCATAATATTTTCACTTTATTAAGCAATAGTTTACAGTGAATAGTTTGTGAACACTTTGCCTCGAGAGATACTGTCTGCTCTTAATTGCGCATGTCATGAATAAAGCAATATTGATACTTTACTCTTTAACATCATCTAGGGATTAGACGAATTATGTATTCCATAATAATAATAATAATAATAATAATAATAATAATAATAATAATGAGAATGACATTCACTTCAAGGAGTAAGCTTGCAGACTGTTCCGGTTTCATCCAGCCACCTTTTTCTAGGACTTCCTATGTCTCTTTTACCTGCAGACTTGTACTTTAAAGTTCGTTTTATAATCCTATTTTCTCCCATACTCTCTATGTGCTGAATCGATGCCGTGTATTCTTATTATTAAGTGAAAAATCTTTAATTCGTTTCTTATATTGTTATTTGGTATCTGTTGCCTTAAGGTACAAACTTCAGTTTTTGTTAAAACTTCATCTCTGCAGATTATATATATATATTTTTTTGTAAGAGCCCATAACTCACTTCCATAAGTTATAACCGGAGTGGCCATAACTCTATAAAATTTCATTAATATTTTTCTTCTAGTCTTAGGGAGTTCTGTTGATTGCGCTACAGATTGCTTGAAATGTACTTCAGTGTATGTATCTTTCTCTCTTTCATAACTTACTTACGTCACATCCTAGGAAGTTAAAGTGTGACGGTAATAATAATAGTAATAGTAACAGTAGTATTAGTAACAATAATAATAATAATAATAATAATAATAATAATAATAATAATAATAATGGTAATAATAATAATGATAACAATAATTATAACAATAATATAATAATGATGATGATAATGATAATAAAAATAATAATAATAATCATCATCATCATCAACATCATTACCATCGTTCATATGTTAGATAACATAATTATAACTGTAATTATCTACATCTATAAATCCGGCATTTCATTAGTCTTCCTACGTTTCTTTTACCTATTATTATTATTATTATTATTATTATTATTATTATTATTATTATTATTATTATTATTATTATTATTATTATATTGAAATCTTTGAGGTAGCCTCAAAAGTACATTTGCTATACCTAGAATATCCAAACATTTCAATAATTTTTAACTTTGTTATTTCGTATCTTAAAAGTATTTATTTCAGTCACTGACTTCACAGCATATTTTTAAGGTGCTACACCTTTACATTACATATTTAAAAGACGTATGAACGTTTTCGTTGGTCTACGCCAACATCATCAGATAAGAAGAACATTTCAGAAATATCAGTGCTCTCTACATAATATCTACAAATACAAAACATATTTAGTGGCATGCAAAATGAGACATATTAAAAACCAACATTGCTGTGATACACATTGACATTCTATATGACTGCCTTGATTGTCACTTACTTAAAATACACGTATAGATTACAATTTTGCAACTCTTCACATTCATAATACTTTTTATCTTAGTTTTATATTTTATTATTTTTATCACTTTTAAATCATGTCATTTTATTATCTCATATGTGAAGAGTTGCATTTATATATATATATATATATATATATATATATATATATGTAAATCAATATTTTTTGTAATCTATACGTGTATTTTAAGTAAGTGACAATCAAGGCAGTCATATAGAATGTCAATGTGTATCACAGCAATGTTGGTTTTTAATATGTCTCATTTTGCATGCCACTAAATATGTTCTGTATTTGTAGATATTATGTAGAGAGCACTGATATTGCTGAAATGTACCTCGTAGCTGATGATGTTGGCGTAGACCAACGAAAACGTTCATACGCCTTTTAAATATGTAATGTAAAGGTGTAGCACCTTAAACATATGCTGTGAAGTCAGTGACTGAAATAAATACTTTTAAGATACATATAGACTTCTCTGAAAATTAAAAATGAATTGCAAAATATTTGTTATTTCGGTTAAATATTTTAAATTGTTTACAAATTAATATCTCTGTTACATATCTATTCTCTGGACCCTGCCACAACACTTGAACATTTCATCTCGCCTCCGACTGAAGTAGTCTATGTATAGCTTTCCTAAACAATTAATTGTAATTTTCGTCAGAAACACTTTTATACAGAAATATAGAACAAACTGACGAAACATAACGTGAGATAAAAATTTTATAGATTTTATGACATTACTTGAATAACCTCTTTTCAGATGAATGTAATTATAATTACTGTATAATGGCAATAGAGCAAAATAATACTTATTGTGTGGAAACTTAATCTTTTCACATTAAGAAGTGCATATAGGTAACGATGGGAGAAAAATTTGGGGTAGAGAAAGATAATATTTGATGATAGCATTAAGTTATGGATCGTATGCAGAGACTGAGAGGAAGGCGGAAAATATGAAAGATTGTATAATGCTGGGTTTGCAGTGAAAGACCTCCCATTGAGCAGAATGAATGAATGAATTAATGGACGGATGAATGAATGAAAATCGCCAATGAAAATCACCGTAATTTAATGAAACTCTTACCGTTGTACGAGTTGTGGACAAACGACTACGGTAGTCATTTTTCCGAAAAAGACATTCTTTAAATCAGTGTTCTCAGATTCATCGACCACGTATCAGTTCAATTAAGGAAATCCACAACTTTTTTAGGATACGTTAGGTTAGGCTTCAAATATAGGCTCTTTATCACACGTTGGCATGTCTATCTGCTTACGTGTGTCTGTTGGCCCAATTTAAGTGTTGACTTCTTCAGTCTTTTCGCAATCCTTTGGCGACTGTCAATTTACTTCCGACGTGCGAACTGAAGGAGCTCTGGGGAGTTATACACAGATCCCTAGCTCCACTCATTCACCAACGTCTCTATGGCTCTCTTGCCGATTTGCCTCTACCCGGAAACATGTCTCCAACAATTTTGCGAGTTTCCCCGTTCTCACATACGTCGCAACAATTGTTAATCTTTGCTGTGTCGAGTACGTAATCTTACAACAGCGGTTATCAAAGAGAGTGTCGTGATTGCAACGTGTAATCACAGACATTCAAACGGGTACGAGGAGTTTCCTGTACATTGCTGTGCGTTTCATTCAAGGCAAGCAGTGGCGGTATCATGTTGCTCTACAAACTCTGTCTCTACAAGCAGTAAGAGGTGGTTTCATGAAGAATGAGAACTTTTTTGTTGTTCTATCGGACAAAATGTAATATGTTTACTTTGCTCAACGGTAGTATATAGAAACATTAATTGCCACGCTGAATAATGTATTATTATTATTATTATTATTATTATTATTATTATTATTATTATTATTATTACTGACCACTAAGTCTGTGTTTCTATAATTCTTCTGTACGTGCATGAATATTGATATTTTTAGATCTTCTCCCTAAAAGGATAAAATTATTAGGTTTCATCTCAATTTAATTTTTTTAATATATAGATCAGGGTAACCATTTATTAGTTATTCATTTAATAATAATATTGCAGAAAAATTGATTCAATATTATGTGCCAACGAACTGTCAAACGCTAGGAATTGATGTCTTAAATCATAGCCAGGAAGAGAAACATGAGATAAATAAATGTAAGAAAGTCAGCTACCTAATGAGGTTTGAAATATTTCGTACTCTAAAGCCTTTCAATAGTACAGAATTTCTCAAAAGAGTAATGATTAAAATAGCTTAAATAACTTGTCCATAAGAAGTTTTTAATTTTGAGAAACTTCGAATTTCTCGACCAAGTATCGAGAGAAGAATTTAGAAAATTCCTGATGATATTCAAGAGGAAGGTTAAAAAAGAAGCAAGAAAAATCGTATATTATTCACAGGTTCTTGATGACAGCAATGACATTACTGTTACAGAAAACCATGAGATTTTCATCCAGCGGGATTGATCAAGATGTTAGTACAGGAACAACCACTGGTTATAGTTTTCATGCCAGGTACCTTTCCTCCGTCTCCTTACTTCATAGGCTGTCTATCGCATGTAATCATTGCAGCTCGAGTTTTGGTCACCACTGTCTTGAAGGATGAGCGTTTGACTAGGCTGATGCGGAGAAATTCTTACAGAAGACTGTATCTATTATTGCAACTATTCACTGGCTCAATACGCTACTAGCGCTATTATTCCCAGAGAATTTCTGGTATTCTACAGATGTTCACTCGCTCAATAAAAGACTAGCGTCATTGTTGTCAAAGATTGTCGAGTGTTGCAGCTGTTCACTCGCTCAATAAGAGACTAGCGTCGTTGTTGTCAAAGATTGTCGAGTGTTGCAGCTGTTCACTCGCTCAATAAGAGGCTAGCGTCATTGTTGTCAAAGATTGTCGAGTGTTGCAGCTGTTCACTCGCTCAATAAGAGACTAGCGTCGTTGTTGTCAAAGATTGTCGAGTGTTGCAGCTGTTCACTCGCTCAATAAGAGAGTACGTCATTGTTGTCAAAGATTGTCGATTATTACAGCTGTTCACTCGCTCAATAAGAGACTAGCGTCGTTGTTGTCTAAGATTGTCGAGTGTTGCAGCTGTTCACTCGCTCAATAAGAGGCTAGCGTCATTGTTGTCAAAGATTGTCGATTATTACAGCTGTTCACTCGCTCAATAAGAGACTAGCGTCATTATTGTCAAAGATTGTCGAGTGTTGCAGCTGTTCCCTCGCTCAATATGAGACTAGCGTCATTGTAGTCAAAGATTTTCGAGTGTTGCAGCTGTTCACTCGCTCAATATGAGACTAGCGTCATTATTGTCAAAGATTGTCGGGTGTTGCAGCTGTTCACTCGCTCAATAAGAGGCTAGCGTCATAGTTGTCAAAGATTGTCGAGTGTTGCAGTTGTTCACTCGCTCAATAAGAGACTAGCGTCGTTGTTGTCAAAGATTGTCGAGTGTTGCAGCTGTTCACTCGCTCAATAAGAGGCTAGCGTCATTGTTGTCAAAGATTGTCGATTATTACAGCTGTTCACTCGCTCAATAAGAGACTAGCGTCATTGTTGTCAAAGATTGTCGAGTGTTGCAGCTGTTCACTCGCTCAATAAGAGACTAGCGTCATTGTTGTCAAAGATTTTCGAGTGTTGCAGCTGTTCACTCGCTCAATAAGAGACTAGCGTCATTATTGTCAAAGATTGTCGGGTGTTGCAGCTGTTCACTCGCTCAATAAGAGGCTAGCGTCATTGTTGTCAAAGATTGTCGAGTGTTGCAGCTGTTCACTCGCTCAATAAGAGACTAGCGTCGTTGTTGTCAAAGATTGTCGAGTGTTGCAGCTGTTCACTCGCTCAATAAGAGGCTAGCGTCATTGTTGTCAAAGATTGTCGAGTGTTGCAGCTGTTCACTCGCTCAATAAGAGACTAGCGTCGTTGTTGTCAAAGATTGTCGAGTGTTGCAGCTGTTCACTCGCTCAATAAGAGAGTGCGTCATTGTTGTCAAAGATTATCGATTATTACAGCTGTTCACTCGCTCAATAAGAGACTAGCGTCGTTGTTGTCTAAGATTGTCGAGTGTTGCAGCTGTTCACTCGCTCAATAAGAGGCTAGCGTCATTGTTGTCAAAGATTGTCGATTATTACAGCTGTTCACTCGCTCAATAAGAGACTAGCGTCGTTGTTATCTAAGATTGTCGAGTGTTGCAGCTGTTCGCTCAATAAGAGGCTAGCGTCATTGTTGTCAAAGATTGTCGAGTGTTGCAGCTGTTCACTCGCTCAATAAGAGACTAGCGTCGTTGTTGTCTAAGATTGTCGAGTGTTGCAGCTGTTCACTCGCTCAATAAGAGGCTAGCGTCATTGTTGTCAAAGATTGTCAAGTGTTGCAGCTGTTCACTCGCTCAATAAGAGACTAGTGTCGTTGTTGTCTAAGATTGTCGATTATTACAGCTGTTCACTCGCTCAATAAGAGACTAGCGTCGTTGTTGTCTAAGATTGTCGAGTGTTGCAGCTGTTCACTCGCTCAATAAGAGGCTAGCGTCATTGTTGTCAAAGATTGTCGATTATTACAGCTGTTCACTCGCTCAATAAGAGACTAGCGTCGTTGTTATCTAAGATTGTCGAGTGTTGCAGCTGTTCGCTCAATAAGAGGCTAGCGTCATTGTTGTCAAAGATTGTCGAGTGTTGCAGCTGTTCACTCGCTCAATAAGAGACTAGCGTCGTTGTTGTCTAAGATTGTCGAGTGTTGCAGCTGTTCACTCGCTCAATAAGAGGCTAGCGTCGTTGTTGTCCAAGATTGTCGAGTGTTGCAGCTGTTCACTCGCACAATAAGAGGCTAGCGTCATTGTTGTCAAAGATTGTCGAGTGTTGCAGCTGTTCACTCGCTCAATAAGAGGCTAGCGTCGTTGTTGTCTAAGATTGTCGAGTGTTGCAGCTGTTCACTCGCTCAATAAGAGGCTAGCGTCATTGTTGTCAAAGATTGTCGAGTGTTGCAGCTGTTCACTCGCTCAATAAGAGACTAGCGTCGTTGTTGTCTAAGATTGTCGAGTGTTGCAGCTGTTCACTCGCTCAATAAGAGACCAGCGTCATTGTTGTCAAAGATTGTCGAGTGTTGCAGCTGTTCACTCGCTCAATAAGAGACCAGCGTCATTGTTGTCAAAGATTGTCGAGTGTTACAGCTGTTCACTCGCTCAATAAGAGGCTAGCGTCGTTGTTGTCCAAGATTGTCGAGTGTTGCAGCTGTTCACTCGCACAATAAGAGGCTAGCGTCATTGTTGTCAAAGATTGTCGAGTGTTGCAGCTGTTCACTCGCTCAATAAGAGGCTAGCGTCGTTGTTGTCTAAGATTGTCGAGTGTTGCAGCTGTTCACTCGCTCAATAAGAGGCTAGCGTCATTGTTGTCAAAGATTGTCGAGTGTTGCAGCTGTTCACTCGCTCAATAAGAGACCAGCGTCATTGCTGTCAAAGATTGTCGAGTGTTGCAGTTGTTTACTCGCTCAATAAGAGACCATCGTCATTGTTGTCAAAGATTGTCGAGTGTTGCAGCTGTTCACTCGTTCAATAAGATAGTAGAGTCACTGTTCGCCAGAGACTAGATTATTACAGCTGTCCACTCGCTCAATACGCTATTGACGCTATTGTTGCTAGAGACTATCGGTTATTGCAGCTGTTCACCTGGTTAATGAGACACTAGCGTCATTGTTATCTGACAGTTGAAGTCCAATCCTTGTTGTTCATGATGTTATACAGTATCTTATAAACTGAAGTTCAATACACGGTAACAAGCTGTAAATGCGAATATCGTTGGTAGCATAATGAAAGAAACTAAAAACTAAATTGATGCGAAACGTCACAATGAGAAAGTATGTGTCATCTTCATGACACGGATGTTTTTTCAGTTGGTAAACATGGTCAGTTACGTATCTGGAACATAGGCATTTCATCACTGCAATGCACAGGCCTGTGGAATTCGTCGTTGCGGCAAATGGAATCCCGTAATATCCACCTTTCATTTTCCATTAGCATATAACGGCTTTTGAAGACAACACACGTCGCTCAGATAAACAGCTGAATTTATACGCCCGCGTCGCGTGCTGTGACATCTGACGGACGAACACAACCATTGCGTTACTAGGAAACAACTCCATATAGTTTTAAGTATTTAAATCCTGTTGTGCGTCTATTTGCCTGTCCTACATACGAACCGCCTGGTTCTCGGAAGGATTCTGATGGAATTTCGTAGTAGCTCTAGTTTGCAATATTGCAGTCGTTCAAGAGCGTGGGACGCAAGAAAGCAAGTCTGCCATTGCTGTTGAGGTGCGTAGGGGATCAACATGAACCTACTGTACTTTTTATTTATTGGGTTGGGCGTTCTGTATCAAAACGCGCCTTACAAGAAAATTAAATTACTCTAGTAAAAGGGGCCAAAGGTGACTGCATTCCTGAAATTGTATGGTGTCACTATGTCACGAATAGAGTTTCTAGTTGAGAAGTTCAGCCTTGTCGGTTCGAAGTGGAGATTTACGTATCTCCGTACCATTGGATCGCGTATCTCTCTCTGTTTGTTGTATAAGTCTATTATCTTAAGATATGATCACGCATTACACCTACCACATCACCTATGATTCCCACTACTTCTGGCTGTTTACTGTTAGTTTATAATTTTAACGGTGATGACGAATGGGGACTAAAGACGAAGACTTACTCATGCCTATTATTTTATCAACTATTTAATAATATTGCATGAAGTGCGTAGTTTGATAGGATAGAAAATTATTATTATTATTATTATTATTATTATTATTATTATTATTATTATTATTATATACAAAGAAGACAATTAACTTGGTACGGACATGTTCAGCGGATGGAAAACTAAAGACTGTCGGAAACTATATTGAAAAGGGTTCCAAATGGGAGAAGAAGAAGAGGGCGACCGCGAGATACATGGATTGAAGGAGTTAAAAATGCGATGTCACAGAGAGAGTTACAAGACGGTGATTGGGAGGACAGAAGAACATGGCAACTAGGATCCGGAAGGCGACTCCTCTCGCTGTGAAGCCGGAGATATATATATATATATATAATTTATTATTATTATTATTATTATTATTATTATCATCATCATCATGAGTACAATCCTAGTTAGAAACACAAAATATTTAATTAAAAGAATCCAAAGTAACCAAAATACGTTTATGAAACAATATATTTTATTAAATCAAATTGCAAATGCGACAAATATGCAATCGTAAAAATTAAAAATAGCTTTTTAATATAGGATTAGGATGGTTATGGGATAATTTGGCTACTAGAAACAGCGCAGCAAGCCTAAATTTAATTAAATCAAGATGAAAAAAATATTACTGGACAACATTATTTTAGTAGTATCAATGAAATGCGCTCCCTAATATTTTTAATGAATATAAAAAGATATGGGGACGGAGTACATATACAAATAATATAAAAATGAATGAAGGATTTGGACTAACCTGGTTCAAACTGGGGATTTGGAGATTAAGAAATAATAGAGTTAATATACCTCAAGGCACGTATCCATTATGTGTACATAGAGAAGTTGACATTCATATTGTTTTTGATTGTCAATGTACAAAAGAAATACGGATGACATTTATAAATGAAATGTTCCTACAAATGAATAAAGAAATAGCTATAAGAAAACTTATGAATAATAACAACATAAAGTTAAAAAGGCAAATAGGTCTATATTTTTTTGGCCAAAAAATTAGAATGAAAAGAATAAATTAAATAACTAGAATTGAATGAGAAAAAAATTGGATAAGAAAAAAAGTTGTTTTTGAATAGTACTATCAATAAATAAAATAAAACATACATATTCAAAATTTTTTAATATACTAGAATAATGGAAGATTTATATATGCTAGCTGCTCATTGCAGATTGAAACATGAAGTACATCTTAGGCAAGTGAACAAAGACTAATTGTATCAATATAATAAAATGAGTTTAGTCTTGCACAAAACTAGTCGCAAGTACAAGATAAAACATCTTATATTAAATAGTTAAGTTTAGAAATTATATTAAAAATTGTATATCTATATGTAAATGATAAAGTATGTAATGTAAGGTTTCAATGGTTATATGTATGTATTTTTTTGTCTGTAAACTATAATAAAATATCATTTATTATTATTATTATTATTATTATTTATTATTATTATTATTACTACCATAATTTTCTACTTTTCCCTATATACCTAAATCATGACATAAAAATAATATTATTTGCATGTGAAATAAAAATTTCAAACGAGAAATAGACATGACTTAAGGGACAAGTACACTAAGGAGTAAATTGGTAATAAACAATAAAATTGTTGAACGAACCAGCTCATTTAATTATCTAGAATATTCACTGTCCTACAAAACTGAAAAAACATATGTAACAAAATGTTTAAGAATAACAGAAATTATTAATAACAAAGAGTACTCGAATAAAAAAATAAATAAACAATTAGAGTATGTGATAACATTTGTAAAAAAAAACTGCTCAATACACTTGGTCAGATTATAAGAATTTCTAAATGAATTGGAAGTCACCTGAGTTTTAGATAAAATTCAGGAGTACAATAATAAATAATCGGTTTGGACATGTGCAATGGATACCACGAGAACGTCTTCCAGGAATAACGAAATATTATCAACTTAGAGCAGTGGTTCCCGAACTGGGGATCGTGTACTGTAAAAAGCTGAAGGGGCTCATGAGATGATTTACAAAATAAAACAAAAGAACCGTATTAATAACACTTACTGTGTGTTCAGAAACAAACAATATTTAACATAAAAAAATTAAAAAGATTCAGTAGTTACACAATTAAGTAAAAAATAATTTTATTAACGCAACAAATGTGCCTGTTTTTCAGAAAGTACTCTCAACTTTGTATTCCATACACACATAGTGATATCACTTTCAATTTCGATGAGATTTCTCATCTTTGTTTTGATGGCAGTCAAATGAGAAACTTATTTTGATAAATACAAGTTTGCAGATGCCATAAAAATTTTAGAGCTTTCTTGTAAACTAGAGGTTTTCATGCATTCTTTTGATCCACAACTGGTCTACATTCTGCAAAAATCATAGTTTAAACATTCCAGCAGTAGGCAGGTACTTTACATATTTAAATTAAGTTTTTTTCTTTTATTTTCTTGAATTTCAGCCAGGTTGAACGCAACTGTCTAGAAATGGATTTAGTATCCATTTGGGACTTTCGTACTGTTTTGAGTGTCTTTCGGGAAATACTCAAAGAGCTGTTGTTTAGAATCACTTAATTGTATGTTTACAAAGAAAAAACTCATTATTTTTCTTAATATACGTAACTAAATTTTCCACGAGTTCTTTAATGCACTCGAATGTATTACATTCATTCTTGTCAAGTGATGTCTACCATAGGCCTAAATCAAGTTTCTTTACAAATACTTTGAATTTACCCCTGGCTGTAAAATACTAACATCTTGGCCTTGAAAAACTACTATTCAAAGTGTTAAGTGTTTGAAAATATCAATAAATGTCTATTAGTAATGATGTACACGTAATATTTCGTGTCATTATTGTACATTCTTATATTCTGGTCGTTCTTTTGACGGTATCAACTATTTTTGAATAAAATTATATATATTTTTTCGATTTTAAAGGGTTTATATATTCCGAATGAGATTAAATACCCTACCAATTCGATCGCACAAAAGTGGGTCGTAACTTCGAAAAGTTTGGGAACCACCGATCTAGAGGAATAAAACGATAAAGACCTCTAAAACGGCTATTAGACAATTAAGACTAGAACGGACCAACCAATGGTCCAAATTCATGTATGATGATGATGATGATTGATATTATGATTCTTTCACATAACGACACGGGTTTTATAGTTTTACTTTCCTCCCGGAGGAAGCCACGCTAACATTTTTGTCGTCCTTTAAAATACATCTCCCTCGGTCGGATTGTAACACGAAAAATTCGAATCCTACGACTAGAATGGTACCCGCCAGAACAGAGGTAGTATAGTTGTAGTGGTGGTGATGGTGGTAGTAGTAGTAAAATATAGTATGAGAAACAAATTACCAAAACATGTCCTCGCCTCGGTCTCGTGGTTAACTTCTCTATTATGACATAAAGCCGATGGTAAGATAAGCGAAAGTACGCTAGGTTTCGTAATAGGGAAGAAAGTAGAAACAAGCAGAGCCGTATTTATAGTTTGTTCGTTTAATATCCCCAAATTTCTCAGAAATTGCCAAACAAAACCTTTCTGGATTATAATAGTCACAAAGTATGAAGAATTCTGTTTTAGATATTGGGGGTACCTGTAATTCGAAAATCATTATCCCGGTAATAATGATAAAGGTGACAATGATGATGATGATGAATATGATTATGAAGAAGTCTCTTGAATATAATCACGATGGTGTAAGATTGAAAGTTGGAAACAGTTGAACGAAGAATATCCAGTCTACAGGAGTAAGTCCCCAGTGCAAAATCATAATATTGGTGTCATCCTCGGAAAGTTTGCTCATTGAAACTATGCCTGTTAAATATTTGTGGCGGATCTGTTCAAAGCCGTGGTTGGTACGTTTTATCCACGGCACGTGGTTTAATGACCGACCTGCAGCAACATTAATTGTTGTTTCATGATGATTTATTTAATGATCAGGAAACTGGATCGTCAGAGTTTTAAAGACCTCGGTAAGAACGCGAAACTACTATTACATTCGTGTGATCTTTACACAGTTAAGTAACATTACATTTTAGACTGGTAGAGAAGAAATACTAACATCCATGCATCTTCAGATTCAAATAATATTTACTTAGCTACTTATTAATTGGATCGTTAATGATACAGAAAATTAGGTTAATTTATCTCAAGAAATTCGGAAATCATTAACCTAACTCTATGAACAATGTAAGAATACACGCTATCACCAAATCGCCATTATCGTCGTCATTATCTTCATACTTCAATATTTGGGCTCCTTATTCCCTTCGCACTCAATCTTTTAAGTCAAGAGACACACTAACATACAACCAATGTAATAAAACTTTATTTTCTATTATTTACCCACTCACAATTCAATATAAATGCTCAAAATGTCCTCTACCTGCTTCAATGTACGCATGGGCACACTAGACCATGGACTATCACATCCTTTCCAGTACTCCAGAACGATTGCGAATGGTTTCGCAGGTATCTGCGATGAGTCAGTGAAGCAACTGAATGGATCAAAAAGTTGTTGGACTCCACCTCGAAATCAGAGTTAAATGTAATCATTCCATTACAACTCACAAACCAGGAATATTCGAACATACATGTACATGACATTTTTTCTCGTTTACGTATGGGAAACTCACTCCCATAGCTTGTTCAAGTACTTATGGTTGTGAATTTGAGCCAAATCATGGCCTATACAGTTTGTGTTTAATGTTCTCAAGAAATACTTTGCCCATATTCATTTTGGTAAATATGATTATGAACACAAACAGAACATCGTTTGCTATTCATAGTTCCTCTCATCTACAATACACATATATCTATTTGATTATATTTAGAATTAGTCGTAAGGCCCTCTATATGTCAATTTGTTGTATATTTGTACGACTCTGGGACTAACAATTTTCGCCCCTTCCAGAGGTTTTCATGTCCTGGAAATCTTTCGGGACCTTCTCACCTTAAATCTCTTTTCATAATTCGGAGACTCAACCAACCTGCCATTTTGTTGAGATTGTCCCTTGCTCCGAAATTAATTTATTTGCACCAGATGCTGTACCTCGATCTCCAGTCTACGATGGGTGAAATTATTTTCAGAAAATCTTATAATATTGAACACTTGCAATAATAATACACAAGTCTCAGTATACCTTATTTTATTTCAAGGAGTGCAGTTCGGTGTTCAAAGGAGCCACCGAACTGCACTCCTTGAAATAAAATAAGGTATACGTTATCTGTTGTTTTTGATTCCCCTCTTCACTCCACTACCTCACCCCGCAAGTTCCAAGATTGGAGTCTTCAACAGTACTGATTTTTCAGCCAGTGGGAAAGGGTAAGAGTAAGATCTACCAATTTTAATCATAAGTTCTGATTTTTTGCGACAGTGCCATTTTCACTGTTATAGGGCCGCAGAGACATGTGTCCGCGCGAAGAAGGAACTTGACTAGAATTCTCTCATTCAGGGACATGGTACGTATCTTAAATTTACGAGAAGGAATCCTTTGTTTTTCTATTCTTCTGAAAGAAGTCACGCTAAGGAGTTTTATCGTCATATGCAAGGTATGAACCTCTAAACCTGGCATAGTAATGTAGGGCATATCTACCTATAGGCCTACATCTACCTATAGTCGGTGACTCAGGAGAAGACGAGCGCAGAGTGAGGAAAAAGGGTAGTTGATAGATAAAGTTACGACAACATGTGCAATATTATTTCCTCTTACCAGCAGTACAAGTATTGTACTATAGTCGCAACATTCTCTATTAACTACCCTTTTTCCTGACTACGTGCACGCCTTCTCCTAAATCACCGACAGTATCTACGTATTTGTGTAAGTTTTTAAGTAACATTAATTAAGCAAGTTTACAATATTAATACACGTCATCACTAAGCATAACTTTATTTTGTACAGCTACAGTCTTATTCCAGTGCCAGCACGAAGATCATTGTGGACAAAGGAGCCGACTAACATAAGTATTGCCTCTGAGTGTTTTGTTTCTTTGTACCTTTATTACCTCGTTAATATATCTTCATTTCTAATTAGCCATTTAGTTTAAATGGGACGTTACACATCTATTATGCCACTTTTGCTTGCACTTACGTGGTTCCGTTATGGAGGTGAAGGCCCTGCGGTGAAGCTCTCGTTTGACCTATCACCTTTCTTGACCAGCGAGCACACACCGTTGAGAAACGAGTCATTCTTTACGCGAACATGAGACGTTAAGGAATTTTGATCATGACCTGCTTCCTTAGGAGAGACTGAGGAAAACAGGGAAAACTTCCACTAAAACAGCCATTGCCGTTGTGCCACTTCCCATGTTAAACGGCGCGAAACTTGTAGGTTCATCAACTCGTTATACAACAGACAATACCTAATACGTGGACCGCAAGTGGTCGTCGAGGTACAGTTTGAAGAGCCACAACATAAAATTATCATTTATTAGAAATTGTGTGGATTTGAAAATAGAACAGTGTCAAATGACTATGACAAAGACGGCGTGGAGGTGAGAGAACTTGGTAAGGACGTTATGCAACTTCAGGAGTACACCTCGTGTTCTTTAAAACAAACTTGTAAAGCAAATCACATTGTAAATGAGGTGATTATTATCACTTCACCGTCAAGTAATTGAATTGGTACGTGTAAATTGCCGCAAGATAGCCAGAAAATGCTATCCTCTGATGTGGACTAAATAATGTGCATACAGAACAATATTTGAGTAGTGACAAATGTAATCGATGTTTCTTAAGTAATTGGATTGTTCGTTATTGCAAGCAAACATGTGAACTAAGTTGGCCATGGCCGATGTTCGTGTGCCGTCTGAATTCTAATAAGGACCTTGAGAACGAACAGAATATAAAGTGGCTACTATCTTATGTTTCACAAGAAGACATTAATTGTTGACGCCATATGTATAAGAAAACCCTTCGCACGATAAATAAACGTGACATGCGAATCTGTGAGTCAAGGCTTCACAGATGTGCCCAAGACTGTGAGCCGCATTATCGATAAGGGCGAAAAGTGTGTCGGACGACGAGGCTTGTACAGGGACATCATTTTGCTTTTACTAACATTTCCAATATTAACCTGATTATACCTTTAGATTAACGATTGAGAACCCGAAACACCGTTTGCTACCCCCTTCCACGACCGAAGTTCGACGGCACTAGTGTAAAATACAATACATATAACTCTTCTAGGTATAGGAGGGAAGAAAAGTAGTGCATCCATTTACATAAACTAGAAAATGTTACGATTTTGAGTTTGATCATTTTTGTCGGGTTTATTATTTAATAAAAATACGGTGCAGAATTAATAGTAAGTGTTTTTACTCACTATACCTGGTAAGGTTTATCTTGTCTCAGTAGCAATAAAACCAAGTCCCTTCAAATGAGGGTGGAGATTATAGAAGGGTTGTAAATATTCAGGATTCCTTTCAAAACTGTGTTATTGTACAGGCTGCCGGAACTCAGTTTCTTGAAAGACAAGCTCAGTGACGGAACTACACAGTACGAAGAGAGATATTTCGTTATTTTATTTTGCGCTACAGAATGTATCAACTAGTCCCTTCCGCCACTGGATGGATGGACGGCATCTCTCCACTCCCCCATCACCATAACAACACAGACGCAGTAAGACATATCTCCTTTCTCTCTCTTTTCACAGTGAGACAAGATACATCACACACCCTTTAACTGAACTATCCAGTCGGACGTATTTATTATGCAATGTATAGTAGGCCTATACTGTCTCGATGTGGTAATAATTAGTAGATCTACAGCAGACCTACAGAGAACTCTACTCCAGTTAGTCGAAGAAGGGGAGAAATTAGGGCTAAGCGTTAATCAAAGGAAAACTAAATATATGATAGCAACTAGAAATAAAAATAAATGGGGAAACTCTAAAGACATAACAATTGGAGATTATAATTTTGAAAAAGTTACGAATTTTAAATATCTCGGATCAATAATTACTGAAGACAATAACACCTCTGAGGAGATAAAAGAAAGATTGAAAGAAGGGAATAGATGTTATTGGGCACTTCTCCAATTAATGAGCTCTAGACACCTCTCGAAGGCAGGAAAATAAAGATATACAGAACTGTGTTGAGACCAATTGTCACCTATGCATCGGAAACCTGGTCTATGATTAAGGAAGACGAAAATAGAATCGCTATTTGAGAGAGAAAAATTCTAAGGAGAATATATGGACCAAAATTAATAAACGGAGAATGGAGAGTGCAATACAATAGCGAGCTGTATGAGTTGTATGGTAAACCTTCAATATTGGGGGAAATAAAAAGCTCAAGATTAAAATGGCTGGGCCATGTGGAAAGAAGAGAAGAGTCATTACTACACAGGATATATAGAGGAAATCCAGGAGGAAGAAGATGCACAGGGAGACCTAGAAAGACACGGATGAAAGATGTGGAGGAGGATATGAAGGAGCTGGAGATCCGAACGTGGAGGAGGCGTGCCAGGGACAGGAATGATTGGGCTTCACTTGTTAGGCAGGCTTTAGTCCTACAAGGGCTGTAATGCCACAGATGATGATGATGATGATGATGATGATGATGATGGTATACTCTCTACAGCACTTTACCATAGAATACAGTGCATTTAAATTTTTTAAATAATCAAAATATGGATATTTAAACAAATTATTGAAAATGGTGGTCGTTCATTTCGATACAGGCTTCAGTTCTTTTGTGCATATTATCAAAAAGAAATTTGTGAGACTAGGAAACAACACCATTCTTCACATTAGCAATTTGAAGGTATTTTAAAAAATAATTATGCATGTAATTACTGAAACAAACACACCCATGTTTATGAACTCATGGCTATGCTGGTAATTAATGTAGTTGTAGATAGGCTATATTATTGATGTTAAGTCTCTTGTCTGATTACGACATAAGCACTCAAATACAGGAGGATATCGTCGTTCTTCCTGCAATAACTCCTATGTGCAAAATATGAAAGGAAAATAGGAAGAAAAAACATATTTATTCTTCTATGGCAGTAGTGCATAGGAGATTGTGAATTCTTATATTTTCGAAAGACAGAAATATAATTACCTATAGGAGATTTTATTATTTGCTGTATCACTATTTAAGTTATTTAATAGAGCAAAAATCTGAAAATCGATAAATATGTCACATAGGAATTATTGCCGGAACAACGACGATATGCGAAGTCGAAATCGGTGTGTTAACGTGATAATGAAGCAATAGTAGAATAAGAATGCAAAGTAACTACATAAAACACGTTATTCGGCCGCTTTATTGAGCACAAATCTCGCAAAATCTGTCATTTCAATGAAAAATCTTAACGAACGAATACCACGGTTAGATATGTCTGCCTTTCGCAACAATATAATGTATTATTTACAGGGTGCGAATTAACGGGGAGGATGGGGGGATTTCCCCCCTGTTGAAAAATTATTCCCTCTCATAAATTCATATTAACATCCCTGCCAGGTATAACTTCTATACACTCTCACAAAATGTAATTGTTTTAATGAGTATACTTTATAAAGTACAGTATAAAGTAAGCAAAGAAAATAATATTGATACATTATCATCACCGGAAAGCTGATAACAATCATTAACTCAGGAATTACACATCTTATCTTAAGCCTGCTCATGGATATAATTATTATTATGATCAAGATGCAAGACAAGCAACTCAGTGCGACCAAGTGTTGAGACGTATCAAATGAGGATAATAATAATTTTATATATGATATACTCTATCTAAAATTCTATCTCCCGTCATCAGAAATCTTAATTCGCACCCTGATTATTTATAAATTTTCCATCTCAAGTAAAAGTTTTATTCCTTCTTTCATAAAAATATGACTTTTGTAGTTAACGTTGTGTTCTGAGTGTCTTCCCGACGGTATCAGTACCCTATTCATGGCTACATTCTAACAGACGTCTTGACACATGCAAATGTTCCTAACACGATTTCCATGCTGTTGTCATGGTCAATTAGATACACAATGCAACGTTTTGATGCAGTAACCACATACTAGCCTGTCTCGTGGAGCAATAGGGTTTCAAATCTACCAAGTAGTAGCATACAGAGGAGGTAAATTTATTCACTTTAAGACGTTAAGCGTGTGGTCACACTGCACGGATGCCTGCACATTCTAACAGTACAGTACCTGCAGAGGCTCAGTGCTTCTTTATTACAAAAACATTATTTTTCCCACAACACAATAAAACTACCGATATGTCTTACGGTTTTAATTGCTCGTATTATTACTACGGTAAGATTAAGATATGCGAACAGGCATGTAATGACAAATATCATTAAATGGAACACAGATAGGCCTACTAAAACAAATGAGTCTTTAATGTCCGAACTTTTAAGATTAGTTGCTAAGGAACAAAAACAGACACACAATGCTATCTTTTCTATGTATATCATCAGCTGGTTATCTTTCTCAACAAGTAAATTAAAGCTGATTGTGAGCACGTTAATTAATTTTACACTGTCTCTTCACTTCCGAAATTGTGTGTGCGTGTATGCACTCATTAAAGATCAACATAAATGCGTAGTATAATCAAGAGAGGAGTACAAGGTGCTAACTATGTAGGAAGAAAACTGAAAGTAATGTTTAAAAATTAAGAACAAAATAAATTATACGATAACTTAAATATTTCAGTAAAGTTCATTCACAAAATTGATAGTAAGTTAATAAAAAAAATATAGTACTAGCTGTAAGATATTTTCAGTCTCTGGAATCGATGATGCAAGAAAATTATTCTAAGCGCATGGAAATAAATGTAAATAGGTGTATGTTTTTTTTTTTTTTCGTGAATTTAGACGAGTAACGAGCATGCTCAACTTCATTATACAGGGTGGAAGAGAACCTATTACATTAATTCACAGAGGTAACAGATCAAATCAATGTGAGCAAGTTTTGTCAAATAAGTTTCTTGATACATTCAATAGTTTTCAAAATATGAAATGTAACGTGTTGAAACGATGCAACGCTTCTCGAGGTCATTGCTCCGTAGTGGGGGTGACTTACAGTCTTCCATTTCCCAAGACTTACGAGAGGAGAATGTAAACAAAAACGTCTCATCAGTTACGTTTCGATCAAATTACTGTACATTCGTAAACTTAACACATTACATAACATTATTGTAAACTTAATTTCTTTCCTAATTTAATTTATTTTTAATTTCTTCAAAGATAATAACTTAAATGGAGATTGAGTTACAGAAAGTGTACTCATAATAATGTTATTTTGAGTTTATATCAAATGTAAAGAAATCTTTAATGAAAATAGTTTTGTTTTACAAGAATTTACATTCTTCACTATTTCGTAATTATGTAAAAAGCAAAGAAATCAGCAGATGCTGTGAGTGTTAAGTTTCATGGTATTAAATTTAGAGTTAAAGTGGTTACAGCGTAATGAAGAAAGTTAAAATCCAAATAATTTGCGTAATTAACCGATTTAGTACTTTATGTTTTCATTTACATTAATTCGATCGAAATGTATCTTATGAGACGTTTTTGTTTGCATTCTCCTCTCGAAAATCTTGGGGAATGGATGATTGCAACTCACCCCCACTGCAGAGCAATGACCTCAAGGAGCGTTCCAACACGTTATACAGGGTGTTAAAAAGTATCCTATATTTTAGGACGTGATAGTATGCATCAAAACAAGAAAAAAGTCTAATAAACATGGGTCCTACAACACACACTTTCTGAGATCTGAACACTTGTTCATAGGAGGTGGTTAATGTGACGTCCATTTATGGCAATGTATTTTTCTGCCCTACAATACAGCAGGCTACCAGATAATCATACCGTAGTTGACACCCCTGGCATGGAATACTGATACGTCGCAATGAATACTGAATAGAAAAATTTGGTTGCGGATATGAGCAGGGTTCAGCAGAGATGGTGTTTTGAATTTTCGTAATCAGCATATGTGGGCTGGTGAAAATTCCCATGCACTTGAAGAAACAAGGCATCAGCACCGATTCTCAATCAACGTATGGGAAGGAGTTCTTGGTGATAGATTAAGGGCCATACGTGCTACCAGAGATTAACTGGGTCTCGTTATCAGAACTTTCTAATTAACGTGTTGTCTACCTTGCTGGAATATGTGCCATGTCAGTAAAGACTACAGATGTGGTTCATGCATGATGGCACACCAGCATATTTTTTCCGTAATGAGCGTGAACACCTGAAGCCGACATTTCAGGACCGCTGAATTGATTGGGGAGGCCCCACATCTTGGCCTGCTCGTTCCTCAAATCTAAATCCCCTAGACTTTTGGTTATCAAAAACAACCAGGTCAATTTCAAAGAGTGCGTGATTCCTTACCCCGAAGGACAGAGGAATGCATTGCCATGAATGGACGTCACATTGAGCCCTCCTATGAACAAGTGCTCAGATCTCAGAAAGTATGTTTATTAGACATTTTCTTCTTGTTTTGATGCATACTAGCACCTCCTAAAATATTGGATAGTTTTTTAACACCCTGTATTTCGTATATTCTCAAAACTATTGGACGTATCAAAAAACTTATTTGATAAAACATGTTCACATTGACTTCATCTATCACCACTGTGAATTAATGTAATAGGTCTCCTTCCATCCTGTATAGGCTTATCTTGTTCATGAAAACCAACGCAACGTTTTCACTGAGAGCTGAGGGTCATGGAGGGTAGTTTAATATAGGGGGACAGAGCATTGAAATAATTACAGTTTTTTACTCATAAATTAATAATAAAGCGAATTAGTGTTAGATAATTTGCATTGGAGTTATCACACCTCCATGGTAATCGAGAGATACACGATTGCTAATAACTCATCAACAGTTTCTTCATAATTTAGCGTTATCATATCTGTTAAATATAGAGATTAATCACATGATAGCACGCCACTGCATTGAAGTTTGTAACCTGAACTCGTTTGTTAACAAAAAAAAATTGTTGCGACTACTTTTTTCATAGTGATGCGAGAAATCGCATCTGAAAACAACTTCAGCTATTGTTTCGTATAATTTCAAATGGTAGACAATGGTGGAGATTTCATGCCATAAAATAGAAATTTGAATCAAAGAGACTATGGGTGCGAATCTCAAGTTATTTGTCTATGACTACTCAGTGAAAATATTGCGGCGTTGTTCATTAACACTGTATATAATATAAATATTACGACTGAAGCAACATTACTGATAGTTAAGGCAAACTTATCCCTATTATATGTAATGTAGACGCACAATATAGCAGGATGTTAAGGCTTCCACATTTGCAATCGAGATTAGTAGCAGTAGGAATCCCAATCGTATGTGCTTGCCGCCTTTACCCCTAAAGAAAAAATCCCTGTTACTCATTTCGGTTAAGGGGTTGAGTCGACCACAGAGCCATAGGTTAATCGAAGAAATCCATGACCTCATCGAGAAGCGAACCCGCGATCTTTGGCTTCGTAGCCTAAAGACTACGCTACCGCGTGCTACAAAATTATTCAGAGGTCATGTTTAATTCAATTTGAAAAGAATATGGATATAAGGAGCAGAAAAATGTGGTGACAAGAACAGGAAAACTGAAGTTGTTAGCTACAGAAGGATTTCACTGTGTGACAGGATAAGCATAAAATTATAAATTCATTAAATGATGGTGATGAACCTATTAAATATTCAGGTGTCACTTTTAATGGAAAAAATTATTTTCGATGAAAAATAAGTAATGTCAAATTTAACTAAAAATATTACAAAACTGTACGTCCCCTTTGTTAAAAGCAGATCAAAGACTTTTAATTATTAACCAATATATTTTGCCTGAGCTTATATACCATTTTAGTTATCTGAGATTAAAGCCAGTTTTCTGGATGATGTTGATAAATTATTGCAAAATACTGTAAAAGATATAGTAAGGGAACTATGCCTATTATTATAAACTAGAAAATGGGTCACAGTCCTGTCATCTATCCGCAATATGCGGAACCCGAATCACGTAGGCATTGGATACATACATACATACATACATACATACCTCATGAGCAGGCCTTTCACTGCAAACCCAGCATTCCTATTTTCCTCTTAGTTTCCGCATATATCTTAATGTCGTCTATAATTTTTTTCAGTAAGAAACACGTTGTCAATCCAGAAGGCTAGTCTGAGAGGGGATCCTACTATTTGGTAGCCGAGGAGGTATAACTAAGTAGTTACTTGGAATATTTTAAAGGAACTCGGCATTCCTCACACAATATTATAACAAATAATTCTCGCTATTATTAAGAACTCATTGTGTATTTTACATTCCATTTTTACTATGCCTAAATTGTTTTAAGTTCTGACACTTTTGTACTATTTTATTTATATTATTGTCAAATTGCACATTTTCATTTTTACGTGCTTTTAAATTGTTCTGTTAAACCAACTGTGTTCAAATTTGCAGTCTTCTAGAATTCAGGGTCTTTGTGGTTACCTGCATTTGTAGGCTAATGTTTATTATTTTGAATAAAATGCATATAATGGCAAATAAAATAAAAATATAGTACAGTCACCACAGTGATTTATTTTGCCTTCGTTTTAGAATCAACTTCATCATCTTTTCTTTTTTGCGTGTTGTAGGTAATTTTCATTGCAGTTTATTTTTAGTATGGAGGTTATTTGCTAGTTTGTTTTTCAGTAGTAGTGAGTTCAAGAAACACGCAAAACACATCCTATAAACATTATTAACAGATTGGCTGAAGAATGTTTGCAATCTGTCCTGGGGAAATCCTATTAAATTCGAGTTCCGGGATAATGTTAAATTACACGCAAAGAATACAGTAGTTTTGACACTTGCAAGAACAAGAATATCGCATGGACGTTAATGGATTGTTAGCTGTGCTGCTCGAATTTTGAAATGTGTATGTTATGAAAGTAATCAAACAGTCGATATACTTACTAAATCTGTGAACATATTTGAAACAAAGCGCAATGTCAAGGTTCCAAAGAAACAATCTACGAAATTTTTACTTTCTGATTATACAGAGCATAATAAGAAAAAAATACTGCGATGCTAAAAAACAGACGTTCAAATTCTAGTGAAAATACAAGTTTCCATCATCATTGTTGCCGAAAAAGTATTTTCGAAAATACCAAAATGCCGTCTGCTTGCGTGTAGCAATTTCCCTTAAAAATTACTGGACAAATTTTGTTCACATTCAGTGTCTATGAGTCAATTTATTCGGAAATTATGCACATGACATGTAATGATTTTCGGTAAAAAATATATATAAGGCTGTTATTTGAAATTAAAAAATGGCGTAATTAAAACATTTTCTTTTCATTTACTGGAAATGTGAAGAGATGCAAGAAATGAGGAGTCCAATATGTCTCCAGATTTCTATACGTTGGAGAAGTTATTTATTATGTGGAGAATTATTTCTACTTGTAGTTGCCAATATGCCTATTACAAGACTAAACAGCCTTCAGACTAAGATAGACACTACCCTTAGTCCATTTTACAATATAGGCTCGCAACAGCGCTATCTGTAAATTGATAGATGTTTCATAATTTAGAATTTCCTCCACACAGATGATTGTTTGGTTTCGATGGTCATTTATTGAGAGTACAGTAACGATAGCTACATTACTTTATAAAGAACATAAGGTATAAAAAGAAATATTAGTAGCAACTTCGTGACACTTATTTTTTTGAAGTTAAATGAAATTAGAAAACTCGTATGGTGACAAATGTCCAGAAATCACTACGATAGCGGTTTTGAAATGTTATTCCGGACGGAAAGCCGGATACACTGAGATTAAAAGTCAGTAATAGCTTCATGATAGTTTCTGATTGTGTCCGCCAATAGATAAAGGAAGGGAAAAGAAGTATCTCGTATTGTGACAAGTTAGAGAAGAAATTAGAAAAAAAAAAAACAAAGCTGTGTGATAATTCAAGGTGGCTAAACATCGGAAGTGGTAATGAAAATAAAATGGAAATAGTGCGACGCATGGCGAGATATCAATTTTCTTTTTATAAATATATATTTATTCACAAATATTTCGCGGGAAGAACAGGCATGCTCTGAAATACGTAATTTATGTTTGCTGTTACATTGTGTACTCTGAAACGCGAAGCAGGAATGGAAGGAACTGGCATGAAACATACATACACACGTTATCTTATCGGACTTCTTGCTACGTAAGAAGATGGTTGCCTGAAGGTGGACTACTTCAAAATGGCCAACTGATAATAGAAGTAGAGAATGAGGTTAACTATGCGGTATACATCCTTAGAAAATTATACTTAATCTTAGGTTTCTTGAATTATACATTACCATACAGACTGAAAACACTTTACATGCGTATGTTTTAACTTGAAGAGGTTGTGATTTCGCTTACCAGCATACTTAAATTTCAAGACCCGGGAAACATTAGTTCTCTGCTTTATTGGCATTAGGCATTTCCGAAAGCTAACTTAACATACTAATTACGATACTTTTTACATCCGGGCTCGAGGGCGAACACTTAGATGCTTGTTGCATACATTAGTGATAACCTAGTTGGTCGAAGGATTATCATTTTCATCATTTGAACCGAGTTCCTTAATGTTCATAACCATAAAGGGCGATTTATTTTTAAAATATAGTACAAATTATTATTATTATTATTATTATTATTATTATTATTATTATTATTATTATTATTATTACTTACTGGCTTTTAAGGAACCCGGAGGTTCATTGCCGCCCTCACATAAGCCCGCCATTGGTCCCTATCCTGAACAAGATTAATCCATTCTCTATCATCATATCCTACCTCCCTCAAATCCATTTTAATATTATCCTCCCACCTACGTCTCGGTCTCCCTAAAGGTCTTTTTCTCTCCGGCCTCCCAACTAACACTCTATATGCATTTCTAGATTCGCCCATACGTGCTACATGCCCTGCCCATCTCAAACGTCTGGATTTAATGTTCCTAATTATGTCAGGTGAAGAATACAATGCGTGCAGTTCTGTGTTGTGTAACTTTCTCCATTCTCCTGTATCTTCATCCCTCTTAGCCCCAAATATTTTCCTAAGCACATTATTCTCAAACACCCTTAACCTAAGTTCCTCTCTCAAAGTGAGAGACCAAGTTTCACAACCATAGAGAACAACCGGTAATATACTGTAACTGTTTTATAAATTCTATCTTTCAAATTTTTTGACAGCAGACTAGATGAAAAAAGTTATTATTATTATTATTATTATTATTATTATTATTATTATTATTATTATTATTATTAGTTATCCTTCGTAAGTGTAGTAAAGTAAAGCCGAGAGAAAGTCCCGTATTGTAGGTGAATGACAGTTAATCGTGTAGGAACCCTGAATCTGAAAAGAGAAGGCTTCTGTAAAAAATATGGGAGGTCACTTCTTGCGTAAGCCTCCTGCTTCGAGCGAACCGGATGTCTGTACAAGTCTACTAAATTTCAGTGGTGATGGGCTCTTGAATCAGGAATATACAAAATCAGTAAGCTACTCAGTCTCACTGGAAAGATTTTGAAGAACCACTTAAGCTGAACACGAATAAAGGGATAAGAAAATACAATTACTATTTCTATTCACCAGTGTTCTAAGTGCAGAACGTACCTCCGGATTCCATCTTACAGGAATTTTTAGCAATTAAAAATAATGATAATACTGAAATGGAAAATAAAATTATAGGAGAGACTCGACTAATTCCGCAATATTATGAAGTAAATCTATCATATCTTTTTCAAAATGTTTATTGAAAAATATTATGAAGGTATATAGACATGGACGAAACCTTTCATTACCAAATGAGATAGAAAGATCTATTAAAATGCAAATATATTTAGTTGTACATACATCACAGTTGAAAAAGAACAACTCAGGTAATTCCGCAGTCGTAAATAATTATGAAATACATTATGAAAGTAACATAAAAGAAACAATTTATATGTAACAATGCTCACTTTCTTCACAGCCGTGTAGCAAAACACGAAAAACAGCCAACTTTCGATGTTTCACTGTATTGCCGACAGAGGTGTCGACCAATATCCTTGATTTTTTCTATAGCACTGCAGAGGACATGCCTCCTGTTGGCAGCCTCTCAAAACTTACGTTCACGTTATTGTAAAACCGCAGTAAAATCATATATGCACTACTGCGGAATTACCCGTACTGTGGAATTAGCAGAGTTTCCCTTACTTAACGGAGTAATACATTTATTTTTCACGGAACTGAATATTTCATTTTAATTCTCTTTCTAGACTAATGAACCCTTAATTTTCTTTATAAATTAAATCCATGAAAGACGAAATCAACCAAAAATGATAACCGCACCACATAACAGAAACTTTGGAATATATAATTTATTTAAATATTCCAAAATTTTAAATACAGTAAAATCTCGTTGTAACACTCCCTTGTATAAAGCTTTGTTGCCTTTAAAACTAGTTATTTTCGGTCCTTTGACCACCCAATAAAGGATAAAACTAAAATACCCATCATATCGATGGCTCAGTTCAATACAGAAACAACTGAAAAATCATACTTTTGACATAATATCGTTTAAAGTTTACTCTTGTGGATTTAATAATTTTATGCAACGAATTCCACACAGAAACAACTGAATTTTTTGCACGGAATTAAAATGAGCATGTTTCGGTTTTAAACGGAATTAAGTCGAAATGTTTCCGTATTGAATCTCTTTTAAATGAACAAAGTTTTATTTCTAAAGAGAATCATACCCTTTTATAACCGCAATTCTGTATATTTTGACTTAATTTTATATATACATTAAAAATTTTCCTATGACCAATGCCTAGTGAACAGTAACTCCAAATAGGCATTTTTTTAGTTGTTGCTGTATTGAACTGGACCATCAATATATCGCTTCCGCTTTTAACGGTTCCTGCTTATAACGCCCTTTACTGCCAGGCCTGGGAAAAGATTATCACATAATACTGGGTGTCCCACTCGCTACCGAATCCGGCCTTTAATTTCCTTAATAACTCCAACACCAATAAAGATATTGCAATGAAATTAGAACAGGAGTACCTTCGTTGCGTGGAAAATGAAATGGAATGTGTGAGTAGCAAGCCAGCCTGGCTATGTGTGGCCACCGCGCTCGCCAGATCTGATGCCGCCTGGTTATTTTTATGGGGTTATTCAAAGGAAGAGTTTTCCGAAACAAACCACGAACCATTGGCGCCCTGAAAGTAAACATTACCCAAAAAATCCAAGCTGTGACAGTGGATGCACTGGCAAGGACTTTCCAAATATGGCGCTTCGGGTTCACTTTCAGCACCTTTGATTATGTTTTCACATTCTCACAAAACGAAGTAGGTCCGCTTCAAATTTCATTACAATATCTTCATTAGTGCTAAAACTACCGAAAAAATTCCGGGTTCTGTATTGAGTGGGACACCCAGTATAAAGCTCTTTGTTATCGCTAATATCCTCTTACTACGGCTTTAAATGAATTGCTAGTAAGAATTTTCCGATAACGTCACGGTATTATTTATCGGCAAATCAATGTTAACGAAGATGTCATTAACACCTGGATCTCGCATACTGCCAGAGGGCTTCTAGAGGTGAATTTATAATGCTGGCGAGTTCGGCCTCTTCTTCCGCTTATGCCTGATAAATCGCTCGTCCACAAGACCTTGGTGGAAGGTCAGTAAAGAATGATTGCTGTACTGCTGTGTGTTGGCATCGACTTCCATTACTTCACCGCTGTCGACGACTATTCAACTTACAGGATGAATTTGCGATTTTGGCCAATAACGTTTCAGAATCGGCTTAAAATCAACCAATCACAGTTGTGCTTCTTGATAAGACACTTTGTAACGAAGCGTCTTATCAGATATGGCGCGTCGTACAATACTTCAGTGTCAATCACAGAAAATCAATAAATGCCAACAAAATTTAACTTTGAAAATTGCGTTTTCAAAAACTGTAACTTCAAGTAATAAATTATTGTTGTTTAGTCAATTGTCGAACACAGGTCTGAACCTCATATGTAACACCAATAAGGCATCACTCATGAGGCAACTAGGCCAGGAGATAATGGGGTAGGGTGGCCAGTTCCTTTCTCCCTCAAATGCATACAAACAATTGTTCTTCCTCTGACACAAATCGTCAAGTGAGATGTACTGCCTGATAATAGATATACATATCAGCCAGAACCTCAATTAGAGGTAAAGTAATAAATAAGTCTGTAAAAACCTTTCGTGTTAATGTAACATTTCAGCTTATCTTACTTTTCAGGTTAAGAATTGTTGTTTCGTATTTCCGCTCTGAGTAGTTGGCAATAGTAAGCTTATTTAGTATGCCGTGATAGATAGCAGTTTGTTTTTGAACTTCATTACAAGGAAACATAATAATGTATTTTGCTGCGTTTTATAATAATAATTATCATTTACGTAAGTAATTTGGTTTCGCAAATTATTTAATTTTATTCTTTGAATAATCTTATTAAATTGCACTCGTGGTTTCATATTATTAGCATAATCTCACTCGCCTTTAGAGTTGGTGAAATTATCAATAAGATGGAACAGCACTCGTGAAATTACTACAGATAATCTCGTTACTGCTGAACAATAAACACTATAGGATATCATTTCTAATCACACTGCCAATCAAAAACACAGAGACGGCCTACGTGCGAGGACAGTCCCCACGGGCCCCTCCCATCAAGGGGGACTAAAAGGTAAAACGCCACCGCCATGGTCATCTGTGCTGGATGCGTTGCCCACCGTCAGATCATATTGATTTTTTTCTTCTCGCTCTGATGTTTCGCAATATTTATTTTGCAATCTCCGCCATACAGAACATTTTAGGTAGAGAGAAAACTGAGAAGAGACATGGCTTTGAAAGAAGATTTTAATACCGCACAGTAATATGATACGAGTAATATTCTATCGTGGTTACTCTCAATAATAAGATACAATAAGTATTACATTTAGACATTCTCGTCTCTTTTACAAAGGAAGGGCCCGAATGCATGCACTGCAGCCTAAGGCTTATTGTGCTCACCACTCCTTTTTGTACGGATGATTGTTTAAGACAGTAGGATCACATTCCTGAGTGATTCACTGTTTTGTGCCATGTATCGATTCAGTTATATCACAGTCTAGTATATACAGTCACGAAGCTCAATACGTAGTAAATATGCATCCATAGATAGTTGCTAACCACTAGGATCGCTAATATCGCCTCATTACAGACAATGCGAAATAGCACCAGCACAGTCTATTGTTCCTAGCACCCTCACAACACAAGGTTCGTGACTGTATATACTAGACTGTGGTTATACCGAGTTTCGACGAAGTCCGCGATTAACACCCCCCCCCCCCGTTCCCCTGGGACTTCCGCAGCCTCCTCAGAGCGATGTCATCTGTATGCAAGCCTAGATCATATCGTCGCCTGAATGCAAGAACTAGGTAACTCGAAATTTGCGTTTTTTAGTTACCTCTTTTATAGCATAGCAAAAATCGCACAAAATGTAATCCAGGATCTAGGTAACTGATCGAACGATACCAGCGACATCTATTTTCCAATATAACAAATAGGTGAAAGAAAACGAGACATATTCCTTAGCGCAATAAATAAGTGAATAGGCGATGTCACAAAATATGAAAAATCAAGTTACCTAGTTCTTGCATTCAGGCGACGATATATGTAACAGATTGCTCATCTCTGTGTTAAAATCGGCAGCACTTTGAAAAGAACAACTGCCAGGATCGCCACCGGTCCGCCATAAACGAACATGAGATGGCAGTACAGTCGCTAATGCAATTTAAATGGGAGTTATGATGTGACTCCTTATGTAACTAGTAGATGGCAGCATAGTAAACCTGACAAAAGTTTTTACCGTCAAAGCCTATAAGGCCGGGCAATCTGGGTATATATGATCTAGGATGCAAGTCAACGTATTGCTGCATCCTGTATTAATCTTAAACTACTGAAATTTATGATGACGAAATGAGTCTGAGGTCCAGCGCTGATAGTTACCCAACAATTCTGCTTCAGTTAGCTGAAGGAAAGCCTCGTACAAATCCCCAATCAGGTAGGCCTAACTTAACCCAACCAGAATTTTAATCCTGGACCGCTCATTTGGACAGACATGCTAACCGCTACTCCACAGCATGTGTTCCAAAAAATTACATTTCCCGCTTAAAACGTTTTTCCTCTAATGCTCTTTTCATCCAGTACTTTCATAAAGGCAAAAACGAAAATTTATTCTACTTTTTGTGCAATTCTGAACATTTCTGACGATTAATTCATTATGATTGCTTGTAATTCGAAATTCAAATAGACAAATATGTAGTTTAACAAGGAATTATACATTTTATTAATTTGAGGCCTCAGAATGACAAGGTTCTATCTGACATTTTTAGCAAAATTAAGATTTTTGTTGCATTGAATTCTGCTACTTCACAGCTATCTACCATATAAATTATGTTGATATCTCAATTATTCGTGATAAAGTTAGTTTTAAAAGGTTCATATCAGCATTGATTTCATTAACAACCAAACTTTTAAAATGCTCTCCTGTAAAATTTACTAAACACTAAATAGAACCTTGTCATTTTGAACCCTCGAATTGTTTATAGAATATAAATGTATGCCTAAGTTTTTTTTTGTTATTATTGTAATAAAATCCTTTCATCAAAGATGGGGGTATCACTGTTTCGAAGCAAGATGGCCGTCAGAGATTCTGATGATAACGGTGCTTTGAGAACAATGAAGTAGCGGGGTTTTCTACTTTAAGAATGTCGACAGTTGCCGCTTTCAATTATGAAACTGCTGTAATTAGTGATGGTGTTCGTTTACTGCCTGGTTATAAACATGCTGGAAAATGAACGGAGGAAGACGGCAACATAAACACTCGATATACTAATGAATTAATAAAACGACGCTCTCATGAGTGACTGTGCAGCATTAAGGAAGCATCGTGAAGAACGGAAGTAATCTCGGTTTTCTCGAACTCCGGCAAAAAATTCTTCTTCTTCTTCTTCTTCTTCTTCTTCTTCTTCTTCTTAATTTCCAGTTGTCAATCCCTAGACGCCAATTTTTCTTCACTTCGGTCAACATGGGCTTCTTCTCCCTCTTGGAATACTTTCCTGGTTTCTTTCAAAACTGCTGTTGGGTGCCATTCGTTAGTTACGGTAATTCCACCCCTGTCATAATTACTCATTCTCCCACGTTTTGTACAGATAGTGTCTCATAAGTAGGAAACGGGTTTCTAGTTCAATTCCGTACATATTTTGTTTGTTATTAGATTATGTCAGGATAACAGTTCAGGATAACAGAGTTCAGGATAACAGAGAGGGTTTGGAATTGAATGGGTTACATCAGCTTCTTGTCTATGTGGATGACATGAATATGTTAGGAGAAAATTCACGAACGGTTAAGGAAAACACGGAAATTTTACTTAAAACAAGTAAAGAGATAGGTTTGGAAGTGAACCCCGGAAAGACGAAGTATATGATTATGTCTCGTAATCAGAATATTGTGCAAAATGGAAATATAAAAATTGGAGATTTATTCTTCGAAGAGGTGGAAAAATTCAAATATCTTGGAGCAACAATAACAAATATAAATGACACTCGGGAGAAAATTAAACGCAGAATAGATATGGGAAATGCCTGTTATTATTCGGTTGAGAAACTTTTGTCATCTGGTCTGTTGTCAAAAAATCTGAAGTTTGAATTTATATTTTGTTCTGTATGCTTGTGAAAGCTGGACTCTCACTTTGAGAGAGGAACAAAGTAAGGGTGTTTGAGAATAAGGTGCTTAGGAAAATATTTGGGGCTAAGAGGATGAAGTTACAGGAGATTGGAGAAAGTTACACAACGCAGAGCTGCACGTATTATATTCTTCACCTGACATAATTAGGAACATTAAATCCAGACGATTGAGATGGGCAGGGTATGTAGCACGTATGGGTGAATCCAGAAATGCATATAGAGTGTTAATTGGGAGGCCGGAGGGAAAAAGACCTTTCGGGAGACCGAGACGTAAATGAGAGGATAATATTAAAATGGATTTGAGGGAGGTGGGATATGATGATAGAGACTGGGTTAATGTTGCACAGGATAGGGACCAATGGCGGGCTTATGTGAGGGCGGCAATGAACCTGCGGGTTCCTTAAAAGCCATTTGTAAGTACTTATGTCTTTTATGTATGTTATTAAGATATCTCTATGTTTCATACACACAGGATTCCCTATTAAAATTCTACAGAATCTAAAATCCCTAAATGAAACATAAGTTCCTACAAATGCCTAAAAACTATGTTTGTGCCTAAATAGCTCCTTTTTTAGTAGTTTGCATATATTTAAAATAAAAATATCGGTACTAAAATTGCAAAAATGTCCAAAAACAAACTACAAAAAATGATATTTAAAAAAATTCTTTTACAAACAATGGTCTGGCAAATTCATTCCATATTGGTCTTAGAAGAAGAAGGAAAAAATTTGACCTCATTTCCTGGAATGGAAATTCGTTTGGAAAAGTTCATCCTAGCACAAAAAGGGCGGTAGATTGTTCAGGTTAGGCGAGAGCTTACAAACTAGTTTTCGCGTCAATGCACATCTGTTATGCGAAATGAAACTGACCAACCAGCAAACAGCCTCTTCCACTTATAAAATTTTAGTCTTCAGTTCAATATTATTTATTTTATACATAAATTCTACCTAAAATGAAATATTTAGTCAAATTTAAATGATTAATTTTTAATATTATTTAAACTCCTGAAAGTCCTAAATTGGTTTTTATAAAATCCTAAATCTCTCTTTCATATCACCTAGAAATTTGTTCCCGACTCAAAAGTAATGTTTGTTTTCTAAGAAAAGTTTAGTTAGAGTGTGTTGTGACAAGAAATTAATCTAATCTTCATAATAAAGGCCATTAGATTCTATGGATTTAAGCTACCTTTCAGCAAGAGTTATCCCGCGACTGTACCGGTTTCAGGTTTTTGATGTGAAGAATTCGGTGATACCCATTTCAATGACTTCCAACTTTTGGAAATTTCTTCCAAGCAGGAAGTGGGTCATGGATCGAAACAGATGGTAACCTGAAGGCACAATATTAGGGCTATATGCCTAGAGTAGTAGGAGTTCGAATCTTCCTAAGCTCTGGAATTTTTCTATTGTTATTCGAGCGGTATGGCGTCTGGTATTGTCCTGTTGCAAGGCAATTATATAGTTTCTTCAACAATGCTTTATTTCCATTTTCCTTCTTTAAAATCTCAATAATTGACACTATCTCGCAAGCTGATTGTTAACATTCTATGTCAAATAATTATTTCCATAGCTTCTAATGATTATTTTCGCTTCAGTATATTACACTCAATATAAACAATTTTGACAATTAATGTTTCCTTTACTTGCTTTCCTTGAATGTTTACCTAGGGGCGGCGATTCAATATTCTTTTTTATTAAATAGAGGTTTATTTATATAATATAAGCCTTCTTTTAATTTCGACTATACTTCTATTGTTATACTGTCAAGGCAACGTAACTTCTATTTCAACATTTTTAATTTTAACGTTGGCAGGAAGGTTTAGCGTTTAACTCATCATTCATAATTTGGTCTACTTTAACGTTTATTAAATATAGTAGATACACTGTATTTTTACTCTCATAATGAGGCATTAATAAAAGTAAGCCACTGAACTAAAAACTGTACAGACCAGAGCTTTACTCAAAATCGGTTGTTACCATCTTCGTGTCGTCGTAAAACGCAATCTTGAGTTAAAGTTAATTGTAGTGGCAACGGCATATTGCAGTTTAAGATGTGAGTGGGAATAATGGCTGCAGCCTACTCGTAAGTTATTTTATCCATTTTTTTCGGCAAAGAGAGCCGGACAAAGTTACAATTTAATAAAACGCAGTTTAAGTGGCGTGATGCGTCCTTTTTTATCCTTGCACAGAATGAAAATAGACGAGAGCTTTGGCGTTACCACTGAGTGCCGTGGGCGGAGGTACATCCGGCCAGTGCTCTGTCGTGACACTGGTAATTGCCGTCTAATAGACACAGAACCACCGGTTTTGCGCCTCACTTTGCCGTAGTAAACTTTGAGAGACGAGAAAAATAAGTTACAATGTTCAGTAACAGTCATCAAGAGTAATTAGAATTCAGATACATAAGAAAAGCAAGCGCTGAATTATGCAGAAAATATAATTATATCCTATTTATAGTCCTATTGATTGCCTCCTGTATAATAAAGTAAATATTTTCGTCAATAGTTGTGCTTATTAAGGGATAAGAAAGGTGAAAATTTGGTTAATTTCTGGTCAAAAATAACATATTTCATTTATTGCAGAACATGAAACTATGATAGTACCTACTTTACACCTCGACGAAGTTTTAGAACCCTACGGCATATGTGTAATTAATTATGCCATCTTTAAAAGGCTATGTTAATTAAGTTTAAGATGCATGCAAATTTGTAAACTCTTTTTCTCGTTTTGTTTTGTTTTGTTTTTTGCCCCCTTACTCTGTATTCACATTGCTAAGGATTCCAAAAATTTTAAGCTAGGAAGCAAAAATGTTATTGCACGTTCTTTAAAGCATAATTAACTAAGTTATGTTGGCATTTTTTTCAAACAAGAAAATAAATTGAATAAACAATAAATTGTATGCTTGCACATTGTACATTTTATAAATTTAAATATGACTAGGCTTAATTTAGTTTAATTTTTTTTTTTTCATATTTTTGCAAGATAAAACTAAAAAATATGAGAACATTGAATCTTTCTCTAGAGAAATTGAAAGGTACTGTACTGTAAAAAAAATTTCAGAAATGATTCTTAAAATGGGGGGGGGGATAGAAGAAAACATCAGAAAATTTGCAAATTACTTTTTGAAGTTTAAATAACTCTTGAATTTCTAAACCAATAAGCATTAAACTTAAACACATCACTCATTGCCTCTCTCAAAGTATGTAATGTTTAGGGCCAGGATTCGTATACAAATGTATATTTTTACAGGTCGGTTGAAAGTCATGCAAAATATTTTTACACATATTATTGTAATGTACCGAAGTATGTATGATATTTCTGTGCAGGAATTCTGCATTGGCATATAATGAAGGATGGGTGGAGCGGAGAAAAATTCTCTCCGGGACCAGCTCTACGTGCTGACGTTTTATCCACTAAGCCATACCGGATTCAGTTCCAATGCCAGATCGAATCCTCTCAGTTTAAGTTCCACCTCTTAGTTTCCCTTTAGTGGCCAACCCTCATGCACTGTCTCACAGATGTGTGACAGTAGCACATCATTTTTATACATGTTTGAACGTCTGTGATGAAGAAAATGCAGAATTAATCGTGCATATTTTTGCATATTCAGACCATTCCATATATAACAATCTACTGCCCATATATTGTAGCATACTTTCAGTATTTTGTTGCTTAAAACTCAAAATTTGCACATTTTTCTAAAAAAATAAGTTATGGTCTGTTTGATTGTAAGCACACCACTTTCTTGTTGACTGTACTCAATGGATGGAAATTCCTTGCACATGAAAGGTAGCTGTGCAGAAACAAAAACAACCACTCGCTGCTTTTCTTCCATCGAACTACTGCAGAACAAGAAGCATTCCCAAATATCCTTACGTCTTGCATATGAAGGTTAGCTGTGGACAAACTAAAACAACCACTCCCTGCTTTTGTTCCATTGAACTACTGCAGAACAAGAAGCATTCCCAAATATCCTTATGTCTTGTATATGAAGGTTAGCTGTGGACAATCTAAAACAACCACTCCCTGCTTTTGTTCCATTGAACTACTGCAGAACAAGAAGCATTCCCAAACATCCCTATTTCTTGCATATGAAGGGTAGCTGTGGATAAACCAAAACAACCACTCCCTGCTTTTGTTCCATTGAACTACTGCAGAACAAGAAGCATTTCCAAATATCCCTATTTCTTGCATATGAAGGGTAGCTGTGGATAAACCAAAACAACCACTCCCTGCTTTTGTTCCATTGAACTACTGCAGAACAAGAAGCATTTCCAAACATCCCTATTTCTTGCATATGAAGGTTAGCTGTGGATAAACCAAAACAACCACTCCCTGCTTTTGTTCCATTGAACTACTGCAAAACAAGAAGCATTTCCAAACATCCCTATTTCTTGCATATGAAGGTTAGCTGTGGATAAACCAAAACAACCACTCCCTGCTTTTGTTCCATTGAACTACTGCAGAACAAGAAGCATTTCCAAACATCCCTATTTCTTGCATATGAAGGTTAGCTGTGGATAAACCAAAACAACCACTCCCTGCTTTTGTTCCATTGAACTACTGCAGAACAAGAAGCATTTCCAAACATCCCTATTTCTTGCATATGAAGGTTAGCTGTGGATAAACCAAAACAACCACTCCCTGCTTTTGTTCCATTGAACTACTGCAGAACAAGAAGCATCCCCAAATATCCTTATGTCTTGTATATGAAGGTTAGCTGTGGACAAACTAAAACAACCACTCCCTGCTTTTGTTCCATTGAACTACTGCAGAACAAGAAGCATTCCCAAATATCCTTATGTCTTGTATATGAAGGTTAGCTGTGGACAATCTAAAACAACCACTCCCTGCTTTTGTTCCATTGAACTACTGCAGAACAAGAAGCATTCCCAAACATCCCTATTTCTTGCATATGAAGGGTAGCTGTGGATAAACCAAAACAACCACTCCCTGCTTTTGTTCCATTGAACTACTGCAGAACAAGAAGCATTTCCAAATATCCCTATTTCTTGCATATGAAGGGTAGCTGTGGATAAACCAAAACAACCACTCCCTGCTTTTGTTCCATTGAACTACTGCAGAACAAGAAGCATTTCCAAACATCCCTATTTCTTGCATATGAAGGTTAGCTGTGGATAAACCAAAACAACCACTCCCTGCTTTTGTTCCATTGAACTACTGCAAAACAAGAAGCATTTCCAAACATCCCTATTTCTTGCATATGAAGGTTAGCTGTGGATAAACCAAAACAACCACTCCCTGCTTTTGTTCCATTGAACTACTGCAGAACAAGAAGCATTTCCAAACATCCCTATTTCTTGCATATGAAGGTTAGCTGTGGATAAACCAAAACGACCACTCCCTGCTTTTGTTCCATTGAACTACTGCAAAACAAGAAGCATTCCCAAACATCCCTATTTCTTGCATATGAAGGGTAGCTGTGGATAAACCAAAACAACCACTCCCTGCTTTTGTTCCATTGAACTACTGCAGAACAAGAAGCATTCCCAAACATCCTTATGTATTGCATATGAAGGATAGCTGTGGATAAACCAAAACAACCCTTCCTACTTTTGTTCCATTGAACTACAACAGAACAAGAAGCATCCCCAAACATCCCGGTCTTGCATATGAAGGTTAGCTGTGGACAAACCAAAACAAACATTCCTGCTTTTGTTCCATTGAACTACTGCAGAACAAGAAGTATTCCCAAACATTCCTATGTCTTGGATATGAAGAGTAGCTGCGGATAAACCAAAACAACCCTTCCTGCTTTTGTTCCATTGAACTACTGCAGAACAAGAAGCTTTCTCTCTCCCCCTCTCTCTTCCTCTCTCTCTCTCTCTTACACATACACGCACACACACAGACACACACACGATGTGACATGACTGAAAACAAATTAAACAGAAAACGGTTATTATTATTTTTTTTAATTAGGACACGCTCTTTCAACTATTTGAGTAACAATAATGACATGTGTCTTGTAACTTATAAAACAAAAGAAAAAAATAAACTGTTGAATGAATAAACTACTACACTAACTTGACTTTTGGCCTGTTACGTTTTCATATTATGAAATGTTCATAAGGTAGACCTATATTTAATTATGAATTTGGCATATTTATTTCAAATTAAAGGAATAATTACTGTGTTTAGTCAGGCATAAACTTAATAAAATTAGAATGAAAATAATCACTGTGTTCAGTTGGATATTAATGTCATATAAAATACTGTAATTAGAAAGGACACGGGAAAAAATTCTAATACTTTCTGTTCTAATCTAGTAGGTATTTCTTTCTTCTTGAAATCAGCACTAAATAATTCAGTTTAGTGGTCGCCCTGATCTGGATTGTAGCAAATGTACAGCCTTAGATAAAAAGTTTTGTCGCATAAATACTTTATGTCCCAGAAGGGAGGCAGTGCGCATGATCACAGGACGAGCGACCTGGTTCACAAGACAACTAGTTAAGGTAATAAAATCAGTTCTGTTTCGCTGTATGTCTGATCATGTGCACTGCCTCCATTCTGGGACTTATAAAGTATCTGTGCCACAAAACTTTTTTCTAAGACTGTACATAACAATAAAATTATAATTGGATATGGGACAACACAAATAATAAAATTACTATTAATAACTCTGCTAGAAATATAAGTTAATTGCATTGTCTTCAAATCAATTCTCTGAAAGACATCCCATAAAGTATGGTCATGCTTCAACGATCGTTAGCTGAACCAATTGCGATTCAATCAATACTGAAATGTACAAACTATTTACAAAAAACCCGCTCGACACTTGAATCATACCAACCAAATATCTGTTGACAGTTTAATAACCTTGAATGCAGCAATACGAAATGAATCAACAAGATGTCAGCTGTGACGGAAATGACGTAATGAGGTGTTGCTGGAGCCATATTGGGAGAGCCGAGTCATGCTCACTTTCCCCTCAAGAGCATAAGCTTTCAGCCTCAAATCCACGAAGGGTAGCAAACGTTACTCAGCCGTTTAGTATTTCAGTACTTTTGTAATTTCACCAACCGTAACATTAATTAATGTTGGGTAACTTTCGGGGCTGGACCCCGGATTCATTTCACCGGCATTATCACCTTCATCTCATTCAGACGCTAAATAACCTAACATGTTAATAAAGCATCGTAAAATAACCTACCAAAATAAAAATAAAAAAGTAACATTAATTAGTGGTACAATGCAATTTTATAATTAGTACTGTCTTAATAATTAATATAAGAATTGTATCAGTCTAATTGCTCCAGAAATTTATGAATTTCGATAGGTACGAGTATCATAGGTATTTTATATTTGCATGTGTGCGTTTACATGCGAATATGCGCGCATCTGTGCTGAGCGCGTAAATATCCATGTGTGTGTATGTTTGTACCGCATTTGTACGAATATACCGTTGAAAGCAGAAAAGATTGTAAGTTTGTACTTTTCATAAAATGTGCCAGTCATTGGTTCAGACAAAACATGTAATTAACACAAACGGCAAACAGCAGTGGCGAAGCACTTAAGAGGCTCTGAGTTATTTTATCTAGTAACATTAGGCCTCTAAGTTCGTAATAACGATGTATCGTAACATTTGGTTTAACTCCGATCTTTCCACATATTATTAAGTTCACTGTTGGCATGATTCCATGATCCGAGAGTTCAGTACAAGGTGAGGCTTGTTGCCACAAGCTTCTAAAGGCATGGCTACGACCTTGACTCGTAAGCTTTCAGGGGGACCGGAGAGAGGAATCGATTCTCTATATCTCCGTGCTAAACGAGGCTAGCCTTGTCACCTTCCGTCACAATAATACGTCGCGCTATATTGTGTTAAGTCAAGTTAGTGTAGTAGACTGTGATGTTGAGCGTTAGTTTAATCAAAAGTGCATGCATGTGTGTTTTACATATTAATTTTGTGTTGGAGTTTGGCTCATACTGAGAGAACATTGAGGTCATTATTATTTATTTGTAGAATTGAAAGACAAACCGTTTTAGTTGGACGTATGAAACAAAATGTGCTTCCTAAGATAGAAGATCGACATTACATTTATATAATATTAAAATAGCGGATGGAGAAAAACGAAATTTCAATTTTCAATTTTCGTGGTATAAGAAATATCCTTGGCTAACATGATGCTCTGAGACAAATAAATTATATTGTTATTTCTGTATTCTTTTGGGGGTGAAAATGAATGGTCATCATCTTCTTGTGGGATCTGTGTTACAAAAATATTTTGATAGAAAAGTCGAGAAACATCTGCTATATAAAAAGATGTAAGGTAAGCAGGTTTTTTTCAGCCTACTCAGTATTTACACCTTAGCTTCGTCACTGGCAAACAGTGGGGTTATTATGCGTTCAGAAAACATTCATCGCAACATTCATCAATACACTGCAATACCGTAAGTTAAGTAAGATTTATGTTTCGATCAACAACATACTTAAAAGCAATAGGCCTATATTTTACGTATACAAAAAACTCAAGAAACACACTTTAAGTGATGCAATGTTTAATATGAACAATACACCTAATAAATGTAAAATGAATAAGAAATTAATAGTAATTATGCTACAAGAGAGTTAAGTAGGATTTTATTCAAGAGTGAACTATTTATAATTTCCACAAGTGCATGAAATCTGTTTACTGTCGTGTGACATACAACATTTTATCCAACACATATAAAAAAAAACCGTTGTAATAAAAACAAATTATAACGATTTAATAGGCTATTGAATATTTCATTATTATAAAGTTATCATTCATATTCATGTTACTGTTTCTAGAAACAACAAATGGATAAACATTTACAAAAATCACTCATCGCAATAGCAACAAAATAAAAATGGAAATATCTACGCGTTGTTCCTAGCAAAAAAATCACGAATATAATTGGATCGGTGTCGGGTAGAGTTCCCGGGTAGCTCAGTTGGTAGAGCGTTGGTACATTAAACCAAAGGTCCCGGGTTCGATGCCCGGCCCCGGAACAATTTTTCCCTCGAAATTATTGAAATCAACTTTACAGGGAGTTATACCTGAAATCTTGATTTGCATAATACACGTCACTGTTCGTTAACAGAAAACCACAATTTAAGTCACACGGAGTTATAGTCCCGTCGCTCTAATTTCCGGCAGCCAATCACGTTGCAGGTCGGCTACATTTAAACGTGTGCGTCTTGTGATTCGCTGATGAAGATGTAAAGCATTTTCTAAGGCTGGATAAATACTTAATATATAATCGCCCGCCATTTTGGCTCTTTCGTTGGCGTTCGCAGAAAGCACACGAGGACGTTATTTGCCGCTCAATTATTTGCAGAATTAAAGTGCGTTTGATTTATTATCATAGGAGCTACGACATGATAATGTTTAACGGTGCGGCAAATAGATCCCTCGTCTGGTAGCTCGACAACGAAACAACAAAAATGGCGAACGATACTACCTACCTAGACTTTATAGAGCCTTGAATTCCTAAGACGTAAGCAAAGAGAAGGAGTCACGCCGGGAATAACAGCGTCGCGACTATAGTGTGCACTCGAAGTTTGTTGCTTGACTGTTGTCAGCCCGCTTTGAGGTCTGTGGATATAGAGGGAAAAATTGGATCGGTGTCGAGTAGAGTTCCCGGGTAGCTCAGTTGGTAGAGCGTTGGTACGTTAAAACAAAGGTCCCGGGTTCGATGCCCGGCCCCGGAACAGTTTTTCCCTCGAAATTATTATAACTTTATTATTTATTTATTTATTTATTTATTTATTTAATCGCATTTAGTGACTATTATAATATGTCATTATTTATTATTAAACCGTGTGTAGGGTGACCATAATTCCTTGTGGGATTTTAATCACTTTCTTTAGGGAAAAAGTGGACACCATGTTTTTATAAAACCCAGTATTTATTTTATTTAAATTTAATCATAAAACGGCTATACATACCACAATAAAACGTAAACAACACCAAAAGAAGGAACAAATGTTAATAATTTCAAATTACAAAATCTTTCATAAGTAAGGAGTCTATCGAAAAATCAACTATTTTGGATTGAAATTATGTTCATCCCCACGAGAAACAACCCTTTCCGGTGCCGTACAGTCGATTTGGAAACAAACACCCTCCCCCCCCACCCCCGCCGGCAGAGGAAGCTACTTATCCATGTGTAATGTGCATTTGATGCCAACTTAAAATGACCTGGAGCGTGACCTTCTTTACGCCAAGGACTTAAAATAACCTGGAGCATGGCCTTCTATACGCCAAAGATAATGGCACACGGCCATGCCTATACACATTGTTGTGACAGACTGGAATGATAAAATGCCACGCAGCCGCTTAACGTTATTGCAGAAGAGAAAAATTGCTGCCTGGTTTGAACTTGGAAACAGTGTCGCTCAAATTAAGCGCTTATTCCGTAGACGAAGTGTTTCCAGGCAGGTGGATCGGTCGCACAGACCCAATTTGTTGGCCTCGGCGATCAGCTGATTTGACTTCCCTGGACTTCTTTATCTGGGAATTCATCAAGGATCGTGTCTATGCGACTAAGCCACGCACCATTATTGAACACATGATACAGATGGTTTTCGATTACTAGTAAAATTCATGTTCTGGGAATATTAAGTTATTTAAGTAGTAAAATATCGCTGCAATCGAAAAGTATTGGGAATAAATTTGAATAAGGAACAAAAAAAAAAAAAAAAGTTTCCTTCCCATGCAGGATTCGAACCACGAAAGTCTAAGTTACCAGTCTATCGTGCTCTGGAGTGAACAAGGCTCTGAAATCAGCTACAAGGGTCGGTCCGGTTTTTTTTTGCCACTACTGTACATCTATTATCAGGCAGTACATCTCACTTGACGATATGTATCAGAGAAAGAACAATTATTTGTATACAAATGAAGTCTGATTAGTGTAATATGTTACTAGTCAGCGAAGTATGCAATGATGGGGGGAAAGGAACTGGCCACGCTATCCCATTATCTCCTGGCTTAGTTTCCTCATGAGTGATGCCTGATTGGTGTCACTTGAGAGGTTCAAATCTGTCTTCGGACAATTAACCAACAAGAACAACATTCTTATTTTGGTGCATATTTTATTTACGTATGTCTTTCAAATTATAACAATTCATAACATAAATTGTGGATAGTAATAACTTATCGTTTAAAACAGACTACTAAGACTTTTTCAAGACTCTTTAAGTGAGGTTGACCACTAGGATTCGGAAATACTAACATGAAAATTTAATAAAAATTAATAGAAGCAAAATAATTATTCGTTTTGTAAACTTCAAAGTTTTATGTGTTTATAAATGAACATGTTTATAAATGAAGAGAGGCCTTAAGAATTTCCATCACAATCTTCTGTATCTTATAAAAGATAAATATTAAGAGATTTAAGAACACTACATGTTAATTTTGGTAGGTATTTCTTCGCTAGCTCGCTTATCACCATTTATCTGCTGTGTATGGCTTCTGTTTTGCTCAAAACATATCGTAAGGTTAAGACCATCGCTTTCTGAGTTATTTTATTGATGACAATTACATCAACCTTTCTATGAAAGCCATTTTCAGAGACAATGAATCTCTTCACGTACTTCTCAAAGAAAGCATATGCTTTTGTATCGCTGCAAAATACATTCCTGCATAACGTAATGTCAGAAGTGTGTGTCAACTTTGTGGCAGTTTTGTACATTTTAATGTGTCCCAAAGTGCATTACACTTGGTCAATTTCAGGTAACAATTTCTGAATAAGCAAGTGATAATTACTTAATTCATTAATTGAGGGGCTTAGAACAAAAGCAGGCAAGTGACGGAAACCTAGCTTTGAGGAAATTACAGTTAAAGTTCTACATGCAATGGAATATTATACACTAGTTTGGTGAAATGATGCCCCTATAGCAGCACTGCACAGTGTGATCACTTACCTGATTTTATCCCAAAGAAACATCCTTTTGGGTTATCACAACACGCACTTACCTCATTTTTTTTAATAATGTCACTTAACTGCTTTTTGTTCTAAGCCCCTCAATTCAATTCCCTTTAATCTAAAACAGGTACGACATACTCCAGAGAGTTGCTTCCTACAGTGCGACTGAGCCAGTGTCACTGGCACCTTCACAGAGGTCTAGTAATATCAAGCCTCACTCTAGCGCCACTTTCTAGTACACCAAAGTCGGTGGATACGGGCCATGAGACTCTGAAGCAGCATGGAAACGTCATCTACAATGTAGTGATTCAACTATTACACAAGCAAAGGAAAATTGTATTTTATAATTCTGTAGTGCTCGGGAAGGTGACAAGTCAGTTTCCACAAACCTTTTTTGATAATATAATTTATTGACAACTTACGGAACATCCGTTCGCTTGGAAAAAAAATACATAGGTAATCCTCCCATTACAATAATTCATACAGAAAAAAATCAAATCGACATACACCAGTGTAAGTTGTCAATAAATTATCAAAAAAGGTTTGTGAAAACTGACTTATGTCACTTTTCCCAGGCACTGCAGAATTGAAGTGAAATATTTCTACGGGGTCAACAAATATTACCGGAACATAAAGAAATAACTAAAATGATTGTACAACAGCTCTGCGAACAAGAATTTACTATGCTTTATCACTTTACTTTAACTTTACTTGAAAAACAATAATTATAGCATATTTACGAGTATTATGTTAACAAACCGTAATTAGTCAACAAAAATCGAATTAATGCTTTAGAATTTTACATACAAAAAGCAGAAAGCTAACACTGGATGTAATTACACTATCGTCTAACAAAAACAATTTCTTTGTCGTATATTTAAAAAAATGTGCTAAATTTATTAATTGTTATACCCAGAAGGTACTAAAATGTATTAATTGTTATATCCTATCGTTACTAAGTTAATTCATTCGTGTATCTTAAGGTGCATCTACGTGTTCATACTATGGTACAAGCAATAATAAAGCCAACAAGGTTCACTTAGCAGCAAGATAAAGTACAATCATCGCTCTTAAAGAAATGTGCCGGTTCTTGAGGGCACGCAGTGCAGGCGTTTTGACATTCCTGATCTACACGGTTCAGTTTACATGCGTTTACGCATGCAATCTGGGCAAAATATTGAAAGAATCAAGTTGAAAACGAACGTTCAATTAAGATGCATGCAGATTTTGTGTCTACACGGTGCGTCGTGTTGAATATCATGTTCACTACTATTTATTTCTCTATGATATTATATATTAATATCAATCCCATATTTAGGCCTACTTGATTCGTAAAATTGTTATTGAACACTCCATAGGCACTCGTATTTTCGACAATCTTCAATCAAGCTAATCGTACTTGCCGCCATTTTCAGCTTTAAAGGTCCACAATCATCAAACAAAAGAATGTTCAGTTTATTCACGGCCATCTAAAACCATAGACAAAAAACAATCAGCTGCTCGCTACATGCTACTGTTGAACGAAATATGCACAAGATACCCACCGGCGATGGTTAGCTTTCAATTGCCGCATGCGCTCCCATTTTTAGTGGAAAAAAGCATGCACAATTGAATACGTTTCGTTCACTCTTGCATGCATTGCTTGAATGCTTGAAGTTGAAAGAAAAGTTGAACCGTGTAGATGCACCTTTAGAGATTTATTCATACGTCTAAGAAATAGACTACTAATTTTATTAAACGAATGTGCCCAATAAATTATGGATGTCAGTTTTTACTGCAAGACAATCACGGACAACTGAAATTATTTTACATATTATGCATACAGCAAAATTCAAAATTTCAAAGAGAGAACCTGGTTTATAGGTTAAGCCGCTCTAAATTTATATAACATAGCAGTCGCCATTTTGTGAAGCAATTGCGTAACAGGATGCGTCTTGAGGAGGTCGGGAAGTGATTAATTAAATTTAATCTTTTGTATGAAAGCAAGGACACGGGAATCGGCCTTCATTTTTTTTGTGGGAAAACACAAGACTATGGTCTATGACAACAATAGCGAGGTGACATAACAGCGCTACAGATAGGATCCAAACCGGACTCTGTTGACGGGCATAATTGACTCATTCAATACAAAGAGTTAGTAATGTTTTAATTAAAGGAATACCGTAACCATTAACATACAAACTTTTCTAATAATAGAATCTAAGGAAGATCTTATGATTATGTCTTGAATATATAAGTTTATAAGTTACATGCAGTATAATCAGAAATTATAATTTTATTTAGTCAATTCTCCGAAGACAGGTCTGAACCTCATAACTGACGCCAATAACGCGCTCATGAGGCAACTAGGCAAGGAGATAATGGGTAGAGTTAGCCTGGGTAGCGTAGTCGGTATAGCGCTGGCCTTCTGTGCTCGAGGTTGCGGGTTCGATCCCGGCCCAGGTCAATGGCATTTAAGTGTGCTTAAATGTGACAGGCTCATGTCAGTAGACTTACTGGCATGTAAAAGAACTCCTGCGGGACAAAATTCCGGCACATCGGCGACGCCGATATAACCTCGGCAGTTCCGAGCGTCGTTAAATAAACCATAATTCTGTAGTGCTTGGGAAAAGTGACACAAGTCAGTTTCCACAAACCTTTTTTGATAATTTATTGACAACTTACGGAACATCCGCTCGCTTGGAAAAAAAATACGTAAGTATTCCTCCCATTACAATAATTCATACAGAAAAAAATCAAATCGACATAAACCAGTGTACGTTGTCAATAAATTATCAAAAAAGGTTTGTGGAAACTGGCATCTGTCACTTTTCCCGAGCACTGCAGAATTTAAAATTTAAATTTTTTTTAATAGGTAGGGTGGCCAGATCCTTCCCCCCTACATTGCAAACATCCCGACTAGTTACATATTACATTAATCACACTTCAAATGTAAACAATTATTTTCCTTCTGTCACATTCAAGTGAGATGACGGAATATAATTTAAAACTAATTCTTGGATGGTGGTGGTAGTGTTGGTGTTATTGTTCTTGGTGGTGGTGGTGGTGTTGTTAGTGGTGTTATTGTTCTTTGTAGTGTTGTTGGTGTGTGGTGTTGTTCTTGTTGGTGATGGTGTTGGTGGCGATGTTGTTTTTAGTGTTGGTGATGGTGATGGTGATGATGTTGGTGGCGTTGGTGTTGTTGTTGGTGGTGGTGGTGGTGATGGTGGTGTTGGTGATGATGATGGTATTTATCATCATCATCATCATCATTATTATTATTATTATTATTATTATTATTATTATTATTATTATTATTATTATTATTATTATTATTATTACCGTGATTTTGTTATAGAAATGTCTTAAATATTTTAACTCCTGCGTATACGCACAGATCGCACAGGCACACGTGTACAAACAATCTGATCCAAAGTTAGCACTAATAAGCTCCATAGATTCCAGAGAGTTGCTTCCTACAGTGTGATTGAGTCAGTGTCACCAGTACCTTCAGAGAGGTCTAGTAATATCAGAACCCACTGTAGCGCCACTTTCAAGTACACCAGAGTATACACCAGAAGTACACTTTGGTGGTTTATCGTCCAGGTTTCAGCATTTAAGATGATGTGAGCCCCTATTACACACGACAAGTAGTATTAGTGCTACGTTTCCTGTTATTTACTATTATTTTAGAATCTAAAGAGTTATTAAATAGAACAGTGCAAACTATAAGCTACACATCTACTTCCTCGCTGTATGTTTAAAGTAGTAACGAACTCTAAATGTAATGGAAATTTGTTTCAAATCAAATTTTGTAATATAACCTAAGGCCTAACTAAAGGTTACAAATACGATATTGTATTTTAGTAGGTTATTTAACAACGCTGTATCAATTATTAGGTTATTTAGCGTAATAGATAGTATTTGACGAAATGAGGTCGAGAATTTTTCATGTGATTATCTGACATTCGCCTTACAGTTCGGGAAAACCTCAGGAAAACCCAAACCAGATAATCAGCCCAAGCGGGAATCAAATCCACACCAGAGTCCAGCTCCGGATCAGTAGACAGTCGCGCTACTGCCTGAGCTACGCCGGTGGCTAATTCTATATTCCGGAAATAAACACAATATATTTAAAAACTATTAAACAAATTAATTAATAATTTGTGGTTAGCAAGTCTTTCTCAAGCATTATTGGTAAATTTAAGCGGAAAACACTGCTTCAATCTATGAGGAGATGGATTTACAACGTGTTACTCAATAATATGCCTTCAAGGGAATATTCCGAGGGAAATATGACAAACAAAATATTCTACTTTCTTATGCTTTTTAAAGTAAAATTATAACCTAGTTCAAGGTTTAGAAAACTTTTAAAAATTACTAGTTTCATTCACAAAGGCTTAGATTAAATACTTATTTTCCCCCTCCATACCCATTGGTGATATAGCAATGGCGCGTGATGAGGTCACAGGACAGATCTTACCTCCTCTACTATAGGCCTACTACCGAAATCCCAGAGCCAGGGCACTTTTTTGTTTAGAAATACACCACTGCACACTATCCGTCTTTACTTATGTTCCGAAGGACGCCATTTTAAGAGCTTCTTTTGCCCAAATGCATAGTTCTTGACCGGATTTGAAACACGAACTTCTAATCTAACAGCAAGCATGAGGATCATTCGACCATCAAAGGCAACTAATTATAATTACTGAATTAACATAAAGTTAAAATAAGCTATAATTTTAATAAATGCAATTATTTTAATTTACGTTCTCTGCGAGGAAGAAAGCCCGTGCTACAAACAGAAAAATGAAGCGAACCCCAATTCATTGAAGGCAGTGAGTATGACTTCTCTTAATTCTTTAAGTAATCCTCGTATAGGTTAATAATTGTAGTGCCTGTCGTCGATAATAATTAATAACATTAAAACACATTGTGAAAAGGTGAACCCTTTCCAACGCCAGGGGGCGTGGTACTTCAGAGGGCAAGCACCGTGGCGCTACCAAATATGAATGATTTCCTCCATCACCGGAACCGGATATCAAGCCCTGATTGGCCGCAACTTGAGACACCTGCTTATTCGTCCAAGGACACCCTCCCCACAAGTCAATTATCTACGAATTATTTTTTATTCGTTTCTCCACTTAGGTGAATGAGTTGTTTTTTGTAGTTTTTCGAATCGTAGCCAATAGCGACCGTCAATGATGCATTCCTTCCTATATCTATTCTCACCGTATTTCTAAACAAACGAAATTAAATTACGACGCCTGAATCCTCGTGGACGAATTATCTTCCTGAGAATTTTAAGAATAACAATTGTATTCCAATAACTATTAAATTTACTGCAGTTGCAATTATTCATCCTAATTCAATTATTTGTATGTAGATAATGGATATTAAGTATCACCATCATCATCATCATTATCATCATCGTCGTCGTGATCGACATTTCCACACTCTATTGAAATATCTGGGAAATTCTTCCAACGTAGTCTTGGTCTTCCTGCGTTTCCACGTTTAGGAGATTTATAATAAAATTATTTTCAGAGATGCGGTTTTCGGCCATTCTTTATGCTGAAATCAGTTCGTTTCATTTGTATTTATTTTTCATTCAAATTATATATTTTTAAATCATTCCTTTTTTGATCACTTTGAAAGAATCCATGTACCGACCTCAGTAGGCCTAAACGTATTTTTGACATTTCAATGTTTGATTATCAGACTTTGTTAGAGGCTATGCCTAAGATTCATGTTAACATCAGAACTTCCACCGTTTTATAAAACGGTAATGTGTGTATTAAAATTTATTTTAATTACTAAGTAATAATAATAATAATAATAATAATAATAATAATAATAATAAACATATGCATAACTATATAAATAATTATTTCAGCAACTGAAACAATTTCCTACACATGCTATATGAAAGAACTGCTCTGTCGTTGATACGAACTCCCACTAAATAAAACTCTAACATCAACAAAGCAGAAGTCTAAAGATACAGAATTACATTTCTCTCTCAATTACATACAAATATGATAAAAGCTTAGTGTATAGAATCCCTACCTATAGTCATAACAATAACTGCGCCTATTAGTACTTATAATCTTGGAATAATATAGGCCTAAACGTAAAAAAATATTTAAATAACTATTTTTGTAGTATTTTTATATTATTTTGTATTTGGCTGGAACGAAATTATCTCCAAACCTAATGGATATTTATTCATAATGGATATTTATGGCTTTGTTTCCTCTGTATCGAACATAAGCTATTATTTAATGAAGGGCTGGGCACCGGGAGAGAATTCAAACTCTAAACTGGGACGCTTAATATTCATCCGTCATGGCATCAACGCTGCGCGGTGTTCGGCGGGGAAGAAAGGGGTTGAAGAGAAGTCATATGGGTCCCCATGAGAAAGAAGAATTCGCTCTTAGTGTCCAGCCCTGATTTAATGTGAAATTTGGTATGGTATGTCGAAATTTAATCAAGTCCTCCAAATTACGATAGAACAGACGGTAATAATGATAACGGGAATATAATTCAACTATAAATCCAAACGTTTAGAAAATTTACAATATTTATTGTGTTATTTTACGACGCTGTATCAACATCTAGGTTATTTAGCGTCTGAATGAAATGAAGGTGATAATTCCGGTGAAATGAGTCCTGGGTCCAGCACCGAAAGTTATCCAGCATTTGTTCATATTGGGTTGAGGGAAAACCCCGGAAAAAACCTCGACCATGTAACTTGCCCCGACCGGGATTCGAACCCAGGCCACCTGGTTTCGCGGCCAGACGCGCTGACTGTTACTCCACGGATGTGGACAATGTACAATAAAAAATGGTTACGGCATGTGGAATTCTCAACGAAACTGTTGCAAAATAGGTGTATTAGGCCTATATGCATTAGTGAACAAAATTAAAGGGGGATTGCATTAATAAAATTGCCGTAGTATTATTCTTTATCAGGAACTTATTGAATACTTCAACAGAAAAAAATGAGAAAATACATAAATTTAATCATGCCGAGCAATTAAAGAATATAGTACCTGGAAATTAAGAGAGATTAATATTGTCCCCCATTTTCACTTTCATAAGAGAAATAGTCGAAACTGTCCTCCCGAAATGCACGTAAGAAACTCGATCTGCCATGAAACAATTTCATCAAGACGTAGATGACAGCATTACTCTCCAACTGCAGACTAATGCGACTGTTTCAGGGAAATAGCCTATGATGAAACTTGCTTAGATTTAGAAAGCAGCTGTGTGAATGTCTAGTGAAAATTAAATGCTAGGTTAATAACTCTAAGAACGCATTATTATTATTATTATTATTATTATTATTATTATTATTATTATTATTATATGATCATTATTATTATTACCATACTGTTATTATTATTATTATTGTTATTATTATTATCATCATCATCATCATCATCAATCATTATTATTATTATCAAAATTAGCCTACCAATATTATACTCGATACTTATTTCTGAGATTGAGAAGGAAATAAATAAGATGAAAAGTAAAAGATGCTTGGAGGATAAGGAAGAAACATTTTGAAAATAAATCATGCACAGATAATATATGAGGAGCATAGTACCAAAGTTAAACAACTCAATTTTTTTGCGATTTCGAGACATTGATTGTTTCTCACAGAATTTTGTGTGCTGAATGCGATTCTGGAATTATTGTTTAGGTTCAAAAACGGACAAACAGCGAAAATAGCACTTAATTGTGCGCTTTAGCATCAAAATGTAGGTAGACAACTTTACTGTGGCTTGGTTTCAAATTAGGACAATTCCTTCAGTAGCCAATGAGAAGTCCACATTCGTACTACCTTTTCCCATCACGCATCGCGAATCCAAGACGGCTGATTGTTTATATAATCGGTTTGTGGACGAATAAGACATACTGTTTTACGTAAATTTGCTTTGAAACCGAGATAGAAGCGACTTAGATTGAAAAGTACACAATTTCACTTTAAATATGGGTGCGTTTGATTTAAAAAAACAGACAACTCCACTTTAAATATGGCTTCATTTGGTTTAAAAAACAGACAACTCTATGACTTAGGTTCAGAGATGGACAACTCCACTTTTTAAACTTAAATTTCGAAAACGTATTATGTGTCTTTCACGTGTTAAATTTTACGTTACCTTGTTAACATGTTTAGGCCTGCTATTGGCCATAATCAGAACTGGTTGTTGCTGGTCTTGGCGCTTTTTGTTTTGTTTCCTGTGGGGGTGTGTTTGTGTAGTGTAATGTGGAGTCAAAGCGGTAATAACTACTGTATAACGTCATTGAGTCAAAGAATGTGTGTGTTCTGAAATTGAGTTGTGTGTTCAGAATTTCATTTGGATGTGTTTTTGTGTGTTTGTATATTTCGTATTGTTCTAGTGTGTTTAGTTTCTGACTTTTTGGTTGGATGTGTAGAATTTAAATTTCGACCTGAATATTAATTTTAATCGCATTTTGAGACTGAAGAAATATTTCGGCTGAAGAAATATTTTATGACCCATGAGAATGTAAAAAAAAATGTACGTATAACGGTAACATTGGTTTCCAAGGATCTAGTTTTTTTGCCTCTCCTGTAAAAAAAAAGCAAAACTGGAGTTGTCCAACTTTGATATCGAGCTCCTCATATAATGAAGTTGTGGAACAGTTAATAACTTAAGTAAAACAGGAACTTTCTGACGTTAAATAACATTTTAAAAGAATTTGGAATGAACATTTCTTATAAAAATCCTAGGTTATGGCGAATAATGTCTAAAATTAAAGAGCGTGGTCCCAAAGCGCGTTCAGTTCATTTTTATGAAAGAATTGGGCAAGTTTTTGTATCCACAATTCTACGCACGTCTGGTCACCCTACACAATACAATTTAACCAATTAGTCATAGGCTTTGAGCACTTCGTGTAGAAGGGCTTCAAATAACCCGACATTGTTTCACACAGGCTAGTAGACAACATGTCACAACCACTGTTCTGAATCGAATATGCTGACAACATAATTCTAATTTTATACTTTCTCTACACCTAGTATAATGAAGAAGAAGAAGAAGAATTGAAGTAAACTGTGGTTTCCTCTGCTTGAAATATGTCTATTAGGTATTACTTAAAATTAGATGCTTTTTCTCCGAAACCTCTAGGTTAAATAATTAAAACATAGTATGCTACAATCATAAGTTGGAGGTCTTGTTATGGATGGAAAATCTCTTGAATTATACGTCACTAGCGTGCATTATACCTTGTAATGACCTTCAGAGATGAAGAAGCGGTGAGAGGGATATTCTTGCCATTGCACGTATTGTTCTAGGTTCCATAAAACAAACTACTTCAGACATTGCATGAGATGACATAATCCAATTGGGACGCTTGAAATTACTCCCCCCTCTTCATCCCCTTTAAATTGTATCTTTCCAGTTAATTACTATGTCGTGATGACAGAAATATAAAACAAAGAATTTCAGCAGTACTCGCGACCTATTTTTGTTTGAAATGTTGACCACAACTGAAGCGTTGTTATTCAGAGAATTCAACAGACGAAATCGAATAACTTTAGTTTTTCTTTTCCTTTGTGGCGGAAGGAAGTATTATCCTCGCGGTCACAAGTCCCGTTAGTAACGCAAGTTGAAATTGATGGAATCAGTTCGATTTCCTCGGTTGAGATAGCATTCTCTACATAAGGCAATAAACCTCGTAACTAGGAAACGGATTGCTAGCTCCCTCCTAGACTATGTTGTTCAGATATCTCTACGTTTCATACACATAGGATCCCCGTATTAAAGTTCTATAGGATCTAAAATGCCTAAATGAACCATAAACTCCTATAAATGCCTAAAAACAATGTTTGTGCCCTAAAAGCGCCTTCTTAGTATTATGCGTATATTTAAAATAAAAATACCGGTACTAAAAGTGTAAAAATGCCCAAAAATGACAAAAATGCTATTCTTACGGAAAAATACTGGTCTGGCAAGTTTCTTCCATACTGGTTTTAGAAGGGGAGGGAATTTCCTGGAACCCAAGTTCGTTTGAAAAAGTTCATCCTAAGATAAAAGGAGTGGTAGGTTGTTCAGATTAGGCGAGAGCTTACAAATTAATTTCCGCTTCAATGCATCCCCGCTATGCGAAATGAAACTCAATAATCAACCAACAATCAATCTCTCTCACTGAAAGGATCTGAGTCTTCAGTTCGGTAGCAATCATTGTCAGCACCAATTCTTTGTACATAAATTTCACCTAAAATACAATTATTGTTGTTTTTGTCGTCGTTTAATCAACTGTCCGAAGACAGGTTTGAACCTCAACCTCATAAGTACGTAACACAATAAGGCATCACTCATGAGGCAACTAGGTCAGGAGATAATGGCCAGTTCCTTTCCCCCTCCAACGCATACATCGCCGATTAGTTACATATTTCCCTAATCAGACTTCAGATGCATACAAACAATTGTTCTTCCTCTGACACATTGTCAAATGAGATGTACTGCCTGATAATAGATATACTTATCAGCCAGAACCTCAGTCAGAGGTATAAAATAGAATATTTGCCAAAATTAAAATTATTAATTGTTAATTTTATATAAACTCCTAAAAGTTCTAAATTGAATTTTCTTTCTTTCTTTCTTTCTTTCTTTCTTTCTTTCTTTCTTTTTTTCTTTCCCTGAGTTTAACCTCTCCCTTGTAGGTTCATTTACACGACCCACGCCACCCGGGCCTTACAGGGCCGCGACCTGTCGGGAGAGGAATTAAACTGTGGATCACATCCATACTTTTTTGACCACACAAGGACATGGAGGGCCTCCCCGGATGAGGGATCAGCTCAATGCCAGGGCCACCTCCGATACAACACAAACATTTAAGACATTACACAGCATTCACTCACAAATATGAAAGGATTAAGGGAAGGATCGCCGTCCATGGCCGGACTTTCAAGAGGTACAATCCCGGCATTTGCCTGGAAATAACTGAGGAAACCATGATTGCCGGCCCCTGGAATCGAACCCCGGACCTCCCGAATGCAAGGCCAGCCCTCTACCACTCCGCTAGCCCGCTCGGTAAATTGAATTTTATAAAGTCCTAAATCTCTCGTGTTTAACACCTACAAATCCGTTCCCTACTCATAACAGATTTCACTTGTTTGTAAGTTTCGAGAGAAAAAAAATCTGTTCCGAATAGCACATATATGTACTATAATTCCTTAGTTAATGAAAATAGTACAAGAGACATTGTACATCTGACTTGCTATATCAGCCTGGTATCGTCTCAGCTCGTACGCCATCCTAATTTAGCCTTTTCTTTCTACCAAATGAAATTATATAGAATGTTTCAGAACCCAACACATAAATGGAGAAGGGCAGGTGGGGAAGTCAAGACAAACATTTTATCAGGCAACATGTGGTCAGCGACACGTAGTTATCCCTTATACACAAATACAAGTTGCCAACACTACCTAAAAGTGAGCAACCAATACTTGCTATGGACACTTTCGCAGTCATCAGTCGATAAGTGGAGCCTGTATTATCTTTCTACCGCCCCACCTGAATAATGATATCTACCTCCACTCTTTCCTGGAAACTCTCCTTATTTTGCTCGAAGATGCGCTTTTGGCACTGAGACGAGCATTGATGTTTTCGAAAGCCATCTTCACAACCGATGGATTGGTCGTGTTGGACCAATTGCTTGGTCACAAAGATCACCAGACCTTACACGTTTGGACTTCTTTGTGGGGGTACATGGGCAATTTGTTTTACGCTGCATCAGTAGACGGCGAGGAGATCTCCGTCGCAGAATCATGGCAGCAGCAAAAACAATCCGTGTCATCAGGAATGATGTTATGGGTACGACAATGCATGATGCGCCGCTGTAAGCTGTGTAGGTAAATGGAGGAAGCTTTAAACAATTATTTAGATTAAGAAATAATAAAGTCCTAATGTTTTCTTTAACATTATTTTTAAATAATACACATTGATAATTTCGTAGCAGGATAAGAGTCGCTGACCCAATGTTGTGTGGCAAAATATGTTTGTCTTGGTCTCCTCAACTCCGCCTCTCAGTTTGTGTGTTGAATTCTGAAGGCATTCTGTGTAAAATAAGGGAAAATATGAAATGAAGATGTTGGTTGGTTGGAATTTGTATTTAAGATAATTTGATGTAAAATATAACATCGTAGTTCTCCACGTTTTCCACCTCATTAGCCGAAAGAAATATCTTTTTAGTCCGATACTTAACGACGGTGTATCAACTACTAGATTATTTGACGTGAACACACGCCCGAGCGCAACTCCAGAATAGCAGATACTACCACCTGTGATACTGTTCGTCGGTGGCTAAAATGGATTTTAAGGTGACTATTACACTTTTACTACGTCATACTACTTTTGATCAATAAAACGGTACGAAAGAACGTGTTTCAACCAATCATGGCTGTTTATTGCTGCAATTTTATCACTTACCTAGCATTTCTTGTTTTTATCACTTTCCTAGCATTTGTTTCTTTATTTGCCAACATTTTAAACTGAAAATTCTTTACGATACCGGTACTATAAAAGATGCTTTGCGATCGTCATTTGTTTCCTGCACAGATAGTCAACTGAAAATGGCGGTTCCGTTCAAACGTTTTGGTGAAGCTAATATTAGTGAAATGGAATTTTAGCAAGTGTAATAAGTTAGTCGATTAAATCCCACTCGAGTTTTGATTTTCTCTGGATAAATCAAAACCTCTAGTGAGATTACTGTTGATAAAAGTCTTCTTAGTATACCTTTCTTGCAAAGGAAAGTAAAGCTAGGTCTATGTCATATCACAAATTCACAGCACGTTAAATACTGTATAACCCTGTTCCAGAATAAAGAGTAGGTCTTACCTTAGGCACAATTACAGCGACCATTTCCTTGCCCAGGTTTCCTGCTTCACAAGGACAGATGCCTTTGCTTGTATACTGTGAGACAACAGCTATCTGTTATGCTCGAATCATAACGAAGATTCTGAAAAGCTTCTGCAAGTTCATTAAAACTTGAAGAAAGCACTAAAATAAGTAAGATAGGATTAGAAAAGCTAGATGGTGGCGTACAGAGAGCCGACAAGCTGACATATACATACATTTATTGTCACATACAATAAGACAAGCAGAAAGCATAATGGTTTCTTAAGCTTACATTTTTTTGCGTGTAACGTATATTCGACCTAAATTAATAGAAAAAAATGAAAGGTAGGGCCTACGTTATACCCAATAAATCTGAACAATATAAACGAGGTCATTCCTATGCACAAAGAAAGTGCGCATATACTGTACATAATACGTAATCTATTTGGAAAAGTTTATTATAATCAAGGAAAGGGGGGTTGCAATATATTTAAGAAAATAACGTTATCGACTTGAGATTTGACATGGAAGCGAACGAAACAAACACATGGACAATACATGCGTAACGAAAGGAAATTAATACAAACTTGGCATTACTCACAGACGAATTAATAATAATAATAATAATAATAATAATAATAATAATAATAATATTGTACCAAGTATTGTGGGTCCCTATTACCAAGGCATGGCGCGTCCTCAGGTTGCGGATCGAGGAGACGGCCTCCAGATATGGAGGGTAGCTGTGAATATATTGAATAAGCAGTCGCGGGCAGCCGATGAGGGGTGGTCCTCCAGCTTGGGGGTTAGGCGAAGGGCTAACAACCCATCACCGTAAAAAACAGCTTGTTACGGAACCTTCAAATAAGTTCTTTATGGTTGTGAAACTTGGACTCTCACTTTGAGAGAGGAACATAGGTTAAGGGTGTTTGAGAATAAGGTGCTTAGGAAAATATTTGGGGCTAAGAGGGATGAAGTTATAGGATAATGGAGAAAGTTACACAACACAGAACTGCACGCATTGTATTCTTCACCTGACATAATTAGGAACATTAAATCCAGACGTTTGAGATGGGCAGGGCATGTAGCACGTATGGGCGAATCCAGAAATGCATATAGAGTGTTAGTTGGGAGGCCGGAGGGAAAAAGATCTTTGGGGAGGCCGAGACGTAGATGGGAGGATAATATTAAAATGGATTTGAGGGAGGTGGGATATGATGGTAGAGACTGGATTAATCTTGCTCAGGATAGGGACCTATGGTGGGCTTATGTGAGAGTTGCAATGAACCTGCGGGTTCCTTAAAAGCCAGTAAGTAAGTAAGTAAGTAAGTAAGTAAGTAAGTAAGTAAGTAAGTAAGTAAGTAAGTAAGTAAGTAAGTAAGTAAGTAAGTAAGTAAGTAAGTAAGTAAGTAAGTAAGTAAGTAAGTAATAACATTTAGTGCAACAACTTAAACCGGGTAACCCTGCATCAAGGAGGAGATTCTGTGAATGGATTTTGAATAGTGTGCATGACGGAGAAATTAACCATAATCTAATTTTATTTTCCGACGAAGCGTGGTTTCACCTAAATGGGTAGATTAATTCACAAAACAACCGATATTGGAGTTCTGAAAACCTAACCTGCATCTCGAGGAATCCCTTCATGACCAAAAAATAGGAGCGTGGTGCTCTATTTGTGGCGAGATAATAATAGGCCCTATCTTTCTTTTGAAGAAGCAATTCATAGCGAGAGGTATATGCAAACTACCCTTTTTCGGTGAATTAACTGTAGGGAATGTAGTGTCGCGCGCAACTTTCCAGCAGGACTCTGCGTTGGCATATACAGCCAACGTCTCCTTGCAGGAAATTCATGAAGTATTCGAAGATACAGTAATCACTAACATCATATGGTCCCCTCGATCCTTCTATTTAACCCCTTGCGATTATTATCTCTGGGGGTTATTAAAAGACAAAGTGTGCAATACAAATCCACACAATTTAGGTTAACTGAAAAATAACATGAGTGAAGAAATTGCTTCCATTTCTCAGAGGGAATTGAAGAAGGGAATGGCTAATTTTCTAAGTAGGTGCCAGAAATGTACGGAAAATGAAGGGGGTCATTTCCAAAATATCTTTACTTAATATGGATGAGTAAATTACTTTTACTTTACTTTTTAAGTACTTATTTTTAAGTATTTATTAGTAATAACTTACGCGATAAAATGTAGGCAGATTTTTAAAAAATGTTTATTAGTATTTATTTTCTTCTGTGTTTATTAGTAATGAAATAACTTAAGCGACAAACTGTGGGTAGATTTACTGCGGAGTTCCTGACTTACGTTCACCGCAGTTATCGGCTTGACTCGCCAAAGACCGCAAGCAGTGGAAACGGGCGCTCGGAGAATTGTTCACCCAGTACTTTCTACTTCAACGCATTATTATTGGATGATTAACTGTTATTCATACCTTATTTCATTCCCTTCCTTAGACTACCATAATTCCTGTATAAAGACGTTACACGCAATCACAGGGTTTTCTTCAAATTCCCTGTTACTTTTTAAAATATCGAAACATTCATTATTGTTATTATTTTTATCGTACGTTAATCCATTGTTTTGTAGGAAGTATCTGTTTATTATTAATATTTTAGCACGAACAGTTTATCAGTTCTGTCTGTATGCATTATATTCACATTCAGCTGGTATTCTTCCGTAGATTGTTGTACGTAGACGGCAGTGAAGTGCCATGATTCATCGATAGCACGCTCAATGAATACAGCATGAAGGCCTTGCAAATCGCATTTATATTCAAGATATATCGCTTTGTAAGAACACATTAATCATGACAGTACTACTGAAAACAATACATCACTGCCTGCAATTTAAATTATAGTAAAACGCGTGTGTAAATGTAGAATTAAATATGATAGCATTGAGTAATAAAGCAGTCATAATAACATAGTTAACGAGAATGTATTATCTTAGCTAACTGTGAAAAAAAGTTATTCTTAGGAAACATTTAAGAGGCAAGAGGCAAATTGAAGTAAACTAGCCTACTTCTTACAAGTCACACAATCACGTGTATTATATTACCATAAAATATTTCACCTAGTCTATAAATAGTGATGCACAGGACCGAGTATTTATGGAGATTGCGAAAAGCACGACATAATAAGTATACAATAGATTTTTACTAACATTTACGAACTAAGTGATTCTGATTTAATATGCGGATAAAACAATCGCGACAAATCGCGAAATAGAGTGTTATAATAGCGAAATATGAACACATTCGCGAATTATTACTATTGCGTCGTTTTATAGCGATTTCATATTGGTTTTGAGTTTTTTCGGATTTTTTTTCACTTGAATATTTTGTTATATATCCAAGTAGGCTACATTACATGGTATTCCAAGTGTTCTGATTACATTAGTGAACTCAAAAGACGAAGAATTCAACATTTCACTAATAATTTGAAAGTGTTAATTTGAGGGCTGCAAGTTTTTTTTTCGTTTTTAATGAATGTGTGTTAAATACCGTCTCAATCCAACAAATATTATCTATTGGCCATACCGCACCTTTATCAGAATCCAACGAACCTTAATGTTGATTAATTATTTGGAAAGTAATATTCGTACTGAGTTAATACTTTAATTCCAAAATAATTGGATTTTACAAAATTTCCATTACTCTCCAACAAGAGTACAAATCAATTTCCAACAATCTCCGCTGACACCAGTATTAAAAAACACAAATGATAAAATTAATCTTCATAAATACCTGTCCTTGGTAATGCATGATTATCTTCTGGTAAAAGAAACGCATACCGACGCAATAACGAAATTGTAGATTTCCTTGCTATTTTCGTTCTAAAATGGTGCATACTGAGAATTTCTGTACCGGTAGCTTATGTCGCAAAGATGGTAGGTTATTTCAGACAGAAACCCAATACATAATTTTAATGTGACTTTTATTTACACAGTCCGAAGTTATTTTAGTTGGTTATTAACGACGCTGTATCAACTACTAGGTTATTTAGAGTCGATGGAATTGGTGATAAAGAGATGGTATTTGGCGAGATGAGGCCGAGTATTCGCCATAGATTACATGACATTCGTCTTACGGTTGAGAAAACCTCGGGAAAACCCAACCAGGTAATCGGCCCAAGTGAGAATCAAACCCACGACCGAGCTCAACTCCAGATCAGCAGGCAAGCACCTCAGCCGACTGAGCTACGCCAGTGGCAGTCTGAAGTTAGAATAGTATTCGTCTACATACCCTCTATAAGCACCTTATTTTATTTTTATGTGAATAAAGTCTATCATTAGCAGTTTGAAACTTATGCGACCTCGTCACATGGAAGCGGCAGGCAGAAGGTAACTACATTTTAATTTTTTAATAACTGTGCAACTGTAAGGATTACGGTAGTAAACCCATAGTTGTTCAGAAATTAAAGAGTTTGTACATCAGCATTATTCCAGTGACATACTGTTAGCAATTAAATTATGAGAAATGAATAATGAATTGCAGAAACTCACAAGTCACATTTTTTCTCAAATTCAGTTTTTCATATGGTTGTAATATGCATACATATGTCTTTTAAGTGGTGCAGAAATTCTACATGTCCACTACTTTGTGTACATTTCATAGCGGCGCGGCAGTAGACCTGTAAGTTACAGTGAAATGCAGAAAATTGCAAGAACACCACAAATTCAGAACATGTTGAATTTTTTAGAAACTAAAGAAAAAAAAACTTCAGTTTGCTTTTCCTTGTTTTTTACATGAATAAAGGAATTTTAAGAATTAAATATGCTATTCACGTAATTTTGCATTTTTCATGTTTGTTACTATTTCAATTTTTTGGCTTAAATATACATTTAATGCATTTATAAGATGAAAAAAATTGTCGTCCTCCGTCTTCTTCACTTAACAATAATTGTTTTAAAGGAATAAAATAATGGTTACTATAGGGGAACATCTTACAAAACTCCGTTGGTCTGCGCATGCGTCAAATTTAAAGAGTGACACAATATACTATTCACCTCCTCCTTCCTAATTGTCAGCCAATAGTAGCGCGTACTGATAGCGACAACGGTTCAGACTAATGGAGGGAAACTCCAGACTCCGCTTCCAGCATAGCGGTAAGGTTTAAAGCCTGTGTGATGTATCTTGTCTCACTGTGAAAAGAGAGAGAAAGGAGAAATGTCTTACTTCGTATGTGTTGTTATGGGGATGGGGGAGTGGAGCGGTGCCGTCAATCCAGTAGGTAGGTTGTAGGTTATTTTACGACGCTTTATCAACATCTTAGGTTATTTAGCGTCTGAATGAGATGAAGGTGATAATGCCAGTGAAATGAGTCAGGGGTCCAGCACCGAAAGTTACTCAGTATTTGCTCATCTTGGGTTGAGGGAAAACCCCGGAAAAAACCTCAACCAAGTAACTTGCCCCGACCGGGAATCGAACCCGGGCCATCTGGTTTCGCGGCCAGACGCGCTGACCGTTACTCCACCCGTCCATCCATCCAGTGGCGGAAGGGACTAGTTGATACATTCTGTAGCGCAAAATAAAATGACAAAATATCTCTCTTAGTACTGTGTAGTTCCGTCACTGAGCTAGTCTTTCAAGAAACTGAGTTCCGGCAGCCTGTACAATAACAAGATTTTGAAAGGAATCCTGAAAATTTACAACCTTCCTATAATCTCCACCCTCATTTGAAGGGACTTGGTTTTATTGCTACTGAGACAAGATAAACATTTCCATGTATGGTAACCTCCTACAACGGAGTTTTGCCAATTGTAGGCCCATAGTTCCCTTGTGGCATCCAAAAAATATCCATCATCTTATATCATTGCGGGTGTAACGTAGACTAGCCTTCTGTGCCGCACCCTGGGCAACGATTCTATCCGTAAATTGGTCTAAGTTATATAACTGGCTTCATATAGGTGAATGACGAACAGTCAATTACCTCCCATTAGTAGAAAAATAATTATGTAATTCACTACTTTGTATTTATAACAATACTATGCCATAATATCAATATTAAAATCAAAAACAAAGAATTTCTAATAGGAAATAAATATTTATTAAACAGTAACGCAATCTTATTTCTGAATATTAAAATTAAACGTAAAAATAAAATTTAAAATTTAATCAACTGACCTGTTCTGATATGTATCTTATAAAATTACCCACCGAACGAAATGTAAAATTTAATTAATTTGCCTGTTCTGATACGTATCTTATAAAACTACCCACCGAATGAAATGTAAAAATTTAATCAAGTAACCTGTTATGATAGGTATCATATAAAATTATCCACAGAATGAAATGTAAAATTTAATTAACGGATCTGTTCTGATAGGTATCATATAAAACTATCCATCGAAAGAAATGTAAAATTGAATCAACCAACCTGTTCTGATAAAGTATCTTATAAAACTACCCACCGAATGAAATGTAAAAATTTAATCAAGTAACCCGTTATGATAGGTATCATATAAAATTACCCACCGAATGAAATGTAAAATTTAATTAACTGATCTGTTCTAATAGGTATCAAATGAAACTACTCACCGAATGAAATGTAAAATTTAATTAACCGATTTGTTCTGATAGGTAGCATAAACAACCACTCACCGAGTGAAATGTGAAATTATAATTAACTGACCTGTTCCAGTAGATGACAAGAACCATCGTATCTGAAATCATTTTCGTTTTCTTACTCCCAAACCATTTAATTATACTTATCTTTCTCTCTTTTATAACTTTCAACGAGAAATTTTTTGGGGAAATAAACTTAATCAAGCTTTAAAAGCTTCTTCCAAAATATTAACTTCCATATTTAACAACAGTTTAAAAAATTTAACAAACCAAACAATGACGTCATGAGTATGTTGTAAGGTTTTTTGTCTCAGAGTACCTGTTCATAGTCCCGCGCCGTGGCGTCGCGGTCTAAGGCATCTGTCTGGGACTCGCGTTACGGAATGCGCGCTGGTTCGAGTCCTCATGGGGGAAGAAATTTTCTCATGAAATTTCGGCCAGTCTATGGGACCGGTGCCCACCCAGCATCGTGATGCACTTGGGGAGCTACGATAGGTAGCGAAATCCGGTTGCGAATACCAGCTATAACGGCTGAGGGGATCATCGTGCTAACCACACGATACCTCCATTCTGGTTGGATGATCGTCCACCTCTGCTTCGACATGTGGGCGTGAGGCCAGCAGCCGGCTGGTCGGTCTAGGCTCTTCACGGGCTGTAGCGCCACGGATTATTATTATTAACTGTTTATAAATTTGATAACATATTTACCTATTTCGTCTTTATTAATTCTATTATAATGCTGTTGTACAAAGAAATAGAAACCGAGCGACGTAGTTCAGTGATCAAGTAGTAGACTCGCATTTGGGAAGTCCCGGGTTCAATCCCTGTGATCGGCCAATCTCACTGAAGTCTTTCATAGTTTCCTTCGGTCACAAAGGCAAATGCAGGATTGGAAATTTACATACCATGATTGATTGCCGCCTTAATCACCATTATCATAATTATTAAAAATTGAAATCAGTTCATATGAATGCATATAAAGGCCTAACATATGGCAATAGAAACAGAATCACAATAATAGTGCACTGCCTATTGATATGCCTATACCCAAAGATCCTACACACGCGATATGCCCTAGGTGCTAAAAAGTTAACGTACGAACTCGTTTATAATATTATATAGTTATTGCATTCGTAAAAACTAGGGAACGAGCGAAGTGAGTTTCCTAAACATAACTCATGCAATATAGTAGGCCTATAACCAACTGGAAGGAATGGTGAACGGGAGAAGAGTTCGGGGTTGAAGAAGATATCAGATGATAGACGATATTAAGATACATGGATCATACGAGAAAACAAAGAGGAAGGCAGAAAATAGGAAAGATTGGAGAAAACTGGGTTTGCAGTTAAAGACCTGCCCTTGGACAGAACACTAAATGAAATGAAAATTAAATCACTGTCTGCTGGATCACATCCTATGGCTGTTTACAGGATGCGATCCAGAAGGCAATGATAGTAACAACATTACAAATTACTATAATTTCATAGCCTAATATAGATAGCGGAAATTGTTTTATAGTAACTTCAATATTATCATATTTATTACAGATTTAAGAAACTGGTATGTAAAATTGATTCATAACAAACATGTTTAGATGTCTACCACTTCCAAACTATAGGAAATCTAAGTTTGGACATATACGTGCAAAATAGGAAATCTGCACATGCATCTAGATGAGTGTATTCTCGACCAAGAGCGGAGCTGAAAGGATCTGAGACGAAGTTCAGATACGGAAACAGTTGCAAAAACATGTACTTTACTTCCATTGCATTCTATATATTTCAGAAATGGTACCGGCGATTTTCGCAATAGTTGCAAATGCAGATGATCTCTGCTATATGTGTACATATAAATTTCATTTTAATAACAAATTATTCATTTTAATAGTAAAGAATCCGCAAAAAAAAAAAAATGCAAGATAAACTTAAAAGTTAAATTTGTACATTACTGCAATATAAATATAAAACTACAATAATTATGCCTATTCGGATTTTTCTAATGAAGAATGTGGCTAATTTTTATGAAGGAAATGGTCATATTATTAACATTTAAGAGAACAAGATAAGAGTTGTTAATAATCTTTGCTTGCAACACAACTTAAATCCGAGAATCTTTGTAACCAATCTTGAAATGTATTTGGTCTTCAATCAATAGCGTAGATTTTGAAGACTTTTCAAGAAATATGCCTGTTTTAATTCAGAGTAACGAAGAGTGGAAACAAAATAATGACCTATATACAAATGTACAGACATTTGTTCAATGAATTATTTTATAATGTCTCGTTTGTAGAACGAACTCCCAAGTAAAGTATACTAACCACTTTCTTAATCTATATACTAATTAATTAATTAATTAATTAATTAATTCACTCATTCATTATTTATTCATTAGTTATTTATTATTTTTATTATCTATTTATTATTTATCATTTTCTTTTATTATTTATTTTTATGGCTATTGGCTATTTACTATTCTTCTTTATTCTTTAATATTTAATCTTATTTTATTACTTATTTATTTTTTATACATGTATTTTAATTTATTTTTTATTATAATATTTATTTATTTTTATTTTTTATTATTTATTATTAATTGTTTATTTACTCACATTTATTTATTTATGTATTTATTTGTTTGTTTGTTTCTTTGTTTGTGTTTGTTTATTTATTTATTTATTTTGCAGTTGGACTAAAATAATTCCATTATTATCTGTAACGAATGTTTTATACGTCCCCTATTTATTAATTTAGAGCGTAGGTTTAATTTTTACATAAGGTATAAAATCTTGTTAGCATTAAGTGACATACTGGAGATATACATAATTTCATTTTTCATTACATTATCACGTTAAAATATGAAGCTAATTATCTACACCGATCTCAACATTTCAAAATACTAAAACGTGAAATTTATAGTTATTTCAAAGTGTTGAATTTGTGTTAGTTTTTTTATACAAGAGTGCACTCTCACGAGGAGGGCGCCATCACAGTTTTTGTATGGCGATTAAAAGTTATCATACAGGTAATGTTTAGTTCCTGAAACGTCCGCCGACAAATTACATCGAATAAGTACTACATTCATAACCTCTGTTCAAAAATTATAATAAAATTGTTCAATCGATTGCACTACTCGCGTGAAATAGAAGCCTGTCTACCTAAGTTCATATTTGAGACCGTCTCCTCAAAATAACACAGTTACAGCATAAATTGACATTTATTTTACCAGCGTTTTTCTACCTTATATGTTGATTGGAGAAGGCGATATTGCAAAGAAGCGTTGTGGTACTCACCCTGCACGACGAAACCGCCAAATGGACGACTGCTCCAACGCCGTGAAGCTCAGTTTCTTGTGAGTCATTGTCCTTTGGCGTCGAGGCACCTGGAGACAGGTCCACACGTTCCACAAGCGTCGGCGCCGACGTCTCTTGACGTGTCTTCTGAAGCACAGTAAGTCCACGACCTTCATTCCGGCGCAGTATTTTTCTTAATCCAGAGGCTGAATGAAACAAAGAAATTTAACTGTAAATTATACATTCTCTCTCATGCACATTTTAAGCAATTACTATTTAAAAAGCAATTTTATGGAAGTTAGTGCCGACATACATAGATACATATTTATTAATATATACAGGGTGAAAGTGAAACAGCCCTGCAGATTTTCAGAGCGAACAGCTCATGTTGTATGTAACAAAAAAAGGGTAAAACCGTACTGGTGGAATCTTCATAATTTTCTCAGAAAAAAAGTTTTTTTCTCTCAAATATTTAACACCCTCTTATTCAGTAACTGTGGTGAGTAGGATCGTAATTTTTGTACATATTCATAGAAAATCTAATACAGAATAATTTATCCCTCTGTCGTATTTCAATAGCGTGGACAGTATTCGTGAAAATTTAATTTAAAAACCACTAATTTCAAGCCACTAAACGACGCAACCAGATTGCAACGCTATAGCCACAGAAGGAGGTGAGAGGTAGTTCACATAGGGAGACAGAGCTAAATTCGTTGATCTCTTACATCCGTACTACAAGAAGAAAGAGGACTGTGTTAGCGGCGTTGCCAGACTGCTGAAACTTTCAAATTAATTTTTTAATTAACCGTGCATTTAATCACAAAACGTAATATAGGTTTTCTATTAATTTAATTGTACCCTATCATCCCCTTCAATCTGCAGAATTATTTCACTTGCACCTGTATAGTTCTCGCCCGCATATTTATTATAAGTCCAAAATTATCATGGCAAATACTGCTGACGACGATGGATTTTAAATAGCGTTAAAATCATTAGCACGTCTTTATTCTGAAGGCAAGAAAAGCAGATAAGGTCCGTAATGAAGATTTATGACATCCAAAAGAATTCTCTCGAAGTAAGAGAGCTGAAAACAAAATTTACTTGGTATTTCTAGCCCACGCCAACATTGAACTCTGCTGATCACCATTTTTTCACATCATCCATCACGAATTAAGAGAGGAGGGAATTATTCATATTGCCAGACTAACAGAAATAAAGGAGGTCTTAATGGAACATTCCGGTTGTATACAAGTATTGTGACAAAGTTGCAATGTTATTTAGATACATTTTAACAAACAATTCGAGACAGGGAACCTATGTTCGGAAATTATTGGCTTTAGTGTTTTCGTCCTTAAAATAGTCTTATTCGTCCCATAAGTAGCAACCTTTTCCGGGAAAGATGGTGTGTTTAGTAAGTTTTTTTTTTTTTTTTTTTTAAGAAAATGCTTCAAGGTTCGGACTCAATTAAACAATTATGGCACCTAAGTAACTACCTTCCCTTTCCATATTCCTCTTAATTCATCATGTAGCCGACACAATGCATTCTGGCCAGTTAGAGAAACTCCAGTGAGTTTAAGACGACAAAGCAATAATTAATAATGCGTTCACAATAATTTACAATGCCGGAATTCGTTAACATTATCGACAGTGATGGAATACAAAACACATTTCAAATATCCCTAAACAAAGAATTCAAAGATTGAAGTCGGGAGACCTCTAAGGCCATGGTGGTGGTAAGCCATGATCGATCGACCAGTCGTGGAGGCTTGTGCCTAAGAACTCTCGAACGTTCAAATGAAAGTGAGCAGGTGCTTCGTCATTCGTATATTAGAGAAGCTGCCTTTCCCACAGAGGCACTTTATTCAAAAGTTCGCGTAATTCATGTTACAAAAAGTAGAGGTACGCATGACCAGTAAGTCTGCCAAGTAAGACATATGATTGCAAATCTACGAGGCGTATTAAGTTGGTGGCCACAGTGATGATATAATTATCTCGGAAACGGTTGGTTTCCGAACCTATGTTTATTAGGACTTCTTGGCCTTTTCATTGTCCTCTAGTCACATCTGCACTTTGTATCGATAAATAATTGAAGCGTTGGGCCGAATAATGGTCTATGTTACAATTTTTCAAAATCGAGTTTTTAATGGAATTATGCTCTGTATATTCTTACACAACTGTAACAAAAATTGTTTTTCAGTATTTGTATCAGAGGCGCTTCTACACGAGTTACAACCATGAATTTCTTGGTTGGAACAACGGCCTATGTCACTAGTCACTTCTAGCGTATCCAGTTGTTTACATCGTATCGGAAGTTATTGCACTGGAGTTTGTTCTCTTTACAAATACAGGGGACTTGAACTCTGTGTATCAGGTTTCGGGCAATCTATTATGTAAAATGGACGACTGCAAGATAGTGACGATTTCTACGGTAGATATTGACCGGCTAAAAAAAAAAAAAAGGATCCAAACAAATTAATATTAATAAGTGTGTCAGTTGTGTTCTGCCACAATAGTTTATCTTAGAATTTTATCAAGGTATTTCGTTTCAGGAACAGATTTGTGGAAATTCTTGTAAGGAGATGTGCTCACAGTTTGCTCTTGATGTCAGAAAGGAGCTGTTTAAATTGTATTACTCTCTTACAGTCAGCATTTAAAAACTGTGATTGATATTGTATTCATTATTAATCAAATATATACTTAACAGATGAGCCATCTGTTGGGATGGATACTGAATATTCGGGACATGGGTTCAAATTCCATCCCCCAACAATTTGTCAACTTACTTCTTACTTACTTACTTACTTACTGGCTTTTAAGGAACCCGAAAGTTCATTGCCGCCCAGCCATTGGTCCCTATCCTGAGCAAGATTAATCCAGTCTCTATCATCATATCCCACCTCTCTCATATCCATTTTAATATTATCTTCCCATCTACGTCTCGGCCTCCCTAAAGGTCTTTTTCCCTCCGGCCTCCCAACTAACACTCTATATGCATTTCTGGATTCGCCCATACGTGCTACATGCTCTGCCCATCTCAAACGTCTGGATTTAATGTTCCTAATTATGTCAGGTGAAGAACACAATGCGTGCAGTTCTGTGTTGTGTAACTTTCTCCATTCTCCTGTAACTTCATCCCTCTTAGCCCCAAATATTTTCCTAAGCACCTTATTCTCAAACACTCTTAACCTATGTTCCTCTCTCAAAGTGATAGTCCAAGTTTCACAACCATAAAGAACAACCGGTAATATAACTGTTTTATAAATTCTAACTTTCAGATTTTTTGACAGCAGACTGGATGATAAAAGCTTCTCAACCGAATAATAACGGGCATTTCCCATATTTATTGTGTGTTTAATTTCCTCTCGAGTATCATTTATATTTTGTTACCGTTGCTCCCAAGTATTTGAATTTTTCCACCTCTTGAAAGGATAAATTTCCAATTTTTATATTTTCATTTCGTACAATATTCTGGTCATGAGACATAATCATATACTTTGTCTTTTCGGGATTTACTTCCAAACCTTTTTCTTTACTTGCTTCAAGTAAAATTCCCGTATTTTCCCTAATCGTTTGCGGATTTTCTCCTAACATATTCACATCATCCGCATAGACAAGCAGCTGATGCAACCTGTTCAATTCCAAACCCTCTCTGTTATCCTGGACTTTCCTAATGGCATACTCTAGAGCAGCGGTGGCGAAAATGTAATCGTGCTCCGAGCTACTGTGTAACCTGCAACGTGCATAGCACCTATGGAGGGAGGCGGACACCCGAAGGGGAAGTAAAGCAACTGTCTGACTTATTAACGGATTTTCATTTTCCTTACGTATAATTTTATACAGTACAAAGCTACAAACTAATGTTTAGTACGTGTAACGAAGAAAGAAATGAACAATAAATGAACAATATCACACCCTAAAATTAACTGTCTTCAGAATGTCTCTGCGACAAAGTTTCAAAATCAGGAATTATGTCACTTACTGCCAGTCGTAGTTGATCATGAAGGTATTTGTCTGTCAGTCGTGATGTAAATTTGGTTTTTACTATTTTAATTGTTGAAAATAATTTTTTACAAACGTAAGTTGTAGCGAACATAGCTACAACAGAGCAAGCGAAAGAACGAAGCTTCGGATATTTATTTTTTGGCAAAGATTTGAAAGTTCAACATTTGTCAAGTCCTTATATCTAGCTTTCATTTGACATCATATAGGCCTAGTAAATCAGTGAGTCCAAATTGAAGAGCTAACCGCATTATTCGTACATCTGCTGAAAAAGGGTCGACGTACAGAGATGACGATGATGATGATGATGATGATGATGATGATGATGATGATGATAACACTTAACCTTTTAATGTTTCATCAGTAACATGTAGTATAATGCCGTTTTATGTTATACAACCGTTTTCCTCGTAATACTTGTGAACAAATCAAACATTTAATATTCTCATCATATTGACAGCAAAAAAATGCGTCCTCCCATCCTACTTGGAACTTTCGTACATGGTTTCGAGAGAGACATATGCCACTCGCAGGTCAGAGACAAATAGCTACAAATGGAACGAAGTTTGACTCCAGTGAGTGAGAGGATGGGGGTTGGCGGAGGTTAGAAGCAAGCGAAATGCACTACTATCACTGCGAGCCACAATGTCTCGGGAGTCACGTTCTCGCCACGGCTGCTTTAGAGCAAAGTTAAAAAGTAAAGGTGATAGTGCATCTCCTTGCTTTAGCCCACAGTGAATTGGAAACGCATCTGACAGAAACTGACCTATACGGACTCTGCTGTACGTTTCACTGAGACACATTTTAATTAATCGAATTAGTTTCATATAAAACTTCTCTCTTAACCGAGTAATATGCCTTTTTAAATCTCTAAACAACACAATTTTTCAACTGTAATATTTAATTTTCTTTACTCAATTGTTATTGTTACAACTTTCATTAATTTAATAGTGTCCCTACATCTCAATACTCCAGTTATTTTCTAATAATAGTGTTATTATTTGATCAATATTGTATGTTTATTCATAATATGACATTGAGTGTAACTTTAATAAATTACATGGTGTTAATTCATATTAATACACGGCATTTAAAATAAATGTCATAATCATTTTGTTCATAATTTAACCTTTTTATTGAGTTTGTACATTTCATAATATTCTGATTGTATAAAACTGTTTGTCTGTATTCCCCAGTAGCATTTCTGGAGAGTTAAAAATGTTGTAAACTTCTATGATGTGTAATATGACTTTCAATAACATACAATCGTATACTTCGCTTAGTGTACAAAACATATTGATGAAATAACGGTCTGTGTTGCCCGTCCGATAGTAAATTTATGAGCGGAATTGCGATGTAACATTTTTGTTCTTCCTGCATAATTAGCAGATTGTAACATAGACCATTATTCGGCCTAACACTTCAATTATGAAACATTATGCATATCGTCGTTGTTACTGCAATAACTCCTATGTGCAAAATATAAAATTTTTCAGAAGGAAGAAAAAACACACTTATTCATTCTATGGCAGTGGTACATAGGGGATTGCGAATTCTTACATTTTCGAAAGAAAGAAATATAATTACAGATAGGAGATTTCATTATTTGCTGTATCATTATTTAAATTACTTAATAGAGCAAAAATCTGAAAATCGATAAATATGTCACATAGGAGTTATTGCAGGAATAACGACGATATGCTATTTTAAAATATTGGTGTACGATTGGATGCGTTGGTGATCCTTTTATTCAATCGCACTAGAAAGATTTCTCAAGTATAATACAATCGTTGAAAATAAAAAAGATAGAACCGTCTAGCAAGTGATATTGTCTTAATTTAGTGATGTATTTGCATGATACTCGTATGTCGCCCCTAGGCTGGCAGTTATTTCCTCCTATTTTTATTTTAAAGTAAGTTTCATTACAAGTTCTAATTTTAAAGAAGTTTTACGAAACTGCGCATTATACTTGTTTACATACCCGTATTATAAAGAGACGTGAAACATAGAGATAGTCTATTACTGGGTCATCCTTACCGTTGGCTGTCTGACACATAATATATAACGTAATAATGCTAATCGTCTGATCGTGATGTTTCAGTACCGAGTTAATAATAATTAGCATTGCGTGCATATGTGTACTTACAAGGACCTGAACCGGTGTTGTTATGCTTACAGCACCCAAAAGAAAAATGGGAAATCTGTTTAGTGTAAGCGCCACACCGGATGTATTATAGACACTAGGCAGAAATGGCTCCTCAGAATTTTCTACTCCAAGCCTGAGCTTGTATGTTCTACACGTAAGTGTGTGTGTGTGTGTGTGTGTGTGTGTGTGCGTGCGTGTGACCAAGTAACAATTTGTAGTCCTTGTTCATGCCTAATCCGAATTCATTTTGTATTTCCTCACTAGAGTAATATTTTAAGATTATACTGTATTTCCACAGGAATTATGTATTTGTTAAGGGGAGTGGGTAGTGATGCCTGTGCGATTAAAGAATTTCAGTACAAAAGTTTAGTTCAATATTTCTAGGCTTTTAGTGTTCAGAGTGGAATAAAAATTTCCATGGTTGTACAATTGAGTGGCATAAATGACAACTAAAGGCTCATATCCAAGTGCAAAAGAAAGCTTCTATTGATAACCTGTTTTCCAAGTTTGCTAAATGTAGGATTCTTCAGGTGCACATTAATAACTACAATCTTTGCTCACATATCTTGTATTTTTTAAGTTATCAAGTAATGTAAGTTATATTGTAAATTATAAAGCAAAATTTAGTTAAATATTTCAGACTTAGCGAAATAGAAAAAAATATTGAACTTTAATGGACAATTTTTTGCTATTTCTTCAATGCATATACAGAGTGAACTGTAAAGTTAAAAAAAGTTATGTTTTATTTAACGACGCTCGCAACTGCAGAGGTTATATCAGCGTCGCCGGGTGTGCCGGAATTTTGTCCCGCAGGAGTTCTTTTACATGCCAGTAAATCTACTGACATGAGCCTGTCGCATTTAAGCACACTTAAATGCCATCGACCTGGCCCGGGGTCGAACCCGCAACCTTGGGCATTGAAGGCAAGCGCTATACCAACTTGCCAACCAGGTCGACGGTGAACTGTAAGTAATGTCATTAATTTCACGGGGTTATTCTTTGAGAAATTTCAAACAAAAAAGTTTAATATAATTCTGCTCGTTTTTGCTTCCGTTTCTAGAAAAAAAATTGTTTTATATGAAACATTTTATAGCATATTTTGGGAAAGCATATTTAATTCCCAATATGCTCAGTCAGTTTAAGACAACAGAATATTATGGTAATAAATCATTCAAAGAATTTTCGTTTTCTTCTCTAAATAAGTATTCAGAAATTTGATCCAAAGAAAAAATGATGCTGAAACTGATCAGAAAGAGAAAAAGGAATTGGTTAGGTCATTGACTGAGGAGAAATTTCCTACTGAAAGATGCACTAGAAATAATAGTGAACAGGAGAAAAGTTCGGGATAGAAGAAGATATCAGATTATAGACGACATTAAGATATATGGATCATATGAGGAAACGAATGGTAATATGAGCTTAAACATTGCATTAAGAGCGGTACCTATGAAACAGTAACATTTTCAGTTAAAATTTTACATAAAAGATTATTGTAATATAGTCTTAAAGATATTGTTAAATGCAGTATCTCTGATACAGTAACAGTTTAAGTTAAAATTTTACACCGAAGATTATTGTAATATAGGCTTAAAGATATTGTTAAGGGCAGTATCTCTGATACAGTAACAGTTTAAGTTAAAATTTTACACCGAAGATTATTGTAATATAGGCTTAAAGATATTGTTAAGGGCAGTATCTCTGATACAGTAACAGTTTAAGTTAAAATTTTACATCGAAGATTATTGTAATATAGGCTTAAAGATATTGTTAAGGGCAGTATCTCTGATACAGTAACAGTTTAAGTTAAAATTTTACATGGAAGATTATTGTAATATAGGCTTAAACATCTTGTTAAGAATAGTATCTCTGATACAGTAACAGTTTAAGTTAAAATTTTACATCAGAGTTTGTTGTAATATAGGCTTAAACATTTCATTAAGAGTAGTGCCTGTGAAACAGTAATATTTTCATTTAAAAGTTCACAGCAAAGAATATGTTCATTCTTTTGTAATACACTACACAACCCTACTATTGAAATCATTCTTTTATATGAGCCGTTCAGAGCAGAAGTGGTGTAAGTAAAAAATGGGTAATGAGGGTTAAAGTAAACATTCTGTAAAATACAGCGCAAAGCAGCAATTCATATTCAATTTATTTAAACTATTAGTAGTCAGTGGATAGGAAGAAGGCCATATAATTGCTACTTTGCGCTGTATTTTATAGAATTTTTACTTTAAACCTCATTTCCCAATTTTAATTTACACCACTTTTGCTCTGAACGGCTCATATGTGCAGTGTGGTTCTGTCCTTGTTGCGGAAGTAGTGTGTTAACATCGCACGGCACCGCGCGCCACTACTATTCGTCGTCATTTGGCTCATTGCACAAACTCCGAACTCACTTAACTTCAAAGACTAGTGATAATGAAGTTAGAACTGGTGACAATGGTGGTGATGAGATGAGTGTTCATGGCGATAATTTTGACGATGATTGTAACGGTAATGATAGTGGTGATAGTAAAGAGAAATGGGTGGAAAATGAGGAGGAAGGCGGTAACGGCATCGAGGACAACAATGTGAAAAAAATAAAAAGAAACCGGGTGAAATCCATTGTGGTTTTCTTCACGCAGTCTGGAATTTCTGTAAGGGTTCAGTTTGTATACAGTAGGTGTGATTAATAATCATGTCTTTAATATAGAAGAAATTCACATTTTACAAGACAAAATCTTTTACATTTACAAGATTTGTAACCTATAACGGACATGAAATATAACATTTCGCTTGTAAATTGGCCTACACAATTGTACTCGTTATGTATTTATTACTCACGTTCTGACGTTTCCACGCTTTCTTATACGTTAAAGTATTGATACTGGCAGGCATTCTTGACCCCCACTTCCTGCAGAAATTTTAAAGGAGAAAGGGAAAGACCCAGTTAATCTTTGTAAATACAAGGGCAGTGATCACATGACATAAGTACTTAGGCAACTGCTAATGTTTACTCAGGAAAACCGGTTAGGTAGTTACTTATATTATACAGTACGTTCTTGTAATTAATACACATGAAAATAAATTTAACACGAATTTCCTTCCTTCCTATCTATCTTCATTGCTTCTCTTCTGTCTACTTTAATTCTATGGAAGATCTAGCATGTCAGTTGGTATCAAATGCAAAGTCTTCACCCTTGAATGAACTGATTAATAAAACGGAAAGAATGAACGAAATGAAGGAATGAAGTAAATGTATAGAAGGGAATGAATTTAATGAATGAATAATTAATGGAGTAAATACAGTGAACGGAATGAACGAATTGAAAGGAAATAATGAAATGAATTCAATAAACGGAGTGAATGAAATGAATGAAGTAAACGGAATGAATTAAATGAACGTCACGAAGTGATTACAGTAAACGGAATTACTGAACTTAATGCACACAACAGAAAGCATGGAATTAATGAAATTAATGCAGTGAACGGAATGGAATGAATGCAGTGAATGGAATGAATCAAATGAAGGAAATAGATTAAGTGAATGCAGTGAACTAAATGAACGGAATACATGAAATGAATACAATTAAACGGAATGAAGTGAAAACAGTGAGCGGAATGAATTAAATGAACGGAATAAATTAATTGAATGAAGTGAACGGAATGAACTCAATGAACAGAATGAAGTGAATGCAGTAAACGGAATTAATGAACTTAATGCAGAGAACAGAATGCATGAAATTAACGAAATGAATGCAGTGAACGAAATTGAATGAATACAGTGAGCGGAATTAATTAAATGAAAAGAATAAATTAATTGAATGAAGTGAACAGAATGAAGTGAAAGCAGTAAACGGAATTAATGAACTTAATGCAGAGAACAGAATGCATGAAATTAACTAAATGAATGCAGTGAACGAAATTGAGTGAATACAGTGAGCGGAATTAATTAAATGAAAAGAATAAATTAATTGAATGAAGTGAACGGAATGAAGTGAATGCAGTGAACGAAATTGAGTGAATACAGTGAGCGGAATGAATTAAATGAAAAGAATAAATTAATTGAATGAAGTGAACAGAATGAAGTGAATGCAGTAAACGGAATTAATGAACTTGATGCAGAGAACAGAATGCATGAAATTAACTAAATGAATGCAGTGAACGAAATTGAGTGAATACAGTGAGCGGAATTAATTAAATGAAAAGAATAAATTAATTGAATGAAGTGAACAGAATGAAGTGAATGCAGTAAACGGAATTGATGAACTTAATGCAGAGAACAGAATGCATGAAATTAACTAAATGAATGCAGTGAACGAAATTGAGTGAATACAGTGAGCGGAATTAAATAAATGAAAAGAATAAATTAATTGAATGAAGTGAACAGAATGAAGTTAATGCAGTAAACGGAATTAATGAACTTAATGCAGAGGACTGAATGCATGAAATTAACGAAATGAATGCAGTGAACGAAATTGAGTGAATACAGTGAGCGGAATTAAATAAATGAAAAGAATAAATTAATTGAATGAAGTGAACAGAATGAAGTGAATGCAGTAAACGGAATTAATGAACTTGATGCAGAGAACAGAATGCATGAAATTAACTAAATGAATGCAGTGAACGAAATTGAGTGAATACAGTGAGCGGAATGAATTAAATGAAAAGAATAAATTAATTGAATGAAGTGAACAGAATGAAGTGAATGCAGTAAACGGAATTAATGAACTTGATGCAGAGAACAGAATGCATGAAATTAACTAAATGAATGCAGTGAACGAAATTGAGTGAATACAGTGAGCGGAATTAAATAAATGAAAAGAATAAATTAATTGAATGAAGTGAACAGAATGAAGTTAATGCAGTAAACGGAATTAATGAACTTGACGCAGAGAACAGAATGCATGAAATTAACTAAATGAATGCAGTGAACGAAATTGAGTGAATACAGTGAGCGGAATTAAATAAATGAAAAGAATAAATTAAATGAATGCAGTGAATGGAATGAATTGAATGAACGGAATGAATGAAGTGAATACAGTGAGTGGAATGACTTATATGAACGAAATAAATTAATTGAATGAAGTGAACGGAATGAACTCAATGAACAGGGGATCAATTAAATGAACTGAATATGTAAATGGAGTGTATACAATGAACGGAATAAATTAAGTGAATACAATGAACAGAATGAAGTGAATGCGATGAGCGGAATGAATTAAATGAACTGAATGCGTGAACGCAATGAATTAAATGCACGGAATGAACGGAAAGGAAGAAATTAATCCATTAGTGCTAAGAATTATTTTAGTTTTAATTTTCTACATTTTTCACATTACCTGATCTAACGCTAAAAGACTATAACAAAATATAAATGATACGTTCAATCTGTATGCACTGGTTTGTCTCAAAGAAATGATTCCTATGATTCCTTCAAGCAGGGAACTGGTAAAGCAAAAAACTACTAGCTATAAGTTTTGGAACCATCTCAACCAGGGATGATTACTTTACAATTTGTAAATCAAAAGATAGGACAACGCAGAAGGAAGCCTGGTGAGAATTTTTATCGCCCTTTAGGAAATACACCGCCCTCGGTCGGTTTTGAATCCGCAAACTTACATCCTTTCGCAGGCATAAAAACCAATAAAACACAGAGAATAACAGTGCGGTAGTGAAAACTAATACTACTGCGCTATTATGTACAGTAACTAGTCATCTATGAACTACAGCTAAGTAAAGCGCTTTAATAAAGTAGAATATAGACATTTCTTTGGAGAACAAAATTTCATGCTCAGTAGCGCCTTTTTTTTTTCAATACAAAAAAAAAAAACCAGATTCAAAATGCTTTCCATTATTTTCTATAGGTACAATCATAACGTTCAGAGAGATTCTAGAAAATGTTTTCAAATTAATAGAGGTTGCTGCAATTGGTGAAAGAAGGCCACAACCTTTTCCTGTAATTCCACAGTTGTCATCGAAGGATTAGCCATAAAGATAGACTCCTTTAACATACGTAGGCATCGAGTGGTATGGGATCAAGTGAAAATGATAGATAAGAAAAATGTGTTTAATAAAAAAAGTATGCCTTCCTGGAAGTCTTTCTGGTGCAAAGCGAGTGTGTTATGACTATGTAACTGGTGACGGTGCTTCCTGTACGGCCTGTGAAACATTTCACGAAAACCATCTGAAACGTGTTTCAAATTTATGCCGTTTGCACGTCCAAGTTCGTATGAACGGAAATAATATTCAACAGCAAAGACTTCTCCTCTGTTGTGAGCAGCACTAAGCGAAGCGTTGACTCTACAATATGTCTAGATTAATATTCTGGCAAATAAATACTTAATTGATAAGCAAACATGCGCATTAGCAGAGTGATAATTTCAATACCGGTGCTACTTGTTTTGGTGCATACTATATTGCAACGGCTTGTATAAGTAAGACTTCAGAACTTGATCTTTCGGAACTGTTTAGTTCCTGCCACCGAGATGAAGACGTAAGAAGTGAGCGCGAATATGGAAAAAAAAGCCAAGATAAGAAAGCAGTGAACCGTGCATCCAGCAATACGGCTCGGCTCCATATTATAATGAACTGGCAAAGTACTGTGCAGCCATCTCAAGTGTCGTGTTCTCACCAACACATTGGTACAGCATGTTGCCTTCGCAATCGGGTTTGTTTCTGTCTCGCAGCTTTCCTTATTGCATGTAGTCTTAGAATAACACATCACAAGCTCTTTGAAAATCATTTCCAACTCTAAAAATACTTCTAAAATTTGATAGATGTAGGCCTTTAAGAAACCGATCAGTTAAAGGCCTGCTGTGAGAGTTTGCAGTCTTTAACACAGTGTGTAGCCACCGGCGTAGCTTGATCATCTAAGGCGCTTGTCTGCCGGGCATGGGTTCGATTCCCGCTTGGGTTGATTATCTGGTTGGGTTTAAAGTTTAAATTTAAATTATGGTTTATTTAACGACGCTCGCAACTGCAGATGTTATAACAGCGTCGCCGATGTGCCCGAATTTTGTCCCTCAGGAGTTCTTTTACATGCAAGTAAATCTACTGACATGAGCCTGTCGCATTTAAATGTAATTAAATGCCATCGAACTCGGCCGGGATCGAACCCTCAACCTCGAGCATAGAAGGCTAGCGCTATACCAACTCCGCTACCGAGGGCGACTGGTTAGGTTTTTTCAGAGGTTTTCCCCAACCGTAAGGTGAATGTCAGGTAATCTATGACGAATCCTCGGCCTCATCTCTGCAAATACCATCTCGCTGTCACCAATTCCATCGACGCTAATTAACCCTACAGTTCATACAGCATCGTGAAATAACCAAGTAAAAAAAGAAACATAGTGTGTAACACTATATTGTTCAAGGTATTCCTTCATTATTATTATTATTATTATTATTATTATTATTATTATTATTATTATTATTATATTAGTTTCATACTACTGGAAGACCGTCTTATCATTAATTTCGTCGTCACAAGTACTTCTCCTCTACTTTCTCCCATAGTGTCCGGTTTCCGTAGGATTATATAACAATACTAGGCAGTTTCAAGGAGGATCAAAACAAAGAAAAAAAAGAGGGCGAGATATGAACGCCCATTCTCCAGGCAAGGAAGAACCTAAACTTCCTGCTACGAAATATAGGCTTGCTCACGTCATCTGTACTGTATTCAACGGTGGTCTTGAGTAATACTAATTATATTGTCAGTAAATCCCGGTGAACACGTATGTTCAATGGCTTATATCGGAATAATAATAATAATAATAATAATAATAATAATAATAATAATAATAATGTAGCACATAAAAAGACTCAATAATTAAGGACATTCATGATTGAATTTCATAACTTCTACAGTTTTTAAGTTGTAATTCTGAAATATTCGCCACTTTTTATGCGCCTATAAGTATACGCTGCATCAGATTTGAACTATGAGTTTATTAGTCCTAAAATTATTAGCATCTTTGCTTTTAATTACTAGTCGACATAAAAAATTCCTGGCATAGTTTTAATATAATTGAGGTGAAATTTTGTATAGCTACATGTCTATATAAAAATTTGATCTCTGCTTCAATATCTTATGTATATTTTACTGATCAAGAAAATTTTAACTTTCACTTTATTTTTTTATAAACTGCATTATTATTGCAATTAAAGGTAAAAAAAAATAAACGAACTCAAAGACATAAAAACCCAGAGCAAATTTTAATCTTGTACCCATTTCAACATCATCAGAAATTTTCAACTGATTCGAACAAAAATTGGGTTGAAAGGGGAATTTCAGGCATAGCAAAATGCAGAAAAATAAAGAACTGAGAAAACAGCGAGGAAGGCGTGTACTGAATCTTCAAATATTGCAATACGCAAAGGAATTAGATTATTAATAGAAAAACTAAAAGCCCATATTTATTAAAATTCCTCAAATCTCCGTTAGAACTATCCTTTACATACAACTACAATATTCCAAACCAATGGTTTACTATCGGTTGCAGGAAATTTTTATGAGTACAGACAGGGAAGCCATTAGCAGATGAAGTGAAATGCCTTGGAATTAATAGCATATGATCATAATACGTATTATAATTTAGACTTTGTCTAGAACAAGAACGTAACTGCAAAATCTTGAATTTGAGTTAGATCTCGTACAACAGCATTGAGCAGAAATACATTCAAATGTTTCTAGAGGGCACTATATTTGTTGAAGGGAAATAATATTTTGTCAGGAGGGAGATGTGTAATTAAGGATTCAATATATATGCTGGAACGGAAAAGCGATGTAACGTAGGTTCAGTTGTTATTCCAGGGAACGTCCCAATTCCAGCAGAAGGCATCAATCGCCGTACTCTTCACAAAATTTTAAAATTTCTAGATTTGGCCATAGGGATCACCATAGAAAGGCTGAACGCTTGAACACTGCAAGCAGGCAGGACGATCAAGGAAGAAGATACACCCGACGAACACGAAACCAGGAATATACCACATTGCACCGGTGAGAAGATAAAATTTCCACTTGCCTGGGAAGTTAATCGAACCCGTGTCCGTTATATTTATAGCTAGTTCTATCATTTGAGCAGCACCGGGAGTTAATAATAATAATAATAATAATAATAATAATAATAATAATAATAAGTTAATAATGTCTAGCAATCAATATGCTCTCATTGACGTACCTACAATGAACAAATAATTTTATATTTAAGATAATATAAATTAAATAACCCTATCACTAGAAGCCTGACAATAGTTTTCAAGCCAAAGTATTGTGATTTATATGTTTAGCATGTACCACTGTCAAAGAATAAACTTGTAAACCAACTCACTCATTCATTTCTTGTTCGAAGAATATCCTACGGCGTTCACACACCACGGGCGAGTTACGTATGTAGGTAATTCAATCTCCACGAAGTGTGCGGCGAAGCGAGGAGATCCCCGACGTTACGTGAAAGAGAACATCTTGATGCAAAAGCAGTCCAAACACAACGTCCACAAGCAATACTCAGGCCACCTTGCTGAACTTTCGGTTAAGCGAAGCAAGACATGATCACAGCTTTCCACAATTCCTTGATAGTCCCCCTCTTGCTATTGTGCATATGGGAAACTGGAACAATATCGACCTCATGACGTCATCGGAACTCAAACCAAGGCCTTCCATTCCTCGCTTGAGATTTACAGTATTTTTTAATACTACGTCATACCCATTTCTCGCTCCAGTGGTGGGTGAACAAAAGTTATAAACAAAAACGTCCAAGTTAGTGAGGCGATTGTTTTTGTACGCCATTGGACCAAGTATCGTCTTTGTAAAAAGAAATGAATAACGTTCTTGGTGTTGTCGTGGTGACGCGGCGCTAGTGTCTCACTTTCACTCGTCACCTTACGGTGCCCTCTCTTCTCTCAGAAGGTTGAACCACCTCTGTGCGGTAATTTCGAGTTACAGTACTTGACTTGGCTTTTCGAGGGCTGACCCGGGATGAATCAATGCACTTAAGCCCACATTCGCCCATTGTGATCCCTATACATGATGTGCAATGAATGTTCAAGTCCGACAGGTGGCCTGGGAGGCATTTGCGATCTGATGCTGGTAAGTGAGCCATCCTGTCCCAGCCCTGATAAAGACACGTTCCATCCTCAGACGAGTACCTGATAAGCCCCAGGGGTCTGGACCTCCAAGCCCTTCTTTTATCAACATCGAAAACCCGTACTACCCCCAAGACTTCATTCAGTCTATTTTTTATTTGCTTATTTAACGACGCTGTTAGATTATTTAGCGTCGATGGTATTGATGATAGTGAGATGGTATTTGGCGAAATGAGGTCGAAGATTCGCCATAGATTACCTGACATTCGCCTTACGGTTGGGGAAAACCTCGGAAAACCCCAACCAGCTAATCAGCACAAGCGGGAATCGAACCCATGCCCGAGCGCAACTCCAGATCGGCAGGCAAACGCCTTACCCGACTGATCTACACCGGTGGCTAGTCTATTTTTAACTATTGCAGATGATAGATGAAAAGAGGGGAGAGAAAAATCCCTCTGCAATGTCTGCTTTGTCGACCACAAATTCCATCACGACCTGGCCGGGTATCGAACCCAGGCTACCTCGATGGAAGACCAGAGCGTTAGCGTTGAGTCATAGATACGGCGATCTATAGTAGCCCTACTTACAGTACCCGTAATACATTTCTTCCTTTCATTTATTTATGAATATCATAAAATGGAATTTGATACACATGATAAAAATAAAATAATTTACGTCCACGATTGCTCTGGTTAATGTGGGTCACTTGTAACAAAACTACAAAGAATCATGTTTGTGTATTCTGCCATCTGGGTTAGAATCTGATTTCGTGACAAAATATTTTCAAATTTAAACTAAGGCCCAAAACAGCGGAAAAAATCTTCAGACCAGCATTTCGGTATTTTTAGTTCATGAAATCGAAATATGTGTGTGAGAAATGACAAAACAATGTCATCATTTAGGAGAAAGGGAAGCAGTCGCCCCCTCTAAGTTTAAGATAAAAAAATAATTTAGTAATAGGCCTACTACTAAAGAAGAAATTTGAAAACTGTATTTTTAATCTATACTAATAATAAATCTGTAGCCGAAATTTTTCTGGAAATTTTCGATTTTCCAAAAATAATTGGTCCTAACATATATAATTAACCACCCTGAAAACGGAAATCGCTTTTTTGAAATTTTTGTTTCTATGTCTGTCTGTATGTTTGTTACCTTTTCACGCGATAATGGCTGAACCGATTTATATGAAAATTGGAATATAAATTAAGTTCGTTGTAACTTAGATTTTAGGCTATATGGCATTCAAAATACTTTATTAAAAGGGGGGTTATAAGGGGGGCCTTAATTAAATAAATCGAAATATCTCGCTTATTATTGATTTTTGTGAAAAATGTTACATAACAAACGTTTCTTTAAAAATGATTTCCGATAAGTTTTATTCTTTGCAAAATTTTGATAGGACTGATATTTAATGAGATAAATGAGTTTTAAAATTAAAATAACGCCATCTAAGACGGTGCAATGAATTAAGAACAAATGACTTCGTCTATAAGGGGCCTTGGACAACAACAATTGAAACAGGGGCCTTCGACATCAACAATCGAAAGCTATTAAACATAGCCTTCAGAGAATGTTTGTGTGTTTGTATGAAGTAATATCTGAAGCTAAATTAACCGATTTGTATAATTAATTATTATTTTACCATTGGAAAGTGTAGTTTCTCTAGATGGACATAATGCTATAATATTATTACAGTAACGTCTGAGTAAATCGAGGACAGGTAAGATTAAAATAGCTTCTTATGCACAGAAAATTTGATAGGCTATTTTGTGCATTCGTTTTCTGTATTTCTTAAAATAATGTTTATGTACGTTACACATTCATTTTAAAATTAACGAACAACGAGAGTGTATTGATTTAGTGTGCAGTAATAGTACGTTAGCTTAGCAATCCATTATTTTATAATTCAAATTTTAACTATGCTCAATTGAATCGTGTTAAAATACATAAAATATATATATGCAATAAATGCAATGCAAAAAGAATTGGGTAATGAGCGAAGCAGATTATCTTGCGCTGTTGTAAAAGTTGTTCCTTGGATCAAACGTCGTATTTTAATTATGTAATTACTTTATATTTATTTCTAACAGGTGCAGCGGAGCGCACGGGTACAGCTAGTATTAAAATATTCCACTTGTATAAATGCTTAAGAAGTAAAACATCAATTAATTCATGAGATTATGACTTTGCTCAAATTATACCAAGGTGTTACTCTTTGCTACATTAGTGGTTGTTACCTATTGTAAATATCGCACTCCCAGTAAAATAGTGTCGTAACTCGAAAATTGTGATTAGTAAAGATATGCTATTTCCTAGTAAAATATTGCTGTAAAATATTTCAATAAATAGGAACTGAAACCTTTGATAATGTACTATTTTATTATTATAATTTCATATCTCCAAGTAGTGAAACAATGTTGTAATTACTTTACGAAAGTAAAATGTGATTTTCGACATACGACATTGTTTTACTGGGAATGCGATTACGTACTATTTTGTTAACTGGAATTAAAATATCTTTAACAGTAAAACTATGTATATTTATCTGTTCGTACTTACGTCATATTAACAGCAAGTTCATGTAAATTACGTACCGGTATCGTATAAATAGGATAAGTTAAAACTGGGCCTATGTGTGGAAACTGGAAATGTACTATAAAGTGGGGTAAACCTGGCCACAAAAAATGATATCAGCCCTATTTGCGACTTAAAAATAATAAAGTACAGTAGGTCACTTAAGAAATTTAGAAAAAAAACAATGAATTTTTAAAATATGTCCAGTTCATCTGATATCATGGTTTACATTCTTATTTGATGGACTGATTTTTTTTTATGGGCAAGTTTACCCCAGTGGTCAACTTCACTCCAGTTTACGGTACGAAAAAGAAAAGTTACTTTAGGAGAAAATAGAGAGTACGTCACGCGTTATACCCTATAAAGTCTTCCCCTTCCCCAATCAAAAACTGAAATGCCCCTGTGGCAAATTAATTTTGTGCAAAGTCTTCTGTCAGGGGCTGAGTTCCTTCACATACCATAAACCTATGAAATCTGTAACAAGGAGGATTATGCTAACAAGAATAATTTCGTTACCGTATAAATTCCACTGCCTCGGTCGCCCCTTTGATCCGACGTCCAGCATGGTAACAGCCAAATCATAGATGACGATCACATAAGACTCACAGAAAAAAATAATTGTTTATTTATCTGCACTGAAAACAAGAACCCACAAGGAAAATTTCGAACAAAAGAGAACTTCGACAATCGAACTTTTGATTTCCTGACTATGAACCGTTCGGAAAACGGGAAGTGGTTAAGCTAGCACGAAGTGTGATGATTAGAGAATCCACACAGATTGTCTGCTTCTCTGTGGCTGTTTGTTGTTTTCACTTTTAACGAGATGACCTGAGAACTTGCGCTGACATATCACAGCCAAACCTGCAATTTGCGGCGACAGTAATTACGCGGACTGGGACACGAGAGAGTTGACCTCTTGCAGCGCAACGTGGCTGAGGACAGCAAGGCGAGAAATCTGCAGCACGCACGTCAGGAACTTTCAGAACCAACCACGATGACAGAACAAGTCAAACATATTGGATGCAACTAAACTGTCATTTTAAGTGGTCCTTCTGGTATTCGTGTGTGATTGTGGAAGCTGAATGACAAATTATATGCATAATATAACCAGATTATGTCGCTCCAGAGGTGGCCTCAAGACACAATAGGTCTGCACACCTTTAAGATATCAAGCACCTGTTTAAAATTTTTTAATCAGATGAAAGACACTGGTTTAAAAATTGATGCTTCTAGAATAAATATATTAAAGTATCAAGATATTCTAATAATATAAATTTACTTAACATAGATAATAATTGAAAATTCGAAGACAAAAAAAGTAAAAATGGGCGTATTATTAAAATTATGAAAACGTATTTTTGATGAAAATTTAAAATCGCCTAACTATCCCAAACAAATACTATTATAGTCTTCAAAAAATTCTAAGTTACAAAATGTCCTCCAGAAAAATGAATTTGAAGTGTGACAGAACAATTCTATCTATAGGCCTACTATCATACTCAGCAGAAATTTAGACTGTTACAAAAAATCAATTTTCAGTCCCGAAAATAATGTTTTGAGATAGATTTTTTACCCCATTCCAGAAGATAATTCCTGCAGAATGGAAAACCTGCTGGGAAAAGGACATGACACCAGATTCTTGAAATATATTGTGTTTGTTGTACGAAGTTAATGAGGTTAAATACTTAGATATAATTACTGATATCATAATTTAAAATGGAATAATCATATTCATTATATTTGTAATAAATTACGTAAAACATTACATTACTTTGTTGTTCTAAGAAATATTTTGTCAATTAACTGTTTACGTTTTAGCATTATTTCAATCTATATTTATGTATGGTATTATAGGTTGGGGTGGAACTTATAAATCCAACCTTTATCTATTAATTCTACTACAGAAAAAAGTATTAAAAATTTGTTTAAAAAAGCAGAAAGATTACTCAACTGAACTGTTGTTTAAACATTTCAAAGCTTTCAACATTAAACAAATTTATTATTTCATTTTATTGAAATATTTTCACAGAAATCTTAATAACTTTGAAAGGTATACACATAAATATAGAACTAAAAATATGAATTATCTGCGTTTGTCTGAACCTAAATGTAAAACTAATGCAGCTTTTTATCATAGCATGAGTCAAGGTCCCAGATTATTATTAAACAAATTTTATTCTAATATTATTTTAACCACGAATCCTCTCCAAATTAATAAAAAATGAAATAATTTGTATTGGAGATATAGTTTGGATTTAAACATATTAAACACTTTTTAATCTGTATTCACTCTCAATTTTAATTTTATTTTTGTCTGTATTTGAATCCCCTCCTGAGCACGAGTCTTACACATTCAGGAGTGGGCTAGTTTATCTTACATTATATTAACTTGTATTCATTTCAAAATTACTAGCAATAAAATAAATAAATAAAATAAATGTTGTTGTTTAGTCAACTGTCCGAAGACAGGTCTGAACCTCACAAGTGACACCAATAAGACACCACTTATGAGGCCACTAGGCCAGGAAATAATGGGGTTGAGTGGCTAGTTCCTTTCCCCCTCCATTGCATACATCGTCGATTAGCTACATATTAGACTAATCAGACTTCAGATGTATGCAAACAATTGTTTTTCCTCGTATGTGGAAAAATTAATGTTAAAGCATTTATTTATAACAATAAATTATTGCGTTCAATGGCCGAATAAACTTCATCCTTGTTTAGTCAAATCGTTGTGACAGTAAATATAGGCCTAATGAAATATGCCCCTGAAATTATTTTCCTTTCTCCTGAAACACGAATTGAGGACCGTTTTTGCAAAACTTGCTAACTGCAAAATTTGCAAGATTGAGATTTTGATGGATTCGTTAACATAAGGCAGGCCTCTACATGATGTTCAAGGCGTCTTAGTAAAATTGGGTTATTTCTCTTCATTGTAATGTGTCAAAGTGTGATCGTTTTTTCAAAACTTTCTTTCTGCTATAAGTGAGAGATACAGCAAAACTTGCTTACTATAGTGTTTTGTCTCTCCTGTAAAATTTAGTTTTTTCAGTTAGCAAGTTTTGCAAAACCGGCCCTCAATTACAATTTTATTCGTTACATCCTTATTCCGGAGATATCTTCAATTATAAAAACTAGGGAATTAAAAATTCTCCATAAAGATCCAGTTATAGTGAAGTTGATTAAATGTCTAAGGCAGTTGTATATATAGAACAAAACCGATGTGAATCACTTTAGCAAATCTCCCTAAATTCAAAAATCACATTAATTTTCTATGTGTGCAGTTCTGAAAATTCGTAATATCATTCAGTAGCTCATCTGCAGTTATATCGCAACTTTTTTCACACTGCTTTTTCCGTATTCTGAATTTTCACTAACTTTCTTATATGACCACAGCAGTACTTAGCTTTGCTTTCCGAGGGTCGGATCGGGACGGTCCTTGTACTTAGCTTACACTGGTACATTGTGCGCCCAATATATGCGATGATTATCCGAGTCAGACAGTTGGCCTGGGTGGCATTCATGAACCCGATTCTCACAGGTGGGCCGTCATGCATCAGCCCTAACAGAGTCAGCTCCCATTACCAGACGAGTAAGATTACCTGATGAACCCCAGGGCTCGAATCCCAAGCCCCTATCTTTATCAACATCGGAAACCTTACTACATCCAGGACTTCACCCCAGGCTATTTTTATCCATTGCAGAAGAAAGACGAAACGAAGGGAAGACGGAGAATGTTGGTAGCATGAAAGAGGAAGAGGGAGAATCCTCAGAAAACCCTCTACTATGTTTTGTCCACCATAAATTCCATTACTGCCTTGGCGAGAGTGAAACCCCTGTCGCCACAGTCGCACTTAACATCGTATTTTACTGATTTTTGTGTTAGATTTTGTTTTCTATTTACCACGAAACCAGCACCTTCAAAATTGCAAATAGTTTCGGAGATGAAGAGAAATTGAAAGACGACATCCCATACTTTTTAGAATTCTATGTTTCAAATGAATTGAACAATTCCTACTGTATATTTAAATATTAAAAAAAAAACAAGCAATTATTAGTTCCAGAATAAAGTTTTTTTAGAAATAAAATATAAATCAAAATAGATCTGTAAAAACTATGATTTGTTACACCACTGAATAATTAAGCGTTGTCAAAGCAATGCACATTGAACAATTAACAAGTATCATGACGTACTTCGAAAAAATTTAGCTTTGTCAAAACAATCCACATGATACAATGAAGAACAAGTATAGTGACGTACTTCGGAATAATTATTGAACTTCGTCAAACCAATCATCAATCCACATGAAACAATTAAAAACAAGTACCCAGACGTACTTCGGAATAATTGAGCTTCGTCAATGCAATACACATGAAAAAATTAAGAACAAGTATCGTAACGTATCGCACTATTCTTCATGCAAATAAACTGATCGTAACGTATCGCACTATTCTTCATGCAAATAAACTGAGTCCTCGAGACTTGCTACTTTGAGATTAAACTTATCCAACTTCATTTGAAGATACCATTGCACTATATTTACACTATTATTTTCACAAACTCTACTTAAGACTCGTAGCTTCTGATGCGCTATTGAACTACTCGTACGTAATGCAATAATACACTGCGAAATCGAAATATTACAGTTATTTCTTATTCATAATTCAGTACCACTATAGTCATTTGAATAAGGAATTGTAACAGTTATCAAATAATTTATATCAAAATATACTCGTATTATGACAAAGTACACAATTTATATCATAGGCGCCTCTTTCGATGCTGCATTGAAATACAAAAATGTATTTACTAGGAAATAAAGGAAAAAAAAGAATTATATTTGGCAGCAGAGTAGTCCTCACGATACTCTGGAAACACAAACAAGAGCAGAAAGAGAGTTGGCCTTTTCAAGACTTACACTGCACATTTCTTACAACTACAGTACGTGCTCAGCAAATTAACGTCAGAGATCAGGTCTGGCTAGCCCCATTTTACCTTCCACCTCCAACGGAACGCATTGCGGAACCAGTGACACGAGGAAACCCAAGCAGTAATAATAATAATAATAACTTCAGTTTGTTCAACAATAATAACAGCTGAGACTCGGACTCCGCTCCAATTCCTCTTCATACCGGAGACCCAGTGTCAGTGCTTCCTTGGTTCCAATACGCCTTTTCAATGCCATTTCCTTTCATCACAGTGGTTAACTATCATGTTATAACATCAGCGACGGCCCAGACATAGCTGTTAGTTACGGATTACTCATCAAAGGACACCGTAGTTCGATTACAGGCAGATCCCGAGAGATCTGTGATGACTGAAGCAACTTTGGGTACAATTTTTCTTTTAATTATGGTTTATTTAACGACGCTCGCAACTGCCGATGTTACATCAGCGTCGTCGGTGTGCCGGAATTTTATCCCGCAGGAGTTATTTACATGCCAATAAATCTACTGACATGAACCTGTCTCATTCAAGTACACTCAAATGTCATAAACCTGGGTCAGGATCGAACCCGCAACCTCGAGCACTGGTGGTACAGTTACATAACCTAAAAGTCATTTTGTATATAGCTAAATTTTATACAAATCCCGAAAGTCCAATTCTCTCCTATTGTGGTAGGTGACGACGAGGTAGATCGCAACAAAATTTGGGAAGAAATTTACTCAAATATTCAAATGATTTGCAATCAATGAATGAAAAAATGTTTTAATTGCTGCAACATTTTATGATCTTACAATAATAAATATAGGATAAGTAGCCTATTCGTATTTATTTATTTATTCTGGTGTAGTTAAGGCCATCAGGCCTTCTCTTTCACAACACCAGGAACACCAGTATTGGAATACTGCAAAGAATTCGAGATCGTATGGAAAATATAAGATTTCAGCATTTATTACATTTAAAATATTTCTTGCCTCTGATATCATGTTCTTGCTCAGCATTTCCTCCCTAACTCTAAATTAGGAAACAGATTTCGTTCATATTTAGTGCGTTTCGTCTATAGAAAATATCAAAATATCTTAATTTTTACTCGAAATTAACTGTACATATTTTTAAAGCTATAGGTAAGATACCTACATACAAGTACTACAGAATGGAAATTTATTGAAAATCTGTTCTATTTGTGTCTCTATTATGTTTTACTTAACTCTTAAATTGACAAAGTATCCTATAGGATACAACAGATTAGTAGGCTATATGCTATAATTTTAATAGAACAATAGAAAAAAATTCGTAGGAAAATTAAAATTTCACAATACTATTTACAATTGATAATCAATGGTGCTTAATTATTATACTTTATTTTTATAACACTATTCATATTCATTTCCGGATCCTCGTGGTCATCCTTAATTAAGGCCGGATGAGTTTTTCTCTCTCTCTCTTGTACAACATATAAAATAAGGACATTGCGATAGTTGTTTTCTTTACAGTCCGACAAGGTTTAATAAACTAGTGTGAGAATAGTAATATGCGTTACAAGAGCGGCATGTTGACGTTTTCATGTTCGAGGAAAAGATTGAAAAAGCGAAACGTAGTTGAGCTTTTTTAATTTCCGAGAACATGAAAACAAACATACCGCTCGTGTATCGTACATTATTTTGTGCGAAGATCGTTTATTACATGCCTGAAAGAGGAATTTCTAATTAGTTGCAATGAAATCTCCATCTTGGTTCCTGTTCAATGACGGTAACTTTGGAAAACAAATATATCTATCTTCAACATTGTTCCTATAAAATGTTTTCTGTGGTTACTATATTCCAGCAGGCCGTGATATACGTCTTTTTTTCCCCCAGTCTATAAATGCGAACTTAAAACAAACGGTAAGGTTATGTAATGATTTATTTTTCATTTTAATATTTTAACAATATTATTTATATAATATTTTAACAATATTATTTATATAACATATTGCAGTAATAACATCGGCATCTGGAATCTTGTTGATTTTTTCACGGCTTCCTTAATGTTACTTGCATTACAAATGCAGTAACTTTTGTAGTGTTGTAGAGTTTACTTAATTTTTTGCAAATATTTAAAAACAATAATTAACAGTGCAATTTAGGTGAAATTGCAGTGGTAAGTTTCCAATTTATAATTATTACTATGTTAAACGTCTCTAAAAATAATATGTTAAAAGCCTAAAGCAGTAAAATGAATGTCGCGCTTAAGCGGTAAGAAGAGGGAAATTGTTATGTGTGTTACGTTGGGAATACTGAATGTGGTATTTCACACTTACCGCGTATTGGTTCTGTGCAGAAAATAAGCAAATACGCACGATCTCGCAAAAAATAATTTTTGTCTCCGTAGGCCTAGTTAATTTTTCCACCTCTGCACATGTGTGGACATTGTGTCATTGTCATACATCTATGACGCAGTGCATGAGGGTAGACCACTAGAGGGAACCCAAAAGGTGGAACTTAAACTGAGAGGATTCGATCCGATATCGGGATGGAAATCCGGTGTGGCTTAGTGGATAGAGAGTCAGCACGTAGAGCTGAAAACCCGGTTCAAATCCCGGTGCCGGAGAAAATTTTTCTCTGTTCTACTTTTCCATCATAATTTAAAACTGTAGCATTGGTCGTCGGTTTCCTTCATTATCCAAGAATAAGTCCTCTCACTAAATCATCCCCAGATGTGACGCTCTTTACGAATGGACTTCCGATGGTACAATGTTCACAATGTTTTGCACTAAGTGTCGCTGCAAGTCAACAATGAGATAGAGATGCGTGGGACGAGCTAGTTTCTCAAATGGGGGTCTATGTTTCATTGCTATTTGTTTATTTGCTCTTAAGATAATTTCTGGTTTTGAGTGTAGTTTAATTTTGGTATTTGTGGCTTAATTTCGGGACGTTTGTAGCAGACTCGCTCGTGTTGATTTAGCAACGCTAACATACATTAATTTCGCATTCTGCTTCTTGTATTAGGATACATTAATATATATATTTTTTTATATTTTGGGGTGTGAATTTCATATTTTGCCAACATGTTCTTAATATATTTCCGCTCTTTACTCATAGGTAAGATTCGGATAAAGTAGCTATATCAGAATAAGCTGCATAACTGTATAGGATAGGGCCTTGACTTTCTTCAGACTAAGTAAACACTATCCTCTTCCACTACCTAAAACTCTACCTGCTGGGAAGAGCGCTCACCTCCTAGCTAAAGTATCAGTGAATGGACAGTACAACAGATAGGAACTGAATATACGTCGTCACTACTGTCGGCTGGGGGGACATGCGACAACTAGTTAATGTTTGTAAACAAAGCGCACGGATCAAGGATTCCTATTCTGATACAGCTACTTTATCCGAACCTTACTCATAAGATGTTATGAATGTCGGAGAAGACAATCTAGATGAAAATTTTTCAAGCTTGAACGAGTATTACAAGATTCAACAATTGTTTATGTGTTTTTATTTTGGTTTATTTTACGACGCTTTATCAACTGCTATGGCTATCTAGCGTGAGTGAGATGAAGGTGATAATGCCAGCGAAATGAGTTCAGGGTCCAGCGCCGAAAGTTATCCAGCATTATTCTTAATGGAATGAGGGAAAACCTCGGAAAAAACCTCAACCAGGTAACTTGTCCCAAACAGGATTTGAACCCAGGCGCACTCGTTTCACGGTTAATTTAATTCAAACCATTAAAAATGTTATTTTCTTGTCTAATTGAACTTCAATATCAACCACAGTGTCTTTTATTTTTTAACATTGAACGTAGAAACTAAGGTTTTAAAATCAATGTAATTCCTCAGAGAATATTTCGTAGGCTCCTGTACAACGAGATAATTTTTAACAAACTCATTCTCTCATAAAGGTTTTATATTTCTGCAATTTTCTCAGAATTTCCATAACTAAATCTGACAATGTTTTCAATATTTACGCCGGAAAGTTTATCATCACATTTACATTTCAACTCTTCTACTTTCGTTATTCGACATTTCTCCTAAAGAAAACATAACATTACATTACATGTAGTGGCGGCAGCAGTAGCAGTATACTCTATTTTATTTCTAGGAGTGCAGTTCGGTGGCTCCTTTGAACACCCACTTACAGATTTAGGACTTCCTACACAAACACCACTGACAATTCCATCCTGTCCCCTCGTCCCAACATTGCACAGTTGCCACAATCCTGGTGACCCTCGAAATGAGACTGACGGGATTCTTGGAATTCGGAAAAGATGTAGCAACTTTGCCTCCACGTAGATTTGACGGGAGCCTATCAATTCTTCTGAACAAGGGTTGTGATTGGTTAATGACAGGAGAAGACAAGATTTCCGTCACAGTAAGAAAGACATTTATTTATGACAACCAATTAGTAGGGGGCAGTAGGTCTGTCGGCAAAGTCCTTTCTATGAAACTGCACTCCATGGGAAAAAAATAGAGTATAGTAGTATATTCATATAGCAAAATGTGATTTTCATAATCATGCTTATGCAATCATGTCTTCTTGCATTTAAATTTCAAATAAAATATATTGGGTTGGTGCAAAGGTTCGTAGCGTTTTTTCGCTGTGACAAAAGTTTTATTCGAGATGAATAGAAGACGGAATTTAATCAGTAATATATTCTCCTACATTATCTTTGAGTTCATTACTGTGTACATGTGTAGAATTTTTTTGATATGACAATTGTCTAAATAAAATAATGCGTTGGTTAATTATTAGAATTTTGGATATTTCAGTTTCATTTTTAAAATTCCCCTTGGAGTTTGAATTAAAGATTCCACTGTACACAGGACCGATATTCACTTCAGTTGAGTGAACTCAAAACATTCGCTTCCAAACAAACTACATTTTAATTGGCACTTCATTCACAGCCTTGGAATGGAATCATCAAACATTCGTTTCGAAAAAAAGGATTCACTCACTCACTCTGCCCAAGAGTAGGTCTTTCACTGCAAACCCAGCATTCCCCAGTCTTTTTTATTTTCCGCCTTCCTCTTAGTCTCCGCGTATGATCCGTATATCTTAATGTTGTCCATTATCTGATAACTTCTTCTGTCCCTAACTTTTCTTCCGTTTACTATTTCTTCCAGTGTATCCTTCAGTATGCAGTTTATTCTTAGCCAGTAGTCCAGCCAATTTCTTTTTCTCTTCCTGATCATCTTTAGCATAATTCCTTCTTCACCCACTCTTTCCAACACAGCTTCATTTCTTATTCTGTCCGTCCATTTCACAAGCTCAATTTTTCTCCATATCCACATTTCAGCCCACACCTGTGGAGTAACGGTCTAGCCGCGAAACCAGGTGGCCCGGGTTCGAATCCCGGTTGGGGAAAATTACCTGGTTGAGATTTTTTCCGGGGTTTTCCCTCAACCCAATACGAGCAAATGCTGGGTAACTTTCGGTGCTGGACCCCGGACTCATTTCACCGGCATTCATTTCATTCAGACGCTAAATAACCTAGATGTTGATACAGCGTCGTAAAATAACCAAATAAAATAAAAAATAAAATCCACATTTCAAATGCTTCTAGTCGTTTCTCTTAACTTCGTCGTAATGTCCATGTTTCTGCCATATAATGCCACACTCCACTAGTCTTTTCCTTAGTTATTTTTCTAGAGCTCCGCAGAAGATGCTCCTTTTTCTATTAGAAGTTTCCTTTGCAATTGCTATCCTCCTTTTGACTCTCTGGCAGCAGCTCATGTTACTACTTACACTATACCCCAAGTATTTGAAGCTGTCCACTTGCTCCACCGACTCATTTCGAATTCGCAAATTTAACTCCTTTAGTTTTCTTCCAATAACCATGTTTGCATTTATCTTCATCCCATACTGCTCACAGCTGTTATTTAGCTACAGTAGCATAAACATCTTAATTGACATGTCATATTCAACGCGAGTAGACACTTCGAGATTTCGTCAAGGCGATGAAGATTGGTGGAGATGTATTGTCATGGAACGTCGTCTTTAGTTATATGTTTAATGGAGCATCTACGGAATTCGACGTAGTTCGTCCTAGTACTGTGTTTTGCCCAAAATCTCACTTAAGCAGTCGCCTATATTCTACGGGAATGTTTCAAATTATAGGACCGGTAGTATATCGCAACTCAATGAAATGAACCAGATCAGAGAAGAGAAAACAAAAACAATGTAAATTAATTTATTATGGAGAGCGGCCTATCAGAAATCCCTTCTAGCAGTCGACACTGAGAATTGTACAGCTATCTATGCTGTATGTTTACAGTGTTTAAACACAGTAACGTCTCTTTACATGTAACCGTATTAACTCTATACCTGAGCAGATAGACGATTTGACATGGGATGAAAGAGCAAAGCAGATATAAAATTATCTTCGATTCCTTTACAATACTTTGGACATCTATGGTTATTCAGCATCGAATTATAATACACAGAAAAAGTGGTGCATTAGGTAGTGCGTAAAATGCATAATAAAATCATGCAATGCCATATTCCATTTCATCTTTCTCATCTCTACAACTCGAAGTGAACCTTCACTAGCTAGGAGAGAATATGCTTTTGGGATCACAGTTTTTTATGGGCTGCTTCGAATCAAAATAAACTGTGTAAAACGAAGTATATCAATTAAGTCAAATGAAGCAGCACTGTAATGAGTGTAAGGTACAGAGTCAGGCCTACTGATAATGAAATTTACGATTTACCCTTACCGTTTCTAGCTTTCTACAGTTTTCATCAGGTAATATAAAAGTATCTAGTTCGAGACGTATTTAGTTTAACATTGTATATATATATTTTTTTTTTGTTGCTGTCATGTTACTCTCAGTTCTGAATTACCATAGGGAATGCCACGCGTGGTTTTGATTTTACAGATATATTTAGTCACAAATTTAGTTGCGAGTAACTCTACCTAATTTAATCAAAATCTCGAGCGGTATTTATTATAACCAGGGAGCGAAACTTGTTGCCCGATGAAACAGGTTAGCTGTTCCTTGACTACAGGTACGGGTTTGTTTACTTGCGCTTGAGTAGTCATGATCAGCGGTGGAGAGGGATAGGCAGAGACCACAGATTTCCGTACAACGACATGATGCGTAGAATGAATATAGTAATTTATAATAATGTAGGGGAGTCGGTAGGCAAATTAATTATTTCAGTTTGGACTTAAAGACTGAAATACAATAATTATTTAAGCATTTCAATAAACTAGTGATTCAGAAAACTGAAAAATACAAGTTACATAATTCATATTCATTGTTTGTAAATGTATTGTAGGCCTACAGATACATGTTAATGTTAATGCACTCACAGAAAGGGTTAAAACAATGAGTTACTTCAAGGATATAAAAAGCACTGATTGCAGTGTAGCATTTCTCACTTTGAAAGAAATAGTTTTGAAACAATCATACAGCACTTTCTATGTTAAAGTTGACGTGATCGAGCTCTCATATTGAATTACCCTGACTTTACACCTGCTGTGTTGAAATGTGTCTGGATTCCTTGTACATTCGTTGAATAAATTGATGTATGAAACCATTTTTGTCATTATTTTGATGATGCCTAATACGTAATATAGGGTTATTTTTTCTCGTAAAAATCTCTTTCCAATTTATACGAAATTATTGTGATTATCTTACAACTAATTAGCGATAAAACGCGCAATATAATATTTTTACAAGTTTTTTTAAAATTAATTCGGAATTCTGTGATCTCTAGCTCATGACGTAAGTTACTCGTCGCAATTGATAAAATGTCGTAAAATAACCAATTAAAAATTACTCGTTGACTGTAACACAAAGAAGTAAATAACGAACAACTTAGGCACGGTAGTTCAACGGAGCACGACCCACGCCACCGTCTATTGTACACAATAGAGGGACTCTCGAGCACAGTTAACCTTCTCCCATCGGGCAATAAGTTTCGCTCTCTGATTATGGATATAAAAAAATAATGAAGAAAAAATAAGACAACATATTATTATTAAGCAAGATATTTCATTTACTAACCTAGTATTAGGCCTATATTTCATTCGCTCGCATGACCTTATATTCTTCAAGAAAGAATGACCATGTTTATTTAGCCTACTTTTCTTTTTACCAGAGCCATAAGCCTGTAGTATTAACTATTCCATATAACTACAGCTGATTAAAACAAAGAAATGAACAATGAGAATATTATTTTTTTTTAAATATAGACATAATGACATTAATCCATAAAATATGTTACTGAAAAACATTCCGCCACTGTGAAAATATTGAGTTTACATAGGCTTACAACCAGCCATTGTCTTTTAAATTGTCCAGAAGAAAACAATTGCCAAACAATAGCGATGAAACAAAGTCGATAATTTAAAATTATGATATTGCAGTGACAGATGATTCTGACTAGTTGAAATTCAAAGCATTCTTGCAGATCATTAATGAACAGATACAGCGCATGCATTATGTCCAGACACTCCCCCACTCTTCCTACAGAGCTGCGTACGAATCGTATGAGTCTACTTACGAATTATAGGGGAATAGGTTTGTCTTTGTCTTGATCTCGATAGACACACGCCCGACCTTCCCCTCTATTCCTACCCTTCCACAGAAACGTTGTTTTCGTACTGCACATCGCAAGTGTCTTGAAAAAATGCATGAGCTGGTACTGGACACGAGTAAAATAGTTACTGTAATTAATCTGAAGAAGTGTTTCTTGTAGCTTATGTTTAAAATTATATTGAAGAAGAAGTACTGTTTCTTTCAATTCATTGCCTCACAACAAGGCATATATCAATATTATCCTACCTTGTTCACACTGAAAGGCACATGCAGGAAAGAAATAGAACATCAGAACCTTCAATCACTTGACAGACTTAGGCTATACAAGTAGGCCTGAGATTTTTCATTGAAGAATTCATAGTTACACTTGGAGCGGACAGGGTCGCAGTTGGGGTTTTTATCGGAGCTCTCCCGTTTCTCCACATTAGGCATCTACGTAATTGTCAACATCTCTCTATTACTCTATTCCTTCATAATTCCTTAGCATTCCCCGAAAGCCGGCTAGCTGCGCACGGAAGGGGCTGGTTTAGGGACGATTGGGGTTGCTCACCTCACTCGAAACCTGGGTACACAGCGTACCTTAATGTAGTCATCCGATGTCGGATGGGAATGCGCCTAGCTTGAAGGTCAGCGTAACAGATCTAATAAGATAGCAGTGCTGGATCTTAGTGCCTTCTCCTTCAAATTCAATTCGAATCTGGGATATTAGAGACTGACTATTTTACAGTTGGCTTTATTATAAAAAGCGAAAATGAATGGGGCATTTTATTAAAGTAATAGTGATGACTACTGTGAAAATTGTATGATTTACGATAATCGAAATAACATTGGTGGTAGCGTGGTACGTTGAGGACAGAAGTAATCCCTTTCTGCCTCTCTTATTTTCATCATACAAAAATATTTCTGTAATTAAATAACATAAAAAAATTAAACGTACATTAACACGACAAAAAAGAAGACAAAAATGATTAACTAACCAAGTCTTGAGCTAAGAACTCCTGTAGTACTCAATCTCACGTCTAAGCACTGACGGTACTTATCGCTGTCAATAACTCGGCAACTTTTGAATGTTGTAATTTGACTTTGCTGTGCCCTGTTTCACATCATTAACTTACATTCGAATATCATTATCAAAATAGGTAATCCAAAAGCGAAACTTCTCTTTTATGCTACTATCTGGACTTTTTCTGGAAGTACTATACGAAAACACGGTGACATGATGAATCCACGGCGCCGGACCTTTACGAAGCACGACTTTCACAAAGGACAATTTACGTTGTTTTACTGTTTTTTTTACTAAAACTTCATATTTAACAAGAAGTAAATATTTTATTTTAAAACGTTAATGAAATTTCGTTAACCTGAACTATACTAAATTTATTTTTAGACTGGGAGTGGCATATTATTAAGACAAAGCGAGGATCATACAACATGCGTTGAATTTTGAGTTAACATACTTTTTATTTTTCTTTAAAATAATAATCTTTTAATATGACAAGAGTAAGTATGTTGATATACTATAAATATTAATTTCATATCCATCCGTGGCTCAAACTGTTGTATTTCTAAGTACAAATCCAGCGCAACGAAGTCGGATTCTCGTTAGAGAAATGGATGGGCGTGTCATCCTGATCTTGTTGCTTTGCTCGATGGTCACTGTCATGCTGACCACACAACCAGGAGTTCCTGCATTTCTGAGTATCCAATTTTGTTTGTTTACAATCCTCACACGAGTGGGACCAAACAGACCGATAAGCTCAATCCATGATTAAGTGATTATGATGGCAGTCATTGTTATTTTCAACCTAATTTCATAAATTAATACGTATCATTGTTATTGCATTACATAGAAGTTAGAAGACACCAGAGGAAGACGGGTTATGAAGCACTGTACTGGTGACTCATGAGTGATATAGCACTGACAGACCTGTACATAGCAATAATACAAACCTAAAAAAAAAGTGCCATAACAATAGCAAACTCACCTAGAAGTTGTCACATGGGTATGTTACGTAAGTAAGGCGTTGGGCGAAGACACCGCAAGAGGCCGTGCTCCACTGGCCGCCGCACTCACACTGCTCGCTCCCGAATGTCAGCGTGCAGAGGTACGAGCGGAAGTGACGTCACGTTGTGACGCCAGCCCCGGGCAGGAATCGAACCCTTGACTTATTATTGTAAACATCCTGAAACCCTAAGGGAACGATTGGACTTATGCGGGTACAGGTCTTGTTTCGAGCGTTGAGAAAATGGCTGGTTCAAACTGTTAAATTGCACTTGAAGAGCAGAATAATTAGACCTATATTATTTTATAAAAATGTTATTTGGAATATGCATGTATTTATATATGTACACTATGTGTATGTACAACCAGCACGTCGACCTGGGTGGAGCACTCGGTAGAGTGCTGGCCTTCTGTGCCCAGGTTGAGGGTTCGATCCCGTCCAGTGGCGGCTCGTGGGTATTGAATTCAGGGAGGGGGGGGGCTGCATACAAAAATAAACCATGCAACTTACCTTATCTAAATATTAGTTCCATGCGCCTTGTCTTGTAGGTTGCAATCTTCTTTATTTAAATCCGATATGTCGTTTAACATAGTCTTTACAATGGAAAACATAGCTAATGCGGTCAGTCTCTCTTCTCTCATCGTATTTCTAAGACAGAATTTTACTCTCTTCAAACACGAAAAGCAACGTTCTGGTTCGGAAATTGTCATTGGTATGGTGATAGCTATGCGTAGTAGTTCCACAACTTCTGAAAATGAGGCCTGCAAGTTCTCAGATAGAAGAAACTGCAAGAGCTTGACTGCGTCACTGATATGTCTGAATTCTTGTCTTTGATACAACACAATAAGTTTCGATTTTAGTTTGTCTTTATCGAACATTAGGAAAAGCTTCACACATACATTTAGGTCATTTTCGGGAAATGAGCTTTTGTAGCATTCAAATTTTTCTTGACACAGAAGAGAAGATAATATCAGATGATCTATGAACTGGAATCGGGTGTTAGCTTGTGTGATAATGAGGTCACAAAATTCCTTGGCTGCCGCAACCCTTGTCTGAATCCCTTCGACCTTATGTCGCTTTTAGGGTTTTCATTTTTACAGATCTCGCTGCTCAACTGTGCACTGTTCTGTATTGTCTGTATGGCATTAACAAAGCTTGGTATGCAGAGTCGACCTCGGTAGCATAGTCAGTTGAGAGTTCGATCCCGGCCCAGGTCGATGGCATTTAAGTGTGTTTACCATGTAGATGGTGTTGGTTTAAATGAGACAGGCTCATGTCAGTAGATTTACTGGAATTTAAAAGAATCCTGTGGGACAAAATTTTGGCACACTGGCGACGTTGAATAACCCCTACAGTTACGAGTGTCGTTAAATAAACCATAATTTAATTTTTTTATATTCAGATTTGAATCTTAGAAATATCTAACTGGCGATTTGTAGTTGGTTGAATAATATATCTAATGATACATCAATAAATGGAAGAAAAAAAAAACAGCCAGAAATTGAATTCAGGACCTTCAAGAGCACGCACCAGGGTGCTTGCTTCATTTATTGTGATGTTGTTAGATTCCATTATGGTTTGAAAACATTCTAGCAATGGCGTCTTCTTCTCATGAACAACATTTACTGTTCTTATTTTAAAACTCCATCTTGTTGCCCCAGCTGATGGAATTGTTTTTGAAACACATTAATCTAATACAGCATGTATGGAGATCGAGAGAAGAAAGCAGGGATACTGGAGAAATCAGCAAAAAATATGCGAGCCTTTGTATTTGTTTAGCGACTCTTTCCATTATGAGATTCAACTGATGGACACTTAATTTCACATTTCTCCTTAATTGTTAAGGTACTGAACTGAATAGACTGTAAATATTGTACAGAATTAAACATTGTTGCACTTCTTATACTCACAACATTAAAGAAAATGTATTTAAAACTGCGCACTACTGACAACCTGCTGCAAATTTTGCATCTCCTGGAAACTCTGTATTCATGGCCAGGAGCAGCAGGGGGAGGGGTAAAACTAACGCGCAAAGCATCCGAGACGAGACTGGCAGCTCCAGGGGAGGAAGTGGCTTCATCCATAGTCCTTGTCTCTGGTTTCGCTCTGGCAGCACTAGGGGAGAAAGTGACTTCACTAACGATTGCGTGCATGTCAATGAGAGCGAAATTAAAAAAAATTCGAGCCGCTAAATAGAGACTGTATAATAAATGTATTTCATAACATAAAACGAGACAAGAGCCACAAATGTCTGGGGGTGCTGCAGCTCCGCAGCCCCTCTTCGAAAGCTGCCCCTGATCCTGTCCCAGGTCAATGGCATTTAAGTGTGCTTAAATGCGACAAGCTCATGTCAGTAGATTTACTGGCATGTAAAAGAATTCCTGCAGGACAAAATTCCGGCACACCGGCGACGCTGATATAACATCGGTAGTTGCGAGTGTCGTTAAATAAAACATAATTTTGTAATTTGTACAGCCAGCACAGTGGATCGTTGGAGAATGTAAACATGACGTAACTTCTTCTCTCCATCTATGGATCAACCACAAGGAGAGATAAAGAGCATGTGATCCTGCATAACATTTTACATTCTCCAATAATCCACTGCGCTATGTATGTATGTATCAGTGACGAAGCTAAGGTGTATAATTATTATACTGGGTAGGCTGAAAAAAAATCTGTTTACCTTATATCTTTTTATAAAGTAGATGTTTCTCGGCTTTTCTATCAAATGTTTTGTGACACAGAACCCACAAGGAGATGATGACCACTCATTTTCACTCCTACACAGAATACAGGTATAACAATATAACATCGTCTCAGAGCATCTTGTTAGTGAAGGATATTTCTTATATCATGGAAATTGAAAAATTCTCTTCCTACATCTGCTAGTTTAACGTGTAAATGTGGTGTCGAGTTCCTATCTTTGTAAGCATATTTTGTTTCAAACGTCCAACTTGAAAAATGTTTCTTTCTTAATTCTATAAATAATGACCTCAATGTTCTCTCACACGCGCATGCACTTCTGAACAGCACATTCAAAGAACACCAATATAACGCGACGTATTATTGTGGTGGAAGACTAGCCTCGCGTACGGAAATGTAGCGAATCGATACTCCTTCTCGGTCCTCCCCTCAAGCTTGCAAGTCAAGATTGTTGCCATGTCTTTAGAGGCTTCTGCCACAAGCCTCGTACTGAACTCCGCATCCTGGAATGACTGCCAACAGTGAACTTGATATATGGGATTGAAGTGAAACCAAGTGTTATGATTAGACATCGGATTTTTAGGCACTAAAAATTGCAGTTTTAGGCGCCTAAAATAAGCTCAAAATTTGTAAAATTAGGCTCTATTTTAATGAAAATAGGCATTTTAGGCACATCAAGGTATCATACTTATTTCTTTCACTGAAATTTTTAGTTATACACTAAAATAAGCACAAAAATGTATGTTTAAACATTAAAAAAGAATACTATATTATATTTATAAACAGAGCTGCACAAATTTAATATATTGAAACTAATGAAATAATGATTATTGATATCAAGATTACTCATTTTAAGTTATTGAAATTCAGTTCCATGCTCAGACTTTATTATAATTATCTGCACAGTACACCACCAGAATTTTTTCTAAATTCTCCACAGTTAACCTTTGCCTTTTGTCACTGAGAATCATTTTGAAAGCAGAAAAACTTCTTTCTACCGAAACTGATGTGAGAGGCGCAAATTTTAAATTAGGTACAATAGAAACATCAATACTTACTGGAACATTTACACTTTCCCCCGATATTACTCTTGATACTTTTTCCAACAATGAAAATCCTACATTCTTATTTAATACGTTGTCCCACTTATTTTTAACTTTTTTCCCAGTTTCGCCCAAAGCAGAATGTATGTTCACTTGAGCTTCCTTTACTATTGCTATTTGGCTACAAAGAGATTGTTTTTCACGTTCTAATTGTTCAATGCTTGCAGGTATGAAAGAAAAGTTTGATGTTATGTAGGCAATATCGTTTTTCACTCGTGAGTCATTCAGACAATCTTTCACTGCTTTCACACACGCTGCACTATCAGTTTCAGGTAATTTATCAATAACTGTGACCACTTCTTTAAAATACTTAGAATAATACACCACTGACTGAATCCAGGTTCCCCATTGTGTAACAACCGGCTGAGGTGGGAGTGGGATATCTGGAAAGTTCTCTCTGAATATTGAAATCCTGGATGGGGCTTTACAAAAACATTTTTTGTGTTAGAAATAAACGAATTGACAAGAGGAAATTCATTCCGGATTGTTTCAGAAACCCTGTGAAGGCCATGTGCTAGACAGGTTACATGCGTGAGGTTAGGATAAAATGTTTTAAGAAGTGGAGCTGCAGCAACCATGTATGAGGCAGCATCAGTACAAAACAACAGAACTTTAGAATCGTCTATATTACCTGAGTATAAAGACTGTAGGCCTTTATTTACAAAATAAGCAATGGCTTGGCTATTCACTTTCGAAAGTTCCTTAACACATACGAGGTGTGGAATCGAAGGTCCATCAGGACTAAGCTTTCCTACTACCATATTTGCTATATACCTATTCATAGGATCTGAGGTTTCATCCACAGAGACCCATATGTAAGAATCACCTATATCCTCCCGAATGGAAGCTAAAGTTTCATTGTATATTCTGTCTAAGTAATTTTTTCTTAGGGTCGACTCAGATGGGATATTTTGTTTGCAGTATTTTTGTAAAAACTGTCTTAAAACCGAATTTTCAATTGCATTCCAGGAAATGTTAGCAGCACCAAACGCTCTGGTTAAATCAGCATAGAAATTGCTGCTGAGATTGGATGAAGTAGGCTGTGTTAGTAAAGTTTGTTGCAGTTGATTTTTCTGCTGAGCTTTAGCCTTATGAGCTGCTCCTTGCACATGCTGCTTTAGGTGGCACTTCTTTTCTTGCGAAATCTAAAAATGTAAAGTAAACTGAATTAAAATAAAATCCTAATTGTTGTATTGCCGTATTTCTATCACAAAGTTAGTGGGTTCGAACAATCAAAATTTTAATGACCTGCAAATACTTTAAGTATCAGAATTTAAAAGGTTAAAGTGTAATGGTCTTAAAAGAATTATACCTCAGGATAGCTCAGTCAATGTATAAATATTATAGGCCTACTCATTAAAATTAATAGAATTTATATATTTCAACTATTGTTACATACCTGTTTGCTACAAATCTTGCAGAATATTATTTTTCCATCATAAGTGAATTCTGAATATTCTGTTAGCCATTGCCGGATCAATGTAGATTTTGCACTTATATTTTTTGACATTATCACGTTAAACTTCACAGGAAAACGTCCTACCGCTCAAAACTTCTCAACACAAATAAGGTGAGGGAAAGAGCAACTGTTAACGAGCATTCAAATGAACCGTTGTTATTAAGATTCAATTGGACAAAAATACAAAGTTCCACTTATTGCTGCATTTCCTGGTAGTGTTAACACTAGGAGGGCCATTCTTTTAAATATTTTGTAACGGTTTACCCTACTAATTCGCAGTTTTACGACTTTTCATAAATATTTCAAAAACACTCTTTCTCCAAAAATTGTGATTTTATCACACTCTGAAGGGCAGTACAGCTAATCGGTTTCAGACCGAAAACAGTCATTTTTATAGTATAGTATATCTCTGAATCGGTAGCAGCACATGTTGTGATTGTTGCTTGCTTCAAAAGTAAGGTTGGTTCTTTGTCGGCATTTATGCCTCCAAACATGTTAAATTCGGTGAAATCTATTGCGAGTGTCGTGAGATTCAAAACATTTTGTTTCCTTTATCAATGGTTTCATGGCCGGTGTGAAGCAAACTTTCCACTTTTTAAATGCCTTAAATTTCGCAGTAAATGCATGTATAAATTATAAAAAGTAAGAGTAAAATGCGAAACTTTACAGTGAGTTAGGCATTTTTAGGCGAATATTAACAAATTAGGCTCTAATAACCGTTTTAGGGCATTTTAGAGCACTATAAAACTCTTTGAAAACCTTTCAATTTCCATGAAACACAAATATTAATAATTATTTTTACTTTTCTCCTAAAGAAACAAAATAGGCATTTGCCCTAGAATCCGATGTCTGGTTATCATACATCATTATTACAAACTTATAAGCCTACTGTTACTATGTATAATAACTCAAATTTTTGGGTTAGTCAAGCCTCAAAATCCTCTTAAGAGCTTCGCCACTGATATGCATGTATGTATGTCATGTCGAAAATGTCGAAATGCCGATTTTTCATCCTGGCTCAGGAATTCAAGTAGGATTTCATTGAAACTGACGGAACTGTTGTACGACGCACTGTTTCCTTTGGTGGATGAACAAGTTAAAATTTTCTATTAGATAAAATAGGAGATAGAGCATTTGCCGAAATAATTGCGTGAAATATTACCTTTCTGTTCCATTTCTGTCTTATTTTAGCAACTTTTCCCCTCCTTTTTCCTATGAAAACTGCCCCTAAAAATCCTAACACTGATCATTAAAAAGTTATTGAGCATAAATACTAAGAGCCTACAAACAAGGGACTGTGTTACATTTCTCACGGTTTAAGAAAAGGCTCATAGAAGCACATGTTACATGGTGGGATATGCACTGTGAGATAACATAGACGTCATTCCATAGATGACACTGCTAAATACTGTATTTTACCACGATGTATTAAGTATAATAAATTTCAAAACTAAGTTGTGAACTACTTTTCACATCATTGAAGTGTAATCGAAAACACATCAGTTCTAAAAAAAATATGATTAATTATATATTTCATTGTTGTAGCTCATGCGGGAAACTCAGCACATTCATTTTACATGCAATATAAACCTTTCTTCAACAGCTCGCTTCACTTGAGAATGTTCTGAATTTTGTTGCTATCTATTATCCAGTACCTCTGACTGGCTGATATTTACATCTATTTATCAGAAAGTACATCTCACTTGACTTTATGTCAGAGAAAGGACAATTCGACGGTCCCAAGGAAGACCACTGTAACTGACAAAATGAACTTTTGCAGTAGAATTAAAAACAACTTCGGATGGCTGTGAAAAATCAGAATTTTTCATTAGGCCTTTTTCTTTGCATTACCATTATTGAAATTGATGTCTTACTCCATTGTAGTGATAACACATTCTCTGAAATCATTCCTTATATGCGTATTGTTACTTACAATATTAGAAAGTTAACATAAATTCCCGGTAAGAACATTGTACAGTATGTGACATACAATAGTATTGCTTCTGAAAGAAGGAGTGATGATGTCACAGTTTACACTTAACAGAATTGTAACTACATAACTACAAACAGGAATGTACATAAATATTTACAAAAAGTATAGTAATTTGTTTTACAATGCCACTGAATTTAATGTTATTCATCACTGCCGTGATAAATGCCAGGAATATGGGGTGTATTTCGTCACACTGATAGCAGATCGATGAATAATTTACTTTTGGAGATGGGTAGTGGAGCAATGTAATCATATTTTAGATTTATATCCTTCCAAATCCTGAGTTTGACTTTGCATTGTATGTCAATGCTATTGTATGTTCTTGTTCATCAATATGATTATATTTTATGAATATTTTCTTGCTTAATTCAGGAACAATATGAATTTGCTTCACTTTCATCGAAACAATTTTTAATTTTCTTCTGTCAAATTTCAGTTGTCCTTTTCGTTGGCGATTAGACTTCAAGTTTTTAAAATCGATTTGTGCTATTTAAGTTACCTCATAGGGTTTCCACTAGCTTTAGCCATTTTCACTAGCATTATCGTTGTTCAGAGTGAATACTGTTCGTCCTTTTTTTCTTCGTTCATTTAAAGGATGGATTGAATCTGCTTTATTCCATGTGTGTTCTTTTTTCCGGGAGTCTATCCTGAAGACATATTATAATACTATTGTCAAATACAATGTTATCATCAGAAGTATCTTTCTCTGGTGCCATTTCCATTTGTTGCAGGTCAATCTGTGATACAAAATGAAATGTTAGAATTCCATTGTTATACCACAATTTTTTCTTATGAAATTAGCAACATTCAAAAAGCGAATCATGATTGTATTAGTTGAAGTAATACAATACAATATTATAGTTAATGTTGGGTTATCAGTAGGGAGACTAAACGTTGGATCTCAATGAATAATCTGAATCGAAATATTCGCCCTCAGACCCAAGTATGGAAAATGTTTTATAATAGGCTACTCTGGAAATTTCAGATGGTGGAGAAATTAAAAACTCACCTTTTTCATTTAAAAATTATTTTAAAAGTATAGAACTCATTTATAAGAATATATTTAATTATAACTTAAAACCATTACAGAGCTAACTGAGCTTCAAAATAAAATGTCAAGACTGAGGTGCAAGCTTGCAGTTACTAACAAATCTAGAATACAAGTGAACTGTAGATAGGTTTGTAATAACCGTGCCTTAATATTGCAACAAACCAGAGTCACACGAACCATATGCTGGATTATATAGAATCTATGGACATCCTATATTGTTGGTGCAAGGAGAACTTCTCTATTTTTAGTTATGAATGTGGTCACATGATAGTTATTTGGATATTTCATTCTTAAGCTAAAGTTTTCAAAAACACACTATATAGTAAGTAACAACAAACATCCTGCCTAGGACTCACGTTACGGAATGCGTGCTGGTTTGAGTCCTCATGGGGGAAGAAATTTTCTCATGAAATTTCGGCCAGTGTATGGAACTGGTGCCCACCCAGCATCGTGATGCACTTGGGGAGCTACGATAGGTACCGAAATCTGGTTATGAAAGCTAGCTATAACGGCTCGGGGGATCATCGTGTTAACCACACGATACCTGCATTCTGGTGGATGATCGTCCAAATCTTCTTCGACATGTGGATGTGAGGCCAGCAGCCGGCTGGTCTCGTTGGTCATGGTCCTTCATGGGCTGTCGTGCCTCGGATTATTATAGGTCTGCATGTTGTTGCAAAACGCAGATACAATACTTTTAAATTACATACACTGATTCAATTATTCATTCGGAGAACACTATGGTAACTGTGTCACTTACAATAGTTTTAACGGGACACTATTACGAAAGGAGACAGTTGACAAATTCTTAAGTGAGATACAATATTTTTCTGCGTATAAAATGTATGAATGTTTGTTACAATATTTCAATATTGTGCGATTACTGCCCAAATATCCTGCCGATCTTAATCATATTTATTCCACAGATGGTCTGTTATGAAACCTTCAGGTCTACGATTAAAACTCAAATTCTTCAAAATGTCAGTTACAATGTTCTTCCTGGGGACCATTGAATTGAGGGGCGTTTTCACAAAACTCGTTAGCTACATTTTTTTTCGATTTTGAGGTTTTAGTGTATCTTTATGGTTTTGGGTCAGGAGAATCCAATGGTGCTATCAGAATTAAGCTAAAGTTGGTAAGTATATCAGTAAATTGATCTTGAAATAAAAGACATTTTTCAAAACTCGGTATCTACAGTTGTGTATTTTAGAAAAGAGCTCTCTTGAAAAAAACAAGATTTTGTAGATAACTAGTTTTGTGAAAATGCCCCTCAATTGTTTGTATGTATCTGAAGTCTGATTAGTGTAATATATTACTAGTCAGCGATTTATGCAATGGAGGGGGAAAGGAACTGGCCACTCTACCCCATTATCTCCTGGCTTAGTTGCCTCAATTATGCTCTATCGGTGTCACTTATGAGGCTCAAACTTGTTTTGAGAGATGAGCTAAGCAACAACTATTATCAGAAGCTAAAACTAAATGAATAAGAAAAAGAAGGAGGCATCATACACTTTGTTCTGCAAATAAATCAGTTTTTACGTAAATGTAACATAGAACCTTGTTTTCAGTTACACTTTGAATGTTCAGTGTCATTATATATTCCACACTTAAGTGTTGAGGTAATCAATTTTGTTTAATTTATCATTATACACCGACTATATTTCTTTCTTAAGCCCCACTACATATACAAAGCGTATTAATTAACAAAAAGAATAACAGAGAACAATTCTTAATTACTTTGAAGACAATCACTAAACTGCAACTTCAATGGCCGTTAGGAGCTGCTATCTACCGACAATTTTTTCTATTTATGTTACATGTTTGACCATTGAATGAGCAGCCACCGGATGCATGGATGCATTTGAGCAGGCAATGAATTAAATACTGCAGAGATGAAATTTTTAGGAAAACAGCTGGAATGGACGTGGTCTAATATCTCAAAGAGTTAAGAAGAAAAAGAAGAAGAGTAGGAACAAAATATTATAAATACTTAAAGATAATACGCTCTATACAGAACAATGTAGCACATCAGAAATCATTAATTCTATTGCTGAAGGTATACTCAGAGCATGTAGGTCATTTGAAGTCTCAAAATGAAAATTTGTAGCATTATTTATTCTACATCTTATAAAATAAGGAATTAAAAATACTAGTGAACCAATGAAAATAATACAAGGGCTGATGAATAAAGCAATGGAATATCAATGTCCCATTAACTTGGCTCAAAACCTCTAACATTATAATAGACTAATAACAACTTGCGACCATGTGTTGATGACAGGTAAACTGAAGGAAACATGTTTGATTTCACCCCCAATTCGATGCAGATAATGCAAGTGCCGCAGTGGCTGGCTTGATGTTTGGACAGCTTGGTCAAATTTTACATCCCCCCCACTTCTTACAGTCCAGATCTTGTGTCCTGTACTTTGCAATTTAAAGCCTAAAGAAACACTTCTTTGGAAGATATATACTGATTATCAATAGAGATATTGAAAACTATTCAAACGAGTTTCATGAAGCTGGGGGGGGGGGGGGGGCAAAGAAAAAAAAAAGAGGCAGGAGGGTTTTCACCATGTTTACCAAGACTGATAGAAATACCAAGACAAGTGTATTGCAATGCACTGGAGTTATTCTGAGAGGAAAGAAGTAATAAGACTAAGACATGAAGACGTATAAAGTCAGTTCATTGACCAATGAACAACTCTCGTATTATACAAATCTAAATTATAACTACCTACTAAAAATACAAACGACAATAAAATTAAAGCCAATCTACTTTCAGGTATAGGTCCTGTAAAGTTGACTTGAATAATTTCAAAGGAAAACTTGTTCCGGGGCTGGGCATCGAATCCAGGGTCTTCGACTGAGCACGCCAAGGAAGAAAAGGGAATAACTGTGCCGGGGTCTGGTAGTTACTGGGTAACTCAGTCGGTAGAGCATTGGCGTGCTCAGCCAAAGATCCTGTGTTTGATGCTCGGCTCCAGAACAGTTTTTCCCTTGAAATTATTCAACCCTCACATTAAACTAACATGGTGCTCATGAATGGAATTTAAATCTGTCGAATATATTACAAAGAAGTAACACACGTGCAGACAAGTTTATTTTATGATAATTACAAATAACAATGATCATAAAGGGAAATTTAGGAACTGGTATCCAATGAATAATAATTGTTTGAAATAATAAGTCTTTAATTTAGAGCATAAAATATATACAATATGTGAAATACCAATAACATTTTTTAAAATACATCTCAATTTCATACAAGTTGTGCCTGCACTGCAATCCAAACATACAAAGTTAAGTATAAAAATAATAAGAATTAAGAATACCTTCACTTTATTCACTTCTGTTCTTCCTCAATTTACATATTGCCAACTGCATTTTCCTCCGGCTTAAAATGTATTCACGAATTAGAGCATTTGTCAAGTGCCGTTCAAACATCCGATGGGCCATTTTTACTTTGGCTCCTGGATGGAGTGGCAAATAGAGAAGCTTGGTGAGTGTCGATGTAAAATATGGGACCATTGTCTTAAATTCTCCACTTACTCTTGCTCTCTTTGCGGAAACCTGATTATTCACGTAAGTGAAAAGCCTGTACAAATCATCACTTGGATGGGAAGAGAGAAGATGTTCACATATGGACTGGATGAACCATGTTCCTATAAATGAAACAAGATAAATTGAACCACACAGAGATTAACTTCACTTCAAATTCCACCACTGGAAAATAATTCTATTCAAATCACATATATTTGAATCGTTATTTATTTACCGATATAATTTAAAATGACTACATTCTATCAATAAAAGAAAGGGATGGCTGTTACAGTATAATAAATTTATTTACATAGTGTAAGATATTACCCAGATATAATAACACTGATTGACAGCCATTTTGCATCTGGTGTGTGATAATGAATCCATATCAATCTTTGGTTGCAGAATCCGAATATCCCTTCGGAATTGCTGTAAAGTTTTTGGGATATTTTAGATTTGATATAGGATTTTTTATATTTTTATGTTTTTTGTGTTCTCATTTTTTCAGGGAAATTGTGTAATAAATTAGTAGCTACACTGGATACACTCTGTATTTGGATATAACATACAGTGGAACAAGTTTTCAAAAGACTATGCTTCCATAGTGACTGGTCTACTGGATAACTACAAGATTATGGTATTGCATCATAACACATTAAAAAGAAGTAAAAAGAAACAAATTAAAAAATATTTATTATTTTGCCATAAATTTCTAAAACATATGTAATTAGTTAATCTCCAGAAATTCTCTCTGGTATCTAGAAGTAGGAACATAGGTCTTAATTTTTTCCCATCACTCTATCACTGTAGGTAACCAATTCTGATTTAAGACGTCTCCAGTTCAGAAATATAATACAACCCTGTCTGACTAGCAATATTCTACACAACTCCTCAATAACCATACTTACTTAATTACAAATGGCTCTTAAGGAACCCAAAGGTTCATTGCCGCCCTCACATAAGCCTGCCATTGGTCCCTATCCCGTGCAAGATTAATCCAGTCCCTATCATCATATCCCACCTCCCTCAAATCCATTTTAATATTATCCTCCCATCTACGTCTCGGCCTCTCCAAAGGTCTTTTTCCCTCCGGTCTCCCAACTAACACTCTATATGCATTTCTGGATTCGCCCATACGTGCTACATGCCCTGTCCATCGCAAACGTCTGGATTTAATGTTCCTAATTATGTCAGGTGAAGAATACAATGCATGCAGTTCTGCGTTGTGTAACTTTCTCCATTCTCCTGCAACTTCATCCCGCTTAGCCCCAAATATTTTCCTAAGCACTTTATTCTCAAACACCCTTAACCTATGTTCCTCTCTCAGAGTGAGAGTCCACGGTTCACAACCATACAGAACAACTGGTAATATAACTGTTTTATAAATTCTAACTTTCAGATTTTTTGACAGCAGACTAGATTACAAAAGCTTCTCAACCGAATAATAACACGCATTTCCCATATTTATTCTGCGTTTAATTTCCTCCCGAGTGTCATTTATATTTGTTACTGTTGCTCCAAGATATTTGAATTTTTCCACCCCTAAGAAGGATAAATCTCCAATTTTTATATTTCCATTTCGTACAATATTCTGGTCACAAGACATAATCATATACTTTGTCTTTTCGGGATTTACTTCCAAACCGATCGCTTTACTTGCTTCAAGTAAAATTTCCGTGTTTTCCCTAATCGTTTGTGGATTTTCTCCTAACATATTCACGTCATCCGCATAGACAAGAAGCTGATGTAATCTGTTCAATTCCAAACCCTGCCTGTTATCCTGAACTTTCCTAATGGCATATTCTAAAGCGAAGCTAAAAAGTAAAGGTGATAGTGCATCTCCCTGCTTTAGCCCGCAGTGAATTGGAAAAGCATCAGATAGAAACTGACCTATACGGACTCTGCTGTATGTTTCACTGAGACACGTTTTAATTAATCGAACTAGTTTCTTGGGAATACCAAATTCAATAAGAATATCATATAATACTTCCCTCTTAACCGAGTCATATGCCTTATTGAAATCTATGAATAACTGATGTACTGTACCCTTATACTCCCATTTTTTCTCCATTATCTGTCGAATACAAAAAATCTGATTAATAGTCGATCTAATACGCCTAAAACCACACTGATGATCCCCAATAATTTCATCTAAGTATGGAGGGGAGGGGGAAAAAGAAAAAAAAAACATACATGCACGATGTAACATTTATAGCATACTGAACAAATAAAATTGTCTTATTTTATACTTCCAGTCGGTTTCATTTGGCAGACCACTATATATTTATGTACATTAATAGAAAATCCTTCTTACATCAGAATTACAAGCAAGCTAAAAGTGAGTATTGTAATTCACTAGTTAATATCTTAATAATTTTGAATAAATTCACTCCAACTTTTAGTTGCAAGCCATTTCACTATATGCTTGTTTACTTCTTCAGCTAAGTTCCTCACTATAATATTTCTAATATAAAATGATTGTTTAAATTCGATATGAAACAGAAATAATAAATAATATCATTTTACATGACTGAGAACGAGAGAAATCTTTCAAAGACAGAAAACAAAAATCGAGATTCTGAAGTAAACAAAAATTTCTAGCACGGTTCACTTATATTAGTGAAAGTAAGTATAATTCCATTTCTTACCATCAATCTCATGTCTGAAGGAAGCAAAGCCAGGCACTGTTGACCAAAATGTAACACAATCAGATGATCGAGATTTACTGTAGACTGGACCATCAGTTGCAACATCCACAGCTGTCAAAAATTAAAACAAATGCCTCTTTTAGTTAGATTTCGCTGAACGCAACATAGTCCTGTAACTTAGAAAATAACCTGTGTAGAAATAGCTGTCTTTCTGGTGTGCATGTAATAGTGGACAGGACCAATTTCACATAAATTAAAGCCACTATGAAGATCATGTGTAAACAAGTAGTTCACACGTGAAAAAGTGAATAAGAGTGTTTCTGACCATTGTAAAGACAAGTACAAAATAGAGTTATAATGTTATGAAACATATGAAAGACAAAAAGAAACAATTAACAGTTAAGACTTATACTATAGAGTCTGCCAATGAAATAATCAGAATTTCAAAGAATTTTGTGAAAACAAGTGCACAAGAAGAAAAAAAGAGTGATGATCAGAGACAGTTCATGGTATAACTTATAGGTGGTTACAGTTACCTTATATCTATAAATTTTACTTTCTGAAAATAGCCTTCAAACCATAGATTTAATAGAGACAGAAAGAAATAAGTAACGAAGTATGAGGGTGTCCCTTTTTGCAATGAAATTACGAATAACTATGAATAGGTCAGTTGTTATGTTGCACACCGACTGCATTCGCAATACATAGGTTAATGGCTGTGTTTGTGAAACTGCTATGCTAGAAGCATGTGCATGAGAAACAAGTGACAATTCCAATTATCAGCTAGGTGGCAGAGCAATTGCTGCAACTTGCTAGAGCATAGGAATTAATTGAAATGCCACTGGAAGAAGTAATAAATCGAACTCGATTCAATTAAAAGAATATTCCTGCAACCAAGTCAGAAACTGCCACTGGCACTGACCAACAGTGGCCAGATATGTTTTTAAATTGCAGACAGAAAATCCAGAGGCGACAAGAGAAAAATGTGACTAACAAATTTATTGAAAATGTAGTGTGAAGGAAAATAAAGAATTTATTGTTATAAAAAATCCATTTTCACAATGGGAAAGCTTAATGTATTTTACATCAAAGCGAAATTACCCAGATATAGTGTGCAGCAAAATAAAATTAATCAGAAAATATGAAGGCGGAGATGATGTGCGTCTAAAGAGTATTGTTTACTTCAAACTATTGTTTTTGTATTGTTTCTCCTCTTATTTTTGTTATTTTCCCATGGCTATTATATCGATGGTGTTTGGATAGAGGGAGATAAATCATAAAAATGAGTTTTGAGATAAATGGAAATCAAATTTCGGACCTCATTGCAAATAATTTCAGAAACAAAACACATCAAATACTAGTATTATTATTATTTTTGCACACCCACTAATAGAATTTAACTTGTATATTCACTTGGGGAACAAAACTCCATTTGCACAAAAAAATGACAACCTCCTTTACCCAGACACTATCGATATGTCCTCCAATAAAAAAAAGATGAATCTGAAATAGACAATAATATTTTAGGTACGTATTCTATGAGCGAAAACAATATAAACACGGGTCACAAAATTCTTAATTTTCCGACAGTCACTATAATTTTCTGACTGACATGGACCACTGAATGTGGACTTGTGAAATTTGTTTCTGTGGTTATAGCATTACATTTAACAGGTAACAGCATCCTATAAATGCATGTATGTTTCGTCGAAGTTTAGTCATTTATGCCCTGTAGCAATTAGAAGGTTATAGTGGCAGTAACAGAAAATCTAAGGAATTTTAGAGCTCATGTTTGTAAGATTTATTTCAGATTCACGCTGTTTGTGTGTAGTTTCTTCTATCTTCCCAAAAAAGGTTTTCTATTTCTGGAGAGTATTCGTAAGCAGTTCGCAAATTACATTTATTTCTTTCCTTCTTTAAAAATTTCATAGACTGACTAGCATAATCTTATCTTAACCAAATACTTTCCTGAACACTCATATCTAGTGTATACACAGAATTCATAAACTGCATTATTTCTATTTAACTAATTTATCTTCCCTTAACGTCTTAGAGTTTGTTTGTCTTCTTTTTATTTGGTGTTATTAAAGAAGGTTCCATTGTGTTTCATTTCAATTGTGCCATATGAAGAGTTTAACTAAAATATTGTTAGCAATTTTGGAAAGTAGCATTGACATCATGGGCTGTGAAACAATCATACAACATTACAGCGAATTGAGTAATATCCCAGGCCAGCCATTAGAAATCGACTAAAATTAATAACAGCCAAGACAGATGCTTTGGAGCTTACTCAGAATCAGGATATAAGACTGATAATTTGTGCGGTAAAGAGCACACTGATTTCCGCAGTACAAATATCTACAAACATATCAATTAAAAAAGGAATAGAAACACTTGCCCTCATACAATATGAAAAACTAATAAGATTGCCATTGTTCCCTATTGGTCAAATTATGAACAACTACCTAAACAGCTCAAACCATAGGAAGGATTAGCTCAATACACTGTTAAACAAAAACCACTTAGAGAAATATTCTGCATACTGTTGCCAAGAAGGCAAAGCAATAAAATATCAATTAAATTAGCTACAATAATTATAAAATGACGCACCAAATTTAATGTATAATGCCCTGAGTGTTATCTTCTAACATAGTAATATTATGGACGAAAGAGATACAACAGAGGCTGTATCTTCGGATCAAAAAAATGAATTCATCTCACATAATTTATCCTCTAAACACAAAAAGTAGAAAGAGACATCTAATAAATACGCCAAAAGCAGGTATGTTTGCGTGTCCTGGTGTAGGCAGTGAAGGTGATTGAGTTTTTTACTCACCATCTTGATGGTCCTGTCCTTGACAAGCCTGTATTATCAGGATCTTCGGTTTTCCCAATAGATTAGAACAGTTTTCCATTAAGTTCTTCAGTTCGTCCACATATACAGGAATACTGTTGATTCCATAAACTGCACCTAAAGTAAAAAAAAAAAAAAAAATCTTGTTTCCACTACGACAAAATCTGATATGTGATGCACAGCTATTTGATCACAAATAGGAGTTCTAGTTCAATACTTAAAAGAAAGAAATGTAAGGTATACTCTCAGTGATGACTGCTGGATATTTTCATTTGTAGGATGAAAATAAATAAATAAATAAAATATAAATATGGCTATAAATGAAGGAATAAAAAATAAATAAATATACATACTATATATAACGGGGACACGCAGTGTTAACAAATCAATAGAGCATGCAGACACGATTATCCATTGCTAACTACATTGTAAGCTCATAGGGATGAAGTTACAGGAGAATGGAGAAAGTTACATAGCGCAGAATTGCACGCATTGTATTCTTCACCTGACATAATTAGGAAAATTAAATCCAGACGTTTAAGACAGGCAGGGCATGTAGCACATATTATGGGTAAATCCAGAAATGCATATAGAGTGTTAGTGGGTAGACCTGAAGAAGAAAGACCTTTGGGGAGGCATGGACGTAGATGGGGGAATAATATTAAAATGGATTTGAGGGAGGTGGAATATGATACTAGGGACTGGATTAATCTTACTCAGGATAGGGACTGATGGCAGGCTTATGTGAGAGCAGCAATGAACCTCTGGATTTTCTAAAAGCCATTTGTAAGTAAGTAAACAGACTTAACTATGTATTAGAATTAGAATTAGCCCGTAGAATCCCTGTAGGGCAAGGGCCTCTTGGCTGGCAAGGTGGCTATTTTGGCATTCCCGCGTAGCCAGTTCGGGAAAGATCCTCATTCTTTTGATACTGCATCTATCAGTAGTCTCCACTCTCGGCGGTCCTTGGCTGTTGTCGTCCAGTTGGATCCAAAGTGAAGTTTCAGATCGTCCGCCCATCTTTTTTTTCTATCGGCCTATGCTCCTTTGTCCGGTTCTGGGGTCCCAGGCTATTGTTTTGTACGCCCATCTGTTGTGGTCCATCCTCATGACGTGGCCCGCCCACTTCCACTTGATGCCTGTCATCTTTCTCAGGTCTTCGTTGCGGATTCTGTCATTGAGGCTGACGCCAAGAATCTTTCTCTCCAACTTTCTTTGGCATGTTCCTAACATTTTTCTTTCTCTGTCTGTTAGAGCCCAGGTTTGGGCTCCATATAGTAGGAGAGGAAGGATGCAGCTGTCCAGTATATCTTTTTTCATTCTTATACTGTATTCTTGGCTTGTGAGGATAAATCTCAGACTCCAGAATTTTGACCATGCTGCCGAAATGCGTCTCTGGACTTCTTTGCGGGTATCGTTGTCGAATGTCACTATTTGTCCTAGGGTAGGATGCCAATAAATTAACATATGGCGGTGAAAAATATTTCCATACAAACAAATTTAAATAACAAAAAATACACATTAAGCGAATTAAATAAAATTTACAAATATTATCAGGTTCAAAAATGAACAAAATTCAAAGTATGCAGTTCAAACATTTTGCTGTATGGTAGCAAAATTTCGACACTTCAAATACAAGATTAAATAAAATTAAACACTGCAGAAATGAAATTGTTTAGGACACCTGGATACACATTTCTGGCTATAAAATGAACTGCAAACACAGCACATTACGTAGCATCTCCATCCTCAACAACACTTTCCAACTTTCCGTATCTTTCTTGCCACAAGCCTCTAATAATACCAGGAAGAGAACGAACTATCAATGTCTTGTATTGTCACTTTTCAACACAAATTTTATTAGTTTTATAGACTATACTACCAAACTATAGATATTTTTTTTAGTTTGAGGCCTAGGGGTTCATTTCACTTTCCTTCCTCCTCTTTCTACTTTTCTGTTCCTAGTGCTGACTTGCTATGGCACTAAAATCGTCCTCCAGTGGCTTAAGGAGGGAAAGCTGGTGATAACAAAATCTACCAGCTAGGTCCAATGGACCCGTCGACCAACAGCAGGTGTGGTCCTCCAGACATTCTGGGGGTTGTGTGTGAATGAAGTAGCCACCAAAACGTTAAAATATGGTGTACACTTAAATCGGCTACAACTTCCCATTTAACCAAGAAATGGATTCGGAACACCTCAAAATCTGTGCTTCAGTGGCTGACCATGATAATATCTTTGAAAAATATTGGAGTGCAAGAGGTCAAATGACTTTATTGTCAAACGCCCAGCATTAGAAAACAACAACAACACAACAACATATTTTCTTTAGATTTTGCCATTTCTCTATTTGATATTATACTGTATTATTACCATACTTCATCTTTATCAATTGCATTACTTTCCAAAGGGGACCTTCACATTTCAACAGTTATCATGAATGGACAAAAAAATTGGGGAGAAGAGCCGCAAGTTTTATGTGTGAATACATCTCTAGGGATGGAATGTAGAATGTAAGGTATCTGTTACTTATATGCCCACTCCCATTTCTGCTGCATATGCCTCGACACTGTAAATTTTCTCTCTTCACACTCAACTTCACTTAATCAATAAAAGAAATGCTTCTCTCTTCTTAACTTTTACAATAAACTGTCTAGCTTTTATTAATCAGTTAATCTTTTAGTGCTTTTATTTTTATTGTATTTGTAAATTTAACATTAATTGTAATTATAATTGTATTCTTAATATTGTAGTTGTAATCCCCTGGCCTGATGGCCTTATCTCTACCAGGTTCAATAAATAAATAATAAATAAATAAACAAACTTCACTAGCCAATTTTTCCAGTTATACTTGTCAACTGCTGATCATTGCTCAATTGAGATTGTAACCTGGTTTATTACGAATATCTAACATCACTGCGAACATTCTATCGCTTCACATTCTCGTTACCCTGCCTCAGCTGCCATGTGACCCACCAATTTGAGCCTCAAATTCCTTCCTCCCATCTATCACTAGATGACGTCAGTTGTTCCAACTCAGGGTCATGTTGATACATTGATTCTTCATCTATCAATCGCCATTTACTTCACTGGAATATAATAATTTAATAATTACTTATTCATTTAATCTGGCAGAGCTAAGGCCAGTGTGTGTACCAGGTCATGTGATTTAGAAATTAAACGTGCATTCAAGTACTGGACCGAACTTACAGACGTATTCGCGTCAAAAAATACTTATCAAGTCATATTATACTAGGGTGGATATATCGAGAGGAGTACCATTGCTTTCCTGTCCTATGTTAGTCACCGAGATATTTCTCCCATGACCATCTCTTCCTCTTCTTCTTCTTCTTCTTCTTCTTGTTCTTCTGATTTGAGGGTGTATATTTCAACTATAGCACTTAGGCACCTCCCATGATCATAATTTCCTTGCATGTCGTTATTGCATTGTTTCTCATGCTGCTGCCATAGAAAAACGATTGCTTATAAAAGTTTTCTAAACAGTGCACACCATGTAGTCCCCACTGACATGGCAATACAAGAACACACATTAGCCGCAAACCATTAACCCAGACAAGAGAGCATAGATGTGTACATAGTAACTTTAATTTATGCAGAGGTGGTGAAGAAAGTAGAAGGATAGACGAAAGAGAGTAGGGGTACTATTTAATTCAGCTACCATTTCTGACTAAGCCTACTATAACTGATAGAAACAACACATGCTATATATCGTATACAATTACATTTTGGAACAAACACTTTTACTTCATTTCTCTTTATGCTAATAGCAGAAAAACCATACTGTTATTTACTAGCAAAAACTCAAGAGTATTTATTCATTTTGCATATGCCTCCGAAAAAAATGATGATCTCACGTTTCCTCGACATCTCACAGTGTATGAAACAGATTAAGAAGAAGCATATAAATCCAATGTATTAACTTACCCTCTACACCATGTGAAAGAATGCACAGCACAAAGCAGGAATGCTCCGGCTTGACTAATTCTTTAAGAGCAGTATATACACAATCGCGCAGTTGTGTATCTGTGAGATTCCCAACCATCCAAACATTGAATCCAAGACTGCAAAATGTTTCACTCAGACGATCTCGATCAACATCTGTACCAAGACGTGTCTCCAAAGTATGATCTGGAAGCAGGTTCTGTCAATGCATCCAATTAATATACCAAAATTTGTTTTATGTATATATTATTATTTCATTATTTTAATTTTAATATACAGGGAGTCCCAGTGAACATTCTTGGTGTTTCTGTTGGCTGACCAGCATCAGGTACCTCCCACTACCGCCACTGCTTGCAACTTCATGATCCTTTTCTGGATTAAAACTAATGTACTATATTATATTAATAAATTTATTAAGTTTTCAAAATGGGTATTCCTGTTTTCTGACTAATCACTAAATACGCCAATTCGACTATTCTTACAAGTTTGACTCCCCTTATCTGTATGGCTGGTGAATCCCCTTATGTTTAACTTATTTCATCTCTCCTAACAAGTGTTTATGTTACCCTTCAGGCATCAGTTTTTTTATATGCTACCAAGAAAGAGGGAATGAGAGAAAGAGAAACAGATTACCACGTGAAACTTGCATGATTGGTGAATTTCTGCCCCCAAAATTAGCTGTGTGTCAGTTTGTAGTCTCCTTGACAAGCAACAATAAATGCACCCAGTAATTCAGCTAAGAATAAGTGTCGTTTATTATGTTGTTTTGTGTTGTGCAGTGGTTACATATTCAGTGCGTTAACCTGTACACATTTTGAAAACATACATGAGGAAAAAGAAATTGTGTGGCAGAACAAGAGAAAACTATAAGATATAAATTTCCTGCTGTTCATTTCCGTGTAGGAAAAACAATACGAAATTTAGTGAAGTTGAAGTTCAACAGCAATGAAGACGTGAATACAGAACAGAACCATCAACGCGATTAACAATTGCATGCATTCGTGACAAATTTGAGACTCATGGTACCGTATGTGATGTTTACAAGGGCAGATCTGGGAGACCTCGCACATCAACAAGCCCTGAGTCCTCAGATATGGTTTTGGAACATTTTGAGCAACTGTTGTGATTGCAAAAGTCTAAGATGATTAATGTTCATCATTTTCTGTTTGTGTGAATTCAGCTTTGTTATGTTAACATAGTTCTTTCTTTGTTTGAAGTGTGTATACATTTTTTGGCACCCTCTGTATTAATCCGCATTTCATTTTAGAATGAAAGTTTGCCATTTTAAGGGTGTTTATATTGCCAAAAGAAGATAAGGATCTTAATTAGTAAAAGGCAGAGTTTAATTTAGAAATAATACTGTATATTCTATGTGTGTTCTCCAGCTGAAGTGATTATCCAATTCAAAATAAAAAAAAATTTGTGCTTGTAGATTTAAGATCAATTCCATTTAACCGAATATTGTACGAAAACTGAGCACTATTGTGTGTAGTGAAGTTTCTTTGTACCTGGAGACATTGACGTGGATCCTTGAAGAAGTTCTTCTGATTGATTATTACACAGTAGCCTACACTCCTGGGATTCACATGGTATACACTGTTCACAGGAGGTGTCAGCTGATCACAAGTGGAAGCAACACTGTGCTGGGATATACTGGATTGTTCTGATCTACTGTCTGTCAGAGATCTGCAATCAATAATTCATGACCCATGAGTTAGGAAATATGCAATGCACCAGATTTAAAACCATGTGCACTTTAACTGTCTGTACTGTACTATTAACTTCCGTCATGCAGCTTAGAAGAGTCTAAAATGAATCTCTTGGCCGCTAATTGTTTTTATCATACATTAAACATAATAATATGCATTGGAGGGGAAAAGGAACTGGCCACTCTACCCCATTATCTCCTGGCCTAGTTGCCTCATGAGTGAGGCCTTACTGATATTACTTGTGAGGTTCAAACTTTCTTCAGACAGTTAACTAAACAACAAACAAACATAATAATGCTTTGGCGATATCGTTAAAAACTTTAAATTGGGAAGTACATTGTGTATCATCAGATGGTTCCTTTAGACGGGCAGATATTATTGCTATTAACGGACGCTTAAAATGGCTCTTGTTCTTGACCTTACTATCCATTTCGAAAAGAACCTAAATCTGGCCACTGAAGTTGATACTGAGAAGAAGTCTATATATAAACTGTCTACCTTATCTTTCTCAATAGTACAACATCCTTCTTAAAAATGGTCTGTCATTGGTTTGCTGTTTGGCAGTAGAGGTTCTATTACAAAATTCACATGAAATTATCTTAAGGAACTTCACATCCCTTTTAATTATGCAATGTATATTCTTATAAATATTATCAAGGATTCTCTTCAAATATTACATCATCATCTCTATTTCAATTAATTCACTTATATTTGCTTTCAACAATTAACTTTCTTTTTTCTTTAATGTTTCAAATATGACATTATATTGTACATGTTTATTGTATTCAGGACCCTTGTGGTCACTCAAATTCTTTGAGCTGATGTCTTTAATCAATAAATAAAATCAGCCTCAAAGGTATGTTCAAAATGTTTATCTGCAATATATCACACATTTTTGCCATCTGCAAAGGGAATTCCTTATTACATGTAAAAACTCTTCTTTTTATGAAGAGAATTTCTTGGTGTATTCAACAGCTGTTTCAGAGTAGGGGAATTTGAACATTTTATCTTTTATACTTCCCCAAAGACAAAAGTCACAAAGGGTTATGTGGGGATCAAGGCCACCACAGATTTCTTCTTATTAATCTGTCATCTGTCACTTTACAAATAGATTTGCTTGGCAGACAAAGGATTATAATATCATCTAGTGTTTTGTAGTTCAACACATAAACACATCTGTGGCTAAGAAATCCACTCTAAAACAAGAGTGGAACTGCATTCTCAATTTTTCAACTAGATCATGTACTGTAAAGCTGGATCTACACTACTTGTGCTCGCATGACTTATAAATCCTAGGTGGCTAGTTAGACTTTGGGTCAAGTTCTTCTGGTCTACTATAATGACTTCAGTTCTCATAACACTTTGGCTCAAAAGAATCCGACGACGAATCGTGACGAAATTATACTAGCAAGCATGAGGTTTACAGTGATGCATAATGAGGAATCATGCAGAGAACCTCCAAAAAATATATGGTGGGTATTGTCAGTTTTCTGCAGTCAAGAAATTTATATAGTGGAAGTAATCTGTGGAGGCATGTGTTTTTAGACTCTCGTGGTCAATGTGATCAGGATTAGGCTTTTGAGTATTTCACCATATTCTGGAAAGTGACATTTCCAATGTTATAGAATTACACACAGGTTCCATCATCAGAGCAGATAAGTAAGACCAGACAGGTTGCCTACTCTGTTGGTCTCATTACGTATGGTCATACCTACCTGCTCTGATGACAGAATCTGTATGTAGTTCTGAAATGCTGGCAATGTCAAGTTCCAGGACACGATGGAATATCCAAAAGCATAATCTTAATCTATGGAGGATTTGCGAAGAGGTAATTTAAGGTTCATAACCTTTTGTCACATGTCACTATCAGAATTTGATGTGCTAATAACTGTGGTAGGATCAAGAAAGTCCTGATCCACTTTTTCTAGTTGCAAATTTTTGACGCACTTTTCTATATGTTGCTAGCAAGGTGGTTCTCTTCTTCTTTAATTCTGCAACATATATCCTTAGTTCTTGGGAAATTACTTCCACACTTCACTATTTTTGTGAATTACTTTATACAATTTGTAGGTAGTATTCCACAAAATTGGGTATCTTCAGATACGTTAATAAAGTTAATGAATGTATAATTCAACCACTCCATCACTCAGCATGTTATACAAGGCAACTGAAAATGGGAAATACAGGCTTGTCCTGTCAACATGGCTTGTGCAACTTGTAACAAGCCCTTTTGACATACCGATACTGGTGGCATCCTCATAAGCCCCAGGCTTGTTTCGTGACTTGTATCCCTGTGCACATTACTCTGGAGCCCCACAAGTCACTCGATTATGAGTACAAGTAGCATGGACGCACTTTTAGTTGAACAAAAACTATGACAGCTGGAAAATTATTTGCCTACCTCCACTTGTTGGGCAGAGTGAGTACATAAAAATCAATAAATACTCGCTATTGTACAGTAAGCTGAGAAACACCCAAATATCCTTTTCTGTCATACATTCACCACAAAATAAATTCTCATTTGTACTGACTGTACAGAAATCTTAGCTCTCTTCCATATGTATTGGGTAAGTCCAACTGCCTTGTTTTATTCTGTGTTATCTTAATGTTATCTTATACCTCGATTTCAGCCAATGTACACAGTGTGAGGCATTAAATATAAACTCATTCTGTGGGCAATAGATGCATTGTGATGACAGATTAGTAAGCAGAAATCTGTGGCTAAGAAATTCCACTCTATAATAAGAGAGAAATTGCATTGTCATCATCAATTTCCTTCACAGATGTCAAAAATGTATGGACGTCAACATCATTTTTGAAGCTGGTGTTTCTAAATAAAGCTATTTTTATTTTACATGTAATACCAATTAGGAGCAATGAGTGTTTCTGTCAAGATTCTCTTGAAACCATCTTCCTGGCTGTATGACGATCTGATAGCCAGGTGCAGACAGTAAATGTGTCGCTTAACAGTAAGGTTTTAAATATGTTACAATGTACTTTTCCATATAATAACACAGTTACAATTCATTTATCTAAATTCGTGGATGGTGCTGGTAGGTACTTATAAAACGTGTTTTTAAAGGAGTACTGAATCTTGTGCAATCTGTTATTCACAACACACTATTTTCATGGAAAGAATATTTTTGTATCAAGTGAAATAAGTAAACACAATTGGCGAAGTATATTATAATAACATTTATAGAGAATGATCTTTTAGGAGCAGTTGAAACTCTTTAGATATGTAAGGTGAAGAATCAACTGATGATGAAAGTGAACTGAGCACTTACTCTAACAAATTGGTTACCCAATCCTATTAAGACGATACCTTACCTGAGGAATCCAGTGACTACCATAAATGAATCACTATGTAAGTTTCAAGTTACGAAAATCACGCCCCAATCAAGAGTGATTATAAAGTAAAGTAGTACAATTTTGGCTTAACAAAGACGTAAGTAAGAGATCTTCATTAGCCACAGTTCGTAAATGTTTCCAGTTAATTACATCTAAATAACTTTATTTACAGAAAAGTGAGTTCAAAAAGTCTCTGTATGAAAAAATATATGATGTTTTGAGGAAAAAATTAAAAAAAAATATATGTAATGAAAATTTAAAATTGTGGTCCACAAAAATGATTAATTATGGGGTAATTTTAATGTTTCAAGATCATAAACATTTACTGAATTCTCTCGGGGGAACCTGTAACCCCTAGAGGGCGCGTCCCCAGGTGGCGGATCGGGGAATGCCTCTCAGAAATGAGTGGTAGGAGAGAAATGAAATATCTCCCGTGGACCAACAGGTAATTATCTATGCTAGCCTGTCATGGCATAGAGATGCGTCCCACAGGAGGCAGAGGTGGGAACGGTCGGTGGACTCAAGTAAGCCCTCCCGGCTAGGTCTGAAGGATCCGCTGACCAAAGACAGGTGTGGTCCTCCTTTCATATAGGGGGCTGAGAAAGGACAGTACAACTGCCAACTCTTAAAAACATGATGTCCTTCAAGAAAATGGTTCAAATCAGCTCACTAAATGCTTACTGTGCACCAGAGAAGAGGACATGGAGATGGAGCACCTGGCTAATTGTGAAACTCTTAGGACATTTGTGGACCTTCCATCAAAATATTAGGAAGCAAGAAGGATGATGACTTCATTGTTAAATCCAGAGCAAAAAAACGCGCGCGCGCGCACGCACACGCACACACACTTTTACCGAATTAAAAAGTTATAAAACTGTTAAATTTATTCCCTTTCTTATGCAAGGGATGAAGTGGAAGGATAAAAATCAGTACGTTACTTTTCAAATGCAACAAAGAATTATTTGCCTATTAATCTTCTTCTGATATTTATAATACTGATCAGAGTGGCTTTGATAAGAAAATTAGAATCAAACACATATGGAAAGAAGGACATGGATACCATGTTCCAGACAATAAATGCTCTCACCCATTCCTATAAGATAAGGCCTACTATTAATATGGAGTTCTCCCAAAACTGTTCATCATCTGTGTTCTATCGAAAATGCATATATGGACAGAATTGAGAACAACTATTTCTTAATGATGATTAATCTTCTCACCCAACACTGGAGCCTTGTAGTGACATATCATCTGGTGTATTCATTTCTGATGTGTAGCCAACAGAAGCATTAACTGTTGCTCTTACAGATGATTCGAGTTTCTCGACAAGATTAAATTCTCCCATGGCCTTCAACTGTGTTTTCAGTCTGTGAATATCGACTCCTCTTCCTTCTTTGTCTCCCAGACTGGTTAACAGAGAAGAAAATTCAGTACAAACAAAAAGAAATTACAACATTTAATTAAGAAATAGAGGTAAAAAATAAACACACAGCCTCGAAACTATGATAGCAATAAAAAACAAAGAAATGTTGATTTATGTCAATGAAAAACAAATACTTGGAAAGCATTATATAAATAAACAATGTAATAAAGGCATATAAATAAATAAGACAAAAACAACACTGACTGGATAACAATTAGCACAAATTTAAATCAATGTGTTAATGCAATATCCAATATTTCCTATTTTATTTCATCTACAATGACAAGCATAAAAAATTCAACACTTCAAATAAAAAAAACATATTTATTTTACATTTCTGTGAATTTCATAAACATGTTATCTATTACTTTATGGTTTAATTTACTTACTTACTCTGTGGCGCTACAGTTCTCATAGAATGTTGGCATCCTTATATAAATCATTCCAAGCTCCTCTATTTTGCGCTTATATTCGCCATTGTTTAACTCTGAGCTTTCTCAAGTCACTCTCAACCCCATCCATCCATCTTGCATATGGCCTTCCTCTACTTCTTCTTCCTCCTGGTTTTCCTTCTAATGCAATTTTCGACACTCTTCTATCCGGCATTTTGCAGACATGACCCAGCTATTTCAGTCATCAAATTTTTATAATAGCAACCATATTCTCCATACTCCTCAGTCATTTATTTATTGGTCCAAATATTCTCCTTAATATTTTCCTCTCCCAGAGATCAATTTGTAACTCTTCCCTTTTTGTCAATAACCCAGGTTTCATTGCCATAAGTCACAATAGGTCTTATCAATGTCTTAAAGTAATATAAATAAATAAATATATATATATATATTGGAGAAGATTGGAGAATGCTGGGTTTGCAGTGAAAGACTTGCCCATGGTCAGAACACTTAAGTATGTATGTATGTATATTTTTTTTCAGTTCAACATTTCTGGATATGTTATTTTTTTATTATATTCTGCAGTGTGTAATATCATATACTTCCTATCATTAATATTATAAGATTTAATACTAAGTTTTAAAACAGTTAGCATCCTGTTTATATACAAAAAGGAAATATTTCTTTTAGTTTGATTTACCATAATTGTGTAAGAATGACAGAAGTATCGCTTAATTGATATTTACAATAAATTTAATCATTTTTAAGTTAATATTTATTCACTCTAACATTTGGCTTTGGATCACTGCACTTCACTGGCATTTCTTTTTTTACCTTTAAAGTGTGTATTACATCTCGTACATTAATAACGGCTTCAAATCTCTCAAGCATGTTCCTGATTAATGTCGCAATCTCTTCCTAAGCAGTTAGAGCCCATTCTTCTTGAAAGGCCTCCCTCAGATCGTGTAGAATGTTTGGCTAATGCTGGAGGATCCTTCTTCCCATTTTGTCTAACAGATGTTCAACAAGATTCAAATCTGGGCTTTGAGCAGGCCATGCCATGACATGAATTCCTTACTGTTGCACATATCAAGTCGCATATACTGTAGTTGGGTGTAGTCCTGTAGTAGCATGAAATCATTGCAATAAATGAAGCAAAAGGCACAACAACATGCTAAGAAGAACAGCTCTGTCCTTGCCATCAGGCTTATTCCTGTCCTCCAGTGCAGGGAGGAATACCCGTTCCATTCCTCTGTGTTCCTCCTCATCCACTCTCTTTCTTTGCCACCTGATAACCACAGGCAAAATGCGACTCAACAGTTCATACCGAGTTACCCTATACCAATTGAGCTATTCGACCATTCACATCACTTTAAGTTTGGAAACAGTGTAATCCTGAGGCAAATCTTAAATATATAAGTTAAAGATACAAATGTCGAGAGGTTCATTTAGGCAGTACTGTTTCTAAGATCTTGTTTGTACAAACAATTACAATAATTCATCCTCAGAACGTATTTTAAACCACTAGGCTCATTTATCCTCAACACACAGACTTATGTATTGTGTTCAATAAACCAATGTCTTTCACCATGCTCGATATTTTCTTTTGAATAAAAATTGGCTTTTCAAACAAATTCAACTCTTGGGTACTACTTATGCGCACCAAGATATGGATAAAACTGTCTTGCAAATCTCTTGCACTGAAATATGATTCAAAACCTGCGAGAGGAGTTTTAAATCTAGCACAGCTAAGCAGCAACCTTAATGACGTCCAGAAGACAGTGGCGGTTATTCAAGTGAAGTACATGAAGGCCACCTTCACCCCTTTTTTCGTGCTTTAATAAAATATATTTTATCAATAAATTAAAATAAAATGAATCCTTCACTAAACCATATTTTGCTCTATTTTTTAATATCTTGTTCGGCTTAATCCGCTCAGTTAACGTTCACTGCAGCACTTCACATGAACCCCTCACCAGCCAGGCCACGTGGCTAGCAGACCAGCTGAAGGTCCGAATGAGACTTTCCTTTTGGCCTTCAGTAAACACACCCGGTTGCCATGACAACGAGTTGCTTACTATGAATTACCGGTCCCTTTTGCGAGGCTATTATGAGGGTCTGTGGAGCAGGCATTCATCTCCTTTCTCTATTCTTGAAAGACAGAATCTCTCTCTCGTCCAAACATTGGATCAGGATGGCAAACTGTAATATTTTGCAACTAAATAAGAAAACATAAAATATTCTGTAAAGAAGTTAAATATTGTTTAAATTTAGCATATAAGGTATATATTTTGGTATTTTTTAACGTTAGCATCTCTTGAATATTATGTTTTGTATGGATTTTGAAATAATTTGAGTACCCTGTAATAAAGAAAGTTGGCATAACATTTGAAACTACGTTGTACATTTGACCCGCGCTGACCAACGATTTCGCTTTACGTATTCTTTGTTGTGACAAGTGCAGCGAAGTGTGAAGGTGTTACTACGTGTATTAATGCGATGAAAACATGAATCCGTTAAACGATTAAGTGTGTAATCTTTTGGAGACACCGTTCTCTCGTTGGTGTGCAGAAGATAAGCAAGATATTTTAAAATACCGCAGAACAACAAGTCACATTAATATAACTATGAAAAAAGTGAAAAGTGGTGGTCGGTCATACAATATTCAGTTTCAAGATTCGTGGTATACCGATTGCAACTGGTTATGTGGGAGTCACTATAACGAGAAGTTATATTGTTGGCCTTGTCTTCTTCTGGGGAACAAGAAACCCGCTTGGAATTCAACTGGATTTTGCGATTTCAGAAATGTCAATCGCGGTCTTTACAGCCATGCAGATTCAGCTGAACACATTAAATGTATTTTGCAATTAAAGGCCCTGCAGAAGAACATGAACACCATTGCGGATGCACTAAAGGAAAGTTATAGGTTATACGTAAGTCAATTTAATGAAAACGTATGTTTAAATAGACTGGTAATGCACACCGCAATCGATACGGTATTGCTTCTAAGCAAGCAGGAGTTGGCTTTTCGCGGTCATGATGAGAGTATTTCGTCACAGAACAGGGGGAATTTCAAAGAATTATTGGCTCTCATTTCATTGGCCCTATGAAAATTAGAAATCACTATGAAAAAATTAGGCCTGTTCTTTCTGGGAAATCTAAAACGATTCAAAATGAAATAATTGATTGCATTTCTGAACGCATCAATGAACTTGTAAGAGATGAAATTACTAGTGCCCCTTTCTTTTCCATTCAAGTGTAAGTTTTCTGTTCAACAGCATACTGCTTTGATTTAATCGTAGCTACTGATTTTACTGGATAGGTAAGCTTATATCGGAAGTTGCATGTTCCGAAGTTGATTTAAAATATGAATACAGTTTACGATTATGATTGTGATTTTGAATTTTGTTATGGGTCCTATTTCTTGTGCACTCTTTTAATTTGATGTGTTGTATAAAATGTGTTAGATTTTGTCTTTTTTATGTCATGTGGACTTGTGGTTGTTTTATTATGTTGTGGTATGTATTGTGCGGAAGTTTTGCTGGGACAGTGAATTCTTCGGGATTAAGGGGACGTAGCTTCCGAAAATGTTGAAAATTTGTTTATTTTATATGCTGTGCTTTTCATAAAACTTAAGAAAATGGTGAATATATTACATTAATTCAATATGACCATCGTATAGGTTACAAAAGCATTCGCGACGTCACGGCTATATAACGATACCAGGAAATTACCTAGAATTCTATTGACCTTCACCTAATTTATCCGGCACGAGCCGCCACTGCCAGAAGACAAAATTTATCCACTAATTAGAAAGTGAGTTTGGTATATGAGGAGAATAACTGTTTGAAAGCATTTTATACTTGAGAGAAACAAAATTATTATTTTCATTTGATCTGTGGCTGGACAGTTTGTGAGAAAAACACAACTTAAAATACTATGGGATTTTTTTTGTTAGTGGATTCAGCTTTATTTTTCTTCTCATTTCTCGAGAGGAATGAAGATACGAACAACAATAATGTTAAAGAACACTAGTCTGTGATGTGCTATTTTTCATTTTTATAAATCAGATCTTAGTCTATTTTAGCCCTTTAATGAAATCTACATTCTCACCTGATATAACCACGTGACGACCAATTTAATATGTTGATTTCCATATATTCTGGGTCAAAAATTTCCAATTCCTCTGCATTATGAGAATAACTGTAGTCTTCTTTTACATGCTTTGCCAAGGTCTCTAGACTGGTGGCATCCAAGGATTCACAGACATGGTACAGACATTTTCTCGTGCAATTTACAAAGAGGGATGACTCTGGTGAATATGGCAAAAATCTCATCTTTACATCCCTTATATTACAACCGAGCTTGTGCAGTATTTCATAGTTCTGAATAATACAGAAAGCTTCTAGTAGTTTATTTTCCCATGTTCCATCTCTCTGAAGTGTAATCCAAGGAGTCAGAAAGTCAACAGGAATCAGACTTCCTGCAAGTCGAGCACGTTCAGATATCCTCAGATTCTGCAGCACGTAGTCTACATCATCATAAAGTAGAAAGGCCAAAGAAACCTGCACAGAGCAATAAAGACGAATTATAAGAAGGTCAAAGAAATCTATAACACGTGAGCTCAGTTTTTTTTTTTTTGAAAGGAGACTAGATGACAAAAAACTTCTCAACCGAATAATAGCGGGCATTTCCCATATTTATTCTGCATTTAATTTCCTCCCGAGTGTAATATATAATGGTTACTGTTGCTCCATGATATTTGAATTCTTCTATCTCTTCAAAGGACAAATTTCCAATTTTTATATTTCCATTTCGTACTATGTTCTGGTCACGAGAGATAATCATATACTTTGTTTTTTCGGGGTTTACTTCCAAACCTATCTCATTACTTACTAATACTGTACAAAAATGAAAGTGGAAGATATTAAAGGTCAACTGGGTGTCAATAAAGTCTTCTTGTCATCTCAGACATCTTTGCATTTGGAGTTTTTGCCATTTCGCGAATTAAATTAAACTTTTCTGTGAGTGAAATCATTTTCCATTTTGCAGTCACTGTATTGTAGTAATATGTATTGTCATGGTGAAAATGAGCACAATAAGTGACTGATTCTATGATGGATGGTTGCTACGTCCATTACTGAATGTGATTGCTTATCCTGTTCTGCTGTGTGTTATTCTGTTTCTGATTGGTTTTTGCAAAGAGCGCAAATTAGCAGACTAACAGACACTCCTAGGACAGAAATGCAGCTTCGTGTAGGTGTGGGGAGGGACTAAGAATTGTGTGGTCCATTCCATTAACACATGGCGGCAAGACAATGTCATTTTGGGAAACAAATATCCTTAAATACAAAACTACGAATACATTTTAAATTTAAATTATGTTTTATTCAATGACAATCGCAACTGCCGAGGTTATATCAGCATCATCAGTGTGCCGGAATTTTGTCCTGCAGGAGTTTTTTTACATGCCACTAAATCTAGTGACATAAGCCTGTTGCATTTAAGCACAATTAAATGCCATCGACCTTGGCCAGGATCGAACCCGCAACTTCGGGCACAGAAGGCCAGCACTATACCATCTGCGCCACCCAGGGTGACACTAATATGACTACATAACATAATAGCAAAAGCATCTTTAAAATACAGCAGTGAAAACTGGATTTTGAACCCCAAATTACAAGCAGACCAAATAAGATTTCTACGCCCGTCAGGTTTAACAAGACTAGACAAAAAGAGAAATACAGATAGGCCTATAAGAGAAACATTAAGGGCCGATTGTATAAACCATTTAATCTTAGATCAGAGGTTAAATTGATCCTCGTTCTAGCTGAACTTGGAATTTTGTGTTGTATAAAGTCTAATCAGAGATTAATTTGTCTTAAACTAAAGTCAACTTTGACTGAAGAAATTTCTCCGATTAAGTTATATGATCCAAGTTCAGTTATTTCTTTTCTGTTTGAAATATACGAGTGACAGACTGTGCAAATAAAATATCCATTATTATTAATATTAATAGATATGTTAGGTACATTTATATATATATATATATATATATATATATATATATATATATATTTCTTTCAATTTCTTGCCTTAATACACAAACATTCTTATATTTTATAAGGCTCTATCGTGTTCAGAAGTATCAAATAACATAACCTATAATTATATTATGTTTATAACAACCAATGGATATGATAGATACATTCATAAATGTTCAATTAACTGTATTACTAAACGAAAATTGTCTTTTTATAAAGCTTTATTATGTTTAGCAGTATCAAACACCATAACATGATAACAACTTGGAGAACAGTCAACCTTCTTCTTATTGTCCGCCATTATTTACACTGCACAAAAAACCAGTGTCTCCAACAGAGTGTAAAACGGAAAGTCGCCAAAAAGTAGTTGTAAAGTCGCTAGATTTCTCATTATCAACAAAGAAAGATTAAATTTTGTCACTATGGGGTGCTAAAAAGGTCACTAAATCCCTATTTAAGCAATATAAAAGTTAAAAGAAATTGTTGAAAAAGAGTCGCTAGATTGGCAACACTGAACAAACCTGTATAACATGGTCCGCGCATCACTTATTTCACCTGTTTATGCGATGTTGCCAAATCCTTTTCACGTGAACTTAGATTGCGTTTGAACCAAGGTAATTTGATCGCAGAAAAGTTTTATACAATAGAAGAAGTGTCTGAACTCGGTTCACTTTTCGATCTTCGATCAAAGTTGATCTTTAGTCAGAGAGTTTTATACAATTGGGCCTAAAAGTCACAAACATCATTCAAGATATTCAGACGCATCAGACACACTGGCAGGAACATGCACAGACCCAGAAACAAAATTTGGGCCATCTGAATTTTCCAAGTTCCAGTTATAACATACTGCGCATGCTCAGTGCAGTATGTTATAACTGGAACTTGAAAAATTCAGATGGCCCAAATTTTGTTTCTGGGTCAGTACAATGAATGACATCAAATTGACTACCAACGAAAGTATTCATGTCAGAACTCAACATGGGCCCAGCCCGGCCTACAGATCAGGCTAGGGTTGAAATTCACTTATGTTTGTCAGGTTAGAACCTTAAAGAAACGCAAATCCTTTTCGTTTCCCGAATTATATACTGATTAAATAAATAATACGAAGATTTTAATGCATGCACTGATTAGATGTCCACCCAACACCCATCCAGAACAATGAACTACCGGTATCGTAAGTTACTGTTTAATTCGGGTTCATATTTCATAACGGCATTTGTCTCGTCTCTACTCTGTCTTAAAACCCAGAGAATTAATTATTTGTTTTACTTGAGAGACTGGGAGATTACTCTTTCTCATGCTCCCATTGGAGTCACATCTCTCGCAGAAGTTCCTGACCCCTGTGCCTCTGGCCTCTACTTCATCTGCTAGTCTTCGGGTTTCATGTCAGGCTTGGATGATAAATTATAAGCTAATCTCGGGTTTTGGGTCAGGTTCGGGTGTGGTTCTGATCGGGCCAGGCCTAAGAATTTCGGCTCATGCAGACCTCTAATTCATGTACTAACCAAAAGGAAACCGAAGCAGAGGAAGCCATAACAACACTGGGTTAATCAAGAACACCTTGGGACTTAAGAACAGGTTCAAATGAATCTAAATCTAATCTGTTCATATGATGATGATGATGATGATGCCTAAATTCTTGGAGCCACAATTTAACAGACCCAAACACTACCGACTGCTCTGTACTTATGCAAAACTAGCAAGAAAACTTTACAATCCAAATCTGAAATTTATAACTAAGCCAAAAGGCAATTGTTTTATCTTATACTTCTTTTAAACTGCTGAGATTATTCACAGCAAGGGAGATGAAGATAAGATCGTACTTCAGTAATAATGGAATGCGAATGGCAGAAGAAACAGATTACTTCTTATACTTGTTTTGTCTACCACAAATGTTATAAAACCTAGCAGAAATGAAAGCCTCGTATTTTTAAGAAGTCAACAGCTGAGTAATGAGTCATGGCACAAGTTGACTGGACAAGATATGGGAAAAGTAACAACATATGTAACGAATTAGTATCTAATATAAGTTTAGATTAAAAAATCAGACCATAATTTGTTTTGCAAGAAACAAAAATATTAAATGTAACTGCTAAGTAATTGTATACAAATCCAATATGTTGCCCACAGAGGGTCAAGATCTACTAGCCCACTGTTGGCCTCACATCCATATGTCACAACAGAATGGAGGTAACATGTGGTCAGAACAATGAATTCACCAGTTGTTACTGCCAAGTGATAAATACATGAAAACTGACAGTAAGGTTTGACACAGCAGAGAAATGTACTTTTAAAGTTGCAGAAATCCAAATTAATTGGGTATTGCAGGAACAGCACATGTCACATGTGTGGTGTATTGACATGCGCTGTTTCTGCAATCCCTGATTCAAATGTAGAAAACTTGGTAGAATAAGTAGGCTACAATCAAAAACAAATACATATGGACACAAAATAGAATATAAAGACGTAAGTGTAAATCATGGGAAAAAAAGCTGAAGAAATGGTGGAAAAGAGGGATGAGGGTTAGGCAGAAGAGAAATAGAGAGAGAAAGGCGAGGAGGAGGAGGAGCAGAAGAAGAAGAAGAAGAAGAGGTAGTGAAAAAGAAACATACCTTTTCATAATATTCCAGGCCCTGCAACTCTGTTATTACTGCTTCTTTCGTCAAGTTTTGATGGAGAAATGTAACAAAAGGATATCCAGAAATAGTGGTGTCCATTAAGCCAAATGCATCATTAGCCAGGCTGCTTGAGCTGCTTCTCAGAGATCTTTCTTCATCAAGCAACTCACCAAAAATGGATGGAATGTCTTCCTCCTCCACCATTTCCAGAGTTGTGTCTGAAATTGTCACAAAAAACAGTTGCACCTATCTTGCTAATAAAGCAGAAGAAGCTAATTATTGACTGGAGACAATTTATTAAGTAGGTAAAACTGAATTGTTCTTAATCATTTCTGGAGAAATATACTGTCAGTACCATATCACTTATAACTTTATCTCGCACAAAGAAAAAGAAAAATGCCAGTTTTTCAAATAAAGATATATTCATTTTTGGTATAATTTATTATGTAATTATAGATGAACTGACAATGAATATGAAGAAAATCTGTTCCATAGTTTAAAATAAATCATGGTAATTAGCAAGGGACTGCTGGTTTTTTACGAGGTATGTGACAAGGTTAGTGGATTAGTTGAGAGGATAGCCTATCTAAGTGACATGAGTCCGAAGAATATGTGAAAAGATGTAAGATCATTGAAATAACAACATTATTCTTGCAATGAGGAGGGTGGGCAACCCTAACAGAATAATTTGATAATCGATTACAATGAGATAGACACTATCGAATAAACTGGTGAGTCCTATAATGCATCTGTTCCAGTGCTGCCACATCATATGATAATTATCGTTTTGTATGATAGTTTAGACTCTTTTATCATGTACAACAAAATCTGCAGGTTAATCCCTTAAAACACGATAATTGACGGCTTTAAGAATAGGCCTATTCATCTTTTTTCTAATTTCTTGCAAACGAGGTGGCAACATTGATTTGTCTTTTTTTTTACAAAGACTACTGATAAAAATAAAACTTCCTAGTATGAGGAGAAGCTTTGTATATCTATAATATCTCTACAGAGAAGAAAGAACTTAATATTTCTTGGAATCAAAGAAAAGAAGAAGGAACAGGCATTGGAAATATACGAGACTGTAATGAAAGAGTGCTGGGACTGGTTCAGGATTGATATGAGTGATGGACAAGTAAAAGAAGCATACAGAATCGGGAAAAATGTAAATAGACCTATTTTAGTTAAATTCTCAAGTATAATGACAAAAAAAAAAAAAAAAAAAAAAAAAATTTTGAACCCTTAGTTGCCTGAATGGTACTTGGAAGTACCGTGACTTATTTTGCTTACTGGAAGACCTGGAAGAATAACAAACCGCCAGAAATTACGTGCAACCTGATAAATAAAATCCATCAAGGATACTGACAGTACTGTACAACATTCAGCAAAGAAAACGGATTTATTTTAATTTTTTATGTCAGGCAACTAAGGGTTTAAGTACTTAAAAAACTCAAATATTAGACTGGCACACGATTTTGAATATGAAGTAACATGCAGGAGAAGAATACTAATTCCTTTTATGAAGGCTGTAAGAAAAAAAATAGTCATTTTGCTAGATTATACAGAGAAAAATTAAAGATAAATGGGGAGATGTTTGACGTGGAATTCTGTTTGGAAAATTTTAACCATACAGAGATAGGGACAAATATTAATGAAATGAAAAAAAAAGGGACTGAAAGAGGAGATAAGGAACACTGTAGTAAAACATACAATGGGAGAACTATTTGGAAAACTAGAAGATGGACAGGTCATCACACAGGAAAGAATAGCAAATGATGGAATGAAACAGTCAGCAAATTACAGGAACCAGGAAGAGAGGCCAGCAACCAGAGGAAGAAAGAAGAGATTTGAACTAAAATAATGACGATGACACCAGGTAGACAAGGGAGAACCGAAGGAAGGCATACAGGAGCTGAGAACAGCAAAAAGAATTCAATGAATCCAGCTGGAAGAACAAATATGGGTCAGCAATTACAAAAGGGATCGAGAGATGAAGTAACATTAGTGACACTGAATAGAGGTATGTCAGTGGAAAGAAGTAAGGGAAAGAAAAGTTATAACTTAAGAGGTTGGTGCATGAGTGACGAAACAGAGGAAAGTGATAAAGTGAAAATGGTAATGGTGAGAGAAAAGACGGTGAGACAAGGGAATAATAGTGAAAAAGGATGACAAAGATACAAGTAATAGCCAGGGAGTGATAATAAGTAAGTAATGATACAAACATTATAAAGAAAGTGGGAATGGAAATGTAATGCAAGTGTAGAAACCAGTTCATCTGAAAATATACAGATTAGATTAGTTAGAATAAGTGATCACTGATCAGTGAACATTAGTGATTCAAGTGAATAAATAGGAGGACAACTATGGAAGAGTTCAACTTAATGTAAACAATATTGGGAACAATTAATAAGGAATTGAGCGAAAGTGATTGCTTAGTTAATGAGTAAGAAGAAGATAAATAACTGAGAATGGGAGGGAGTAAGTAGAAAAAGATAGGTGCAACAGAGGTGAGAGAAGTGGTAGAAACGTGATCAGGGTTATTTATATATGTAATAACCTTATGCTTAAAAAAAAAAAAAAAAAAAAAGCAGAATATGTATCCAAGGGAATGATGGCACTGTACACAGATATGTGATGGGCCATCATGATCGATGTAAGCTGGTGGTATAAATATATCATATCATATCTGCAATATGATGTTGGCACTTTTAATGATGTTGGTGGCAATAAGATCTTTCAAACTTTATCTTGAATGTGATGGCCCTCTCTAATTCGTTTACCGGCATTTTCTAAAATTAACTTGATTGAAAACAAAAGTTAGCAACCTTCTAGTTATTGATACTACGAATGCCCTGTTATTATCCTCAGAATGGTGTTTGTCACTGGTGGTTGTGACAAATTTCAGCCAACAAATGAGAAGAACAGTCTGATTAACTATAATTCACTTTATCCTGGGGGGGGGGGGGGGAGGGAGTCGGCTCTAGAGGAAAGCACCAAGGCCTAGGCAGAGAAAGATGAAGTGATCTTTGAAGAGGAGTTTTAACGTGTAGGCCTAACAATAATAAGGACAAATTTAGGTTAAAATCCTGCATCCAACGAATAAGGGCATTTTATGTGTTTAGTGTTTTCTTTTGTGTGGCGTCCATTGATTTAATATATATTTTGAAGCACATGGTTTATGAACTAATATTTGGCAGCCGGCATGGAATATTTTCACTTGATTCGTGGGTCAGTTAAATATTAATTTGTCCTCTATCTATATATGTATGTAGGCCTATAATTATCATTACTACTATTAATTCTAAAACAATTCATATTTCAATAAAAGTTAGAGAGTATGAAGTGAAGTGCTATACTGGCAAAAGTGCTATACTGGCAAAAGAACCAGAACTTCATTTTTTAAAGTAGTACCTATGTATAAAATTTTGAAACTCTAGAAAGGAGAACAATTTATTAGTATTGTACGATAATTTTGCCAAAAAACGATAATTTTTAAGTGTTTACACGATAATTTCTTGCAAACGGGGTGGCAACACTCATCTGTTCTTATTATTCACATCTAATTTGATCATAAATAGAAAATTATACATACTAGGTAACATAAAGAAATGTGTAAAATCACACTTTGATGTTATTATTGACATCGGTTGAGTATTGTTGTTCAGTCAACTGTCGAAGACAGGTTAGAACCTTAAAATTGACACCAATAAGGCATCACTCATGAGGCAAATAAGCCAGGGTGGCTAGTTCCTTCCCCTTCCAATCGCTGACTAGTAACATTTCACTGAACAGACTTAAGATGTATACAAATAATAGTAAATTGTTTTTCCTCTGACACATACTGTCAAGTGAGACAGACTGCTTGGTAACAGATGGTGCAGTATTGCGACACCATTTTAGGAACACAATACCATACATAACAAAAAAAAAATTGGTCCATATCGTCTTCTTTTAGTGCTACTTATTCCTTATAGGCCTACCAATATTTATATGTTTACAGACAACATGGGATACATTATTTTGGTATTTAGTCTCATTTTTAGGTTATTCTCGTGTTTGTCAGTTGGTTAACCAGTCACTATCCTCATCAAACTCTACCAAACATTGTCATTGACAGCGGGTTAAATCTTACCTAACCTTGTTACTGAGAGTGGGGCTACTTCTCTCTGATAGTGGGTTAACTTGTTATTAATATATCTCATCAAACTCCACCTAAACTTGTCACAGATAGTGGGGGCTAGGCCTACAATTCGAGTTATGGTTATTTGTAATCCTGTAACACGATTGAAGACCTAAATCATTAGGCTACTTTGGTAAAATAATAACTTAAATAAGGCGTAATGTAAGCGTAGAATATAATATTATACGTATACACATTTCACCTTGTTCAATTCTTTGTAAAAGTTCATAAATTACATTTTTATGCTGCACTAAAAGCTAATTCACACTAATATAACCTCCAAATTATTATACACGGCATTTTTGTAGTTTGGTATTACATTTTTACTAGTTTACAATATTGATAGTGATACATACCATCCATTATTACACAGAAAATAAAACGGATATTTCCACTTAATAACTTTTTCAATCACACCTGTCGTTCCCCCAAGACAAGGGGTTTTCCCTCTTTGGATTATCGCTCAGTCGTTCGTCGTTTTTCATCACATCTAGTATATAATTCTGTCGTGAGAAGGCAGCATATGCTTTAGTGGGAAATATGTCCACGTGTGATTGGTGCTACTACAAAACTGACGTGGTCGTCTGCTGCTGTGTTTGTTGATTGCTGTCAATGAAGCAGCTTGTGAAACAAGATTTTTTTTTTTAGAAAATAATGGAAAAGAATACAAAGTTTCTCGTATGTGCATTTGGAATTTTTGTGTGTTACTTCTATTATGGAGTACTGCAAGAGAAGATAACTAGGGGCAGTTATGGTGAAGGTGAGAATAAGGAAAAGTTCACGTGTATGCTGGCGTTGGTTTTCTTTCAATGCATTGTGAATTATATATACGCAAAGATAATGTTAACTACAGTGATGAAGCAGGGAGAAGACAGTACAAGAACTCTATATTATTCTTCAAGTGCCCTAACATATCTCCTCGCAATGGTGTGCAGTAATATGGCCTTACAGTGGGTCAACTACCCAACCCAAGTTGTGGCGAAGTCTGGAAAACCTATTCCTGTTATGATTTTGGGGGTACTGGTTGGAAAGAAAAATTATCCCCTGAGGAAGTATATCTTCGTCCTCCTCATCGTAGTGGGAGTTGCAATATTTATGTTCAAGGACGGAAAATCTAGCGAAGGCGATTCAACATTGGGGTTTGGAGAGCTTTTGCTTATACTTTCACTGATAATGGACGGGTTGACTGGAGCTATCCAAGAGCGCATGCGAAGTGAATATCAGACGAAGTCAGGACACATGATGCTGAGTATGAACTTCTGGTCTATCATTTATCTTGGAGTGGCCATCCTTGTTACTGGAGAGGGTGTAATGTTTGCCAGTTTTGTGCAGAGACATCCAAATGTGGTTTGGCAACTACTGTCATTTTCAATTGCAAGTGCTCTAGGACAGTTCTTCATTTTCCTGACAGTGAGTGATTTCGGACCACTGCCGTGCTCAATCATCACTACCACACGCAAGTTCTTCACTGTACTAGGCTCTGTATTACTGTTTGGAAATATGCTTCTGCCCAGACAGTGGTTTGCAACAGTTGTCGTATTCGCTGGACTGTTCCTCGACAGCATGTATGGTAAAGCAGTTACTAAAATGAAATAACTGTAATTTAAAGTATTGCATAAATAAAATATGCTTATAGGCCTATTCCAAATGTTCAGATTTAATATTTACCAGTGTAAATATAACTTGATTATCCATTTGGTAAGGTTAATAAGTTGCTGCGTGTGTTGACCCTCCATTGACAGATCAACAGGTTCCACTGGTTTCTGAAAATTGTTCCAAAATGGAAACAAATGCCGCAGTAGATAGGAAGGAGAACCCCTTGTGACAAAGAGAAAGTATACCCGTGACAGATTGAGAAGCTCGTGATAATGAGCTTTGTTCCTATTATGAATCTTTTCTAAAACAGTTTTTAAGATTTTTTTAAAGATTATTTTATGAAGCAAAATCATTGTTAATGTTATAATTTTATTTTATTTAAACTTATATTTAAGTTATCAATAATTACGTTAATTTATAAAGAGTGATGAGGCAATTTTCTGATTCGAAAGTTAAGAAATTATGTATGTGAAGGAAGGAAAACTCTAAATTAAAATTAACAGAAAGATTCCGAAAGATCTTTTGGTTTAGATTGGCATTGTGTGGATAATTTAGGCCTTCTGCTTGAGTGCCTGAAGTTTACAGTGCTGAAAAGATGTTTATGTTTCTAGGTGAATGTTCTTGAGCATGGGAGTTATGTTAGAAAGGAAGGAATACACACAAGCTAAGAGAGATGTAGGTTTTTATTTACTGGAATAATCCGTGTATAGTAATGAATGGGAAAATTTAATATCACAAAATATTTGTAACAGTTATATTTTCATATACTTACATACACAAGAAAATGTCTAGAGTTAAGTCTGTAGGATTTTACTTGGCTCACAAACTGAGAAATTTTACAAAAGAAAAAAAATTATAACTACGTACCAAAAGTGAAACTTAACTTTATGCGTGGTATTTTCCACAGCATTACTGAAATATTCTCTTTCTCTGAATTCAGATAATTAAAATATTTTGGTACTAAGGTTGTACCACAGTCTAGTATATACAATCACGAAGCACAATACGTAGTAAATATGCATTCATAGATTCACTAGGATCGCCTCATTGCAGACAATGCAAAATAGTACCCGCACAATCTGTTGTTCCTAGTACCCTCATAAACTCAAGCTTCGTGACTGTATATACTAGACTGTGGTTGTACTGTTTAAATGATTCAAAGATTAAGTAAGATTATTTTATCCTTTGTATCTTGACATTCTTAATTGTTAATAAGAAAATATTTTATAATATTAAATATATAAGACATATTTTTTTTTGTATCAGCTGCATGAGATGCTTTATATTACAGCTGATTAATTATTTTCTTGCAATGAATAACATGTACAGTATCTAAAGAAATGCATGTAGCTAAATTAAATTATGAAATTTATAGCAATGGGTACAAATATGTTATTAATTCTCTTGATATTTAAGCTAAGTGATTAGGAATTGCATTTTCTGTAATTACTTCTATTGTTGCATATTATATATTTTGCAAACTTACACTTTTGGAAAACAGTTATCACTGTGTATGTATATACCAGTATATTACTTATTTCTAATGTTTGGCCATATTTCGACTCTGTAAACACAGTGACCTTCAGTGCATCTTAACTATAGAAATGATCTGTATAAATTATAAAACACATTTTGAGTTTCGTAATTGTTTCTGTAACGATACGGTACTTAAATGACATGGCTGATACAGAAGAATATTATTATATTATTTAAGATTTTCATTGTGTTTAACATGGTAAATATTGTGAGACTTTGCACCGTGTCATATATGATATATAGAAATATCCAAAATTTCATATCTTCATATTGGCTTCATTGTCATGAAAGGAGGAAAAAGGTCGTTGCCAACAGCTATTTTCCATGACAAGAATTCACTTTTTCTTGCCTTTCCTGATGTTGAACTACTATGTAGCTCCAAAACATTGAATGTTTCTGCATATATGACACTATGCAAAAACCCAAAAATCTCGCACCACAATATTGTGTCGGTATAACCTGCAGCTCAATATAGTGACTGTTTATATGAAAGTAATATCGTACGAAAATAAATATAAACTAATTTCAAATTAGTGTGTCCAAGTATTTTAGTAAAGAGTACCTTACATTTAATATTTTTTGAGTATAAATTTATACACTGATAAGCATCATCACAGTCTATACTGAAATTTGAACCATTGTTGCTATTAAAACAAAGCAAAGTGTTTTACTTACATTTCATCAATTATTTTAAGCAAATGTTAACCATAAATTATTAAAATAATTGAAATATTACGACATATATTTACATTGGAGCACTATTGTCTTAAGTACTGTCATTTGGTTTTTGCTGTTTCTTGTACACAAGTACCTAGATAATTAATTAGACTTCACTATTTTCCTACTAAATTTGTGTGACAAAACTAATATATTACATTCTCATATTCAAACCAAGAAGACTGTCGTTGCTATTCCTAGAATTAAAAATAAGTTAATGATCTTACTCATGATTTTACTCCTTTATCTGAAGGCAGTTGTTCCATTTAAGAATAAGTAATTTTGAGGAGATGAGGTAGCCTGTGCATTCATACCTTTCCATGAAAATGTAATAACCATGCAATTGTCAAGTAATTGCCAATTATTGGAACTCTAAAGAAAATGTGTAAAAAAATATTGAATTCACTGTTTGAATATGCCGAAAAAGATAATATACCGGTCATGATTAAATTTTTTAACGTGACATTAGTAATATAACATTCAAACCTTATATTTCATGCTTTTAATAATGTTGTACACGAGACAGGTATTATTATACTTTGTTCTCGTCACATGCAATGAAATTTCAATTTTGTTTTGTGATTTTGACATTGCCTCATCTTGGTCAAATTAATTTGTGTGGAAGCAGTTTTAATTTCTAAGACGGTTCACTGGTCCTTAGCTTTGTACGAAACTAATCCTGAATTCGCACTTCTTTTGTGTAAGTTTGACGTTTGTCATTTTCTGATATTACATCTCCATTTTGATTATACTTTTAACTATCAGTACGTTTTGACATAGTGAATGCACAATTAAAATATGTATTTTCTTTATCGAATTGTGTTGTGAATATCACTAAGACAAGCGCTTGAAGCATCATTCAGCTCTTAATGTGTATTTTCAAATTCCCAGAAAGGTGGGATGAAGAAGGTAAGTTTTAACAAAAGTATATGAAGAAAATGAAACAGTTCTCAAATAATACCATATATACACGAATAATCTGTGAACCCTAATTTAAGGGGGGGGGGGGGAAAGAAAGAAAATTAGCTGTAATTTGTGAATCAAATAATGCGCGCACCCCAGTTTTCTTTTTGCTAAATTCCGGAAAAAATATGCACAGAGTATCCACGTATATACGGTAAAAGGAAACTAAACAAGCAATTGGTTTCAGTGAGCATGAAAGTACTGTTTCAACAAAGTTTAATGGCAGATATATAAAGATATTGACGGGGTTTTGAAATGTTGATTAAGCACTTTATTAGTGATTACAAATTAGTGGCCAAGAAAATTTAGAATTTGATTGGAAAATGTTCTTTTTGTGAAACATAAAATATGACAATTTTCTGTGATTACTAATAATTAATACCTAAATGTGCATAAATCGAGTAAAACGTTTTGTTAACTAGATTCGACGGCATTTGGGAATGCGGTCGTCTGCTATATGCACCGTAGCATTTCTGGTATGTGGCATCACAAACTTGTATAGTAGAACCAATCAGAATCAGTCTGTAACAAGTGCTTCCCGAGTTCATGTGTTCATGTGTGAGTGTTTCAATACATTTACTGTATGTGTCTAAGATAGATAAATGGAAGGAGAGACTGTAAAAAGATAAGTACTGCACAGGCAGGGCGGGAAATAGTTTTTAAGCTGTACAATTATTTTATGGTGCTGGCTGCAACATTGTCAATGCGCAAGAAACAACTGCAGAAGCATGTGGTGTGGGATTGGGAACCGTGCAAAGAATATTGTTAGTGAAGGAAAGAGTTTGTTTGGTATCATGTTTACAGTAATGAATGGCTGAAGTCATTATTGTCTTTTGAGAATTTAAATTCTCTCCAGCACTATTTGTATTGCATGTGCGTGTGGCAATCATGTATGCTGTCTTGCTCTCACTATCTGTCTCTCTCGACGCAAACGCTAGCAGACGACCACCTTCTCAATTGCCATCGACTCTAGACGAGCCATATTTGCAAAACTCTTGTTAGCCAGTTTTAAGAATGTTTTCAAATATTTTCAGCATATAAAATTCTACACTTACTTCCTTGAATGAAAGAATATTAATCATTAGAGTCTTAATTTGTGAAAATTAAGGCGCACTCTATTTCTGATAATAATAATAATCTATACATGACAGTTAAATACCTAGACCGGGCATTCTTCACACCACACTGTCAGTCATATCCAGAAATATATCATACCGGTATCCTTTCTTAAGGCATACTTGTACAACTGAACTTAGTTCTAGATAGTTACATATGCAGTAAGACCAGCACATTCTGTTACAGATAGTATGACTTCGAATTTTTATATTTTTTGTTATAGTTGAAGTTTTGTGTATAAGAAGCACATGGTTGATGCAAAACGTTTGTGCCGAGTTTATACACCTTGATTTATATTTAATTCATATATATTTACAAGTGAGACTGAAGGCATTGAAAGGAAGCCTATTTGAGTCTGTTAAGATAAGTTTAGCTGTGGAATTTGACTATGTACATGTTGCAGTGAGAGGATGAAGAAGAAGAGAGAGGTTATAATGAATGCCTCCAAATTACAGGAAAAAAAAAAGTGACAATAATTTAGTATTTAATAAATAAAAAGTGCATGTAAAATATCCGAATGCAATTAAAAATTGGAACATTGTACGTAGTAATTTTTACAGTATGGTAAAATAACATGTAATTGAATTTATTTTCTCTTCTTCCTATTTCTCTTGAAGTGAAACACTATAAATTAAATGATTATAAATGACAGATGTTGGTTGTTCATGAAACACTGTTAAAGTGAATGTTGGCATGAGGTAACTGTATTTACACCAATTTTGGAGTTGTGGTAAAAGTACTATAATTGTTACAAGTAATCATTTATGAACTTACTTGATTCAATATTTGCTTCAGTTACGAATAAACTCTGCACTTTCTATTCTTAGATCTGAGGAAAGAAACAAGACATTCTTGAACAATGGAGATAGTAAATCTTAAACTTCAAGAACATGGGAACTTTAACCCTTAAGCAGTTGCGCCTATCTTTGTAACATTAAGAGTCATGCAGGGTGTTGCTGATACCCTAAATATAATCGGATCTTATGAGCTATTTTTTTAGTGAACAATTACAATATCGCTCCTTTTTTATTTAATACAACTATATGAAATACTTTAATACCTATCACAATGTAATAATTCGTGTACAGTACCGGTAATGGTAATATTTCAATATTGGTTCACATGTAATATTCGAATGCCTATTCACTCCTACTCATAATTGAGGTGGTTAGAAGCAAAGGCATGTAAATGACATTTCTAAATAGATATTTAAGTGCATCCAGGGTAAACTAAAGCATTTAAAATTTCACTGGTAAAGGAATATATCTTTTAACCACATTAACATTTAAAATTAAAAGTTCAGGGATTTACGAAAGCTAAGTAACTTTTAATCATATTTTCTGGAAAATAACGTAAGTGCACTTATACTTCTTTGCTTCTGACCGCCTCAGTTTACTTTTTATCTCCTTTTCCAGACCACTTTCTTGATTTTTCTGTGCGCACTGTCTCTATTTAACATCCATTGCTATTATTTATTACACAAGTATGAACAGTTTAGTCACTGTTACTTATGCAATAGCAGTATTTTTGTAACATTTCGTCACCCCACACCATTTAAACCATTATCTCGAGTATGCTAATTCCGATTTCATACATGTTTACAGTTATTGTTGCATTACAAATTCTAAGAAAGGTACTGAAAGTTTCAGAAGTACAGGCTTACTCAATATGTAGTTAACAGCTCTGTATATGTGACTGGGATGTTGACAACACCCTCGCGACTACTCAAGGGTTAAAACTACGATTATCTCGAAAGAATTAACTTACACAATTTGTAATATGTGTCTTTTTGTGTAAGTGCGTGCGCACATTTGTATTTAAACAGAATGGAAACATAATTTATTATTGTCTGCTTTTTATTTCAGCATTTATTTTTCTTACACCCATAATTTTCATCCAGTTCTTCCTCTCTTGATACTGTAAAGTCAGAAATGAAACTTACTGTATGGTACCAGTTAATTTGTCATAGTTAACTGTGTTTTTACGCTCTGTGTTTATGGCATACACTGTTTGACTTATAATATTGGAAGTACCTATCAGTGTTGTCAACATTGTGGTTTTGTGCACAACATATTAAGTCTTGCACAAGACTGACTGAACTCTTCGGTATGTTAATGAATTATATTACTCATATTCGTAATGCAACATACTATTAAGTGATATGAAATTATAAGCTGTCTTTTGTTACTGTGGATATTATATGTTAAAATAAAGCAATTTGATGAACAAACTACAAGAAATTAATAGGTATGATAATTATTTAACCTGAATTCTTATTGCCTCATTAACTGAAGTCCAAGCACAATGTAATAATATAGGAAACTTATAGGCTGACAAGTATTGTACAACGTGTGTAAGTATGCAGTATATATTCATATATGAGGCCTCACAATCCTCATTTAATAATCAAGACTATATTATGTAGTCAACATGTATATATCTATTATTGGAGAAAAATTTGTTCTGGCACCAGGAATCGAATCCAGGACCTCTCAGCTTTGCACACTGAGCACTCTTTCCATCTGAGCTATGCTGACACCCGATTCACAATGCCGGCCGAACTCTCCTCCATTGTATCGTCAATGGCCTACTACCTGCATTTTAGACATTTAAGTCATGTATGCAGGAGCGCATATTTAAATGACTTTATGGCCTTGAGTAAGAATTTTATCAGGAGATATTTCATCTTCAACTTGCAACCCTTTTAGTTTAGCCTTAAGCTTCCATAAACATTACTAACTATTCCTGTCTAAGGCTTTTATCCTCCATTTTCTGATCACTTCCCACATCATCTAACCATCTCAGTTGCAGTCTGCCAATTTTGCTTCTACCTTTTGGTTTAGCATTAATAATAATTTTCGCTGATCAGCTTCCTTTCATTCTTATGCTTTGACCCAACCATTCTGTCACTCTAACTTATATCCGTTACAATACCAGGATCCTTGTACGTGTGTAATTATAATTTAGACGAATATTTTTTGCCACTATTGAAGATTTGTGGACGTTCTAAAGATAAGCTGTAATGAGATAAAAGTTCATAAATCCGCCATATTTTGTCATATTTGATTCCTGAGGACTAGATTAATGGAACATTAATTGTGAATGTTTGAATAAAGACGAAGTCCAATAGTTGCTGGTGACAATTATGTATGATTTATTTTCTTCACCCCCCCTCCCTCCCGCCTTAATTTCATACTGCCAAGGTAACCAAGTAGTGCAGAATCCATTCCGACACACCTTCTAAGATGTCGAAGCATCCTCGGAAGTGTTCTTAAGGAATAAATTATGGCAGAGATATTGCGAAAGGCTCAGAACCCAGAGACAGTTTTGGAGAGGATGCCCCTTCTGCAAGCAGATGAAGACATGCATAATGACCTGAATAAGCCTATGGAATATGATGATGATGATGATGATGATGATATGATATGAAATCTAAACTATTAGGGAAGAGGAAGGGAAATGGACCATGGCAATGAAATTTCCAACGTGGCATTTGCCTAAATAACTGTGGAAAACCACGGAAAAAATATAGTCAGATTGGTCAACTGGGGATTTGAACCACGGACCTTCCGAATGCAAGTCCCATGCGGAATGCATGAGCCACTTTGCTCGGTATCCTGATGGTAACAAACAGATTGAGTTAGTCTGATTTAAATATTTATATCATCAATAAAATTATGTCATCCATAAATTCTCCTACTTCTGGGAAGAATATACTTGCTTTAGTAAAGAAGTGTTTCCTTTGATGAAGTCATAAGAAATCTAAACATAAAAATCCTGGGGAGACTTTAATTTGAAGCACTTCTGTTATCTTATTTACTTGGAGTCTGTTCTTTCCAGGTATGCAAATGATTTTCTTCAGTCGAAACACTTTTTTCACAGGCACAGAAGTTCGTCTGAGACAGTACACAAATTCTGCAACTTTCTCCAAATTGTTACGTTTCGTTTCAATCTTTTTATTTTTTTTTAACTTCTACACACATACTTACAACTTTCACGTTTATTTTCAAGTATCTTTATTTTCTTTTCATCTTCTTCACATTTTTTTAAAGTACAAAATTCGCAAGCACGATCTCATCAAATAGTTTGTCATTGTTGATGTCAGCATTAGGACTACAAACGAGTGAATTTATAAATGCTCAGCTGAATCTACTTACTGCTCAGCACCCTCAAAACTCCCCTTCCATAGTCATAAACATAAAATGCACTAGTCATAATGTTCAGAATATTTTCTTCAAAATCCTCTTGTTTCGTTTCGCCTTCATCGATAAATATCGCTAGTTTCTTTTCAGCTGTCTGAGGAACAAATTTATATTTTCTCCTGAAAATGAACTTCGTATAATATGTGACTGCAGTGCTTTGGTCTTTGATATATCTTTAAATAAAACCAAAATGTACAAACCAATAGCTATTACCAATGGTGATTGCATAGCAGTTGCCACCTCTAGAAGGATGTAGAAACTAATTGTTATTCTCTTTCCAAGCTCGAACCAGAAAATACGGACATCTTGTCACTTTTTTACCTGTACAACACAGACAGGTCTTAAAATACAAACTGTCCATATAAAATACAGATGTATGGCAACCCTAGCTATAACCAATTGCATCGACGATAAATAAACCCAGTAGTTGATACAGCGTCGTTAAATAACCAAGTAAAAGATATATAGGTGTGTGTGTGTGTATTCATTCATTCGTAGTATTTCAGTGCAAACCTAGCATTCTCCAACCTTTCCTATTTTCTGCCTTCCTCTTAGTCTCTGCATACAATTTAATGTTGTCTATCATCTGATACCTTCTTCTGCCTCAAACTTTTCTCCTGTTTATCATTCCTTCCTTCAGTAGGCATTTTCTTCTTATCCAGTAACCCAGCCAATTCCTGGTTCTCTTCCTGATCAGTTTAAACATTATTCTTTCTTCAATCACTTTCTAGCACAGCTTCTTTTCTTATTCTGTCTATCCAACATAATAGAATACATATACTGTACATAAATATTCCATATAAGACCTACTCAATATTTTCATGACTATTGTGGAAAATATCGAGGCACATTATTATAGAGAATGGAGTGAGATGGACCACATGGAAAACCATAAGACAAGAAATTCTCTTTCCATGGTACCTACCTGAGTGATGTCAAAGTAAATTCTTCATGTGGAAACGTGACAATAAAATTTTTCGTATTTCGAAAATAAAAGTTTCACGTCATCAAAAAATTCTGTTTGTATTAATATGACTAACCTATAGGTATTCTGTTGACAACTGGTGTTGGTCTTCCACTTTCTTGGAGGCAAATTAATCATATTAAAATATTATAAGGGTACTGGCATCATTATCAACAGAATAGCTTTTAGTTACTCGTAGTAAATAATATACTTGTTTACTTACTTACAAATGGCTTTTAAGGAACCTGAAGGTTCATTGCCACCCTCACATAAGCCTGCCATTGGTCCCTATCCTGTGCAAGATTAATCCAGTCTCTATCATCATATCCCACCTCCCTCAAATCCATTTTAATATTATCCTCCCATCTACGTCTCGGCCTCCCTAAAGATCTATTTCCCTCCGGTCTCAAACTAACACTCTATATGCATTTCTGGATTCGCCCATACATGCTACATGCCCTGCCCATCTCAAACATCTGGATTTAATGTTTCTAATTATGTCAGCTGAAGAATACAGTGCGTGCAGTTCTGCATTGTGTAACTTTCTCCATTCTCCTGTAACATCATCCCTCTTAGCCCAAATATTTCCCTAAGAACCTTATTCTCAAACACCCTTAATCTCTGTTCCTCTCTCAAAGTGAGAGTCCAAGTTTCACAACCATAAAGAACAACCGGTAATATAACTGTTTTATAAATTCTAACTTTCATATTTTTTGACAGCAAACTAGATGACAAAAGCTTCCCAACCGAATAATAACAGGCATTTCCCATATTTATTCTGCGTTTAATTTCCTCCCCAGTGTCATTTATATTTAATTGATTAAATGGCGATCTTACTCGTGTTAATTATGTAAGCATGTGTGGCTTACAGCTGTTTCGGTGCTACTTGACACCATCCTCAGAGCCTACTAGCTGGTGTGTCAAGTAGCACTGAAACAGCTGTAAGCCACACATGCTTACATAATTAACACGCGTAAGATCGCCATTTAATCAATTATTTGTATTCAAGTGTTAAAAGTAGTGTACGAAAGATTCAACATTTATATTTGTTACTGTTGCTCCAAGATATTTGAATTTTTCCACCTCTTCGAAGGATAAATTTCCAATTTTTATATTTCCACTTTGTACAATATTCTGGTCACGAGACATAATCATACACTTTGTCTTTTCTTTTCGGGATTTACTTCCAAACCTATTGCTTTACTAGCTTCAAGTAAAATTTCCATGTTTTCCCTAATCGTTTGTGGATTTTCTCCTAACATATTAACGTCATCTGCATAGACAAGAAGCTGATTTAACCCGTTCAATTCCAAAACCTCTCTGTTAACCTGAACTTTCCTAATGGCATATTTAGAGTGAAGTTAAAAAGTAAAGGTGATAGTGCATCTCCTTGCTTTAGCCCGCAGTGAATTGGAAAAGCATCAGATAGAAACTGGCCTATATGGACTCTGCTGTACGTTTCACTGAGACACATTTTAATTAATCGAACTAGTTTCTTGGGAATACCAAATTCAATAAGAATATCATATAATACTTCTCTCTAAACCGAGTCATATGCCTTTTTAAAATCTATGATTAACTGATGTACTGTACCCTTATACTCCCATTTTTTTCTCCAATATCTGTCGAATACAAAAAATCTGATCAATAGTCGATCTATTACGTCTAAAACCGCACTGATGATCCCCAATAATTTCATCTACATATGGAGTTAATGTTCTCAAAAGAATATTGGACAATCTCTATACTATGTTTAATTCTATATTTATAATTTTCGATATTCAGTATTATTTTTTGTACTTTATACTATTTATTCAAAGTCATAATCTTTTACCCATTGGGAAAAAAAGTAAAATTTCTGGGAAAAATAAATGAAGCAATCACACATGATTATAAAAAAAAACCTATGCAGACTAAATAGTATGACTCAGGGCTTATAATCAAATCTGTTTGTCGAAGTTTGCCTTATCGTACCTGATAGAGTAATACAAAATAAAATTGAAAAATGCACTCATATTTCTTTATTATTAATACTAGCATTGAACATGGCATAAAATTTTAACATTTTTACCTGCTGGTTACACAGTGTCAGTATGAAACTTTTTTTAAGTTAAAAAAAAAATAATAATAGGTTTATTATTAATGTAAACTAAAATTAAATAATACGCTCATATTTCCTTATTACTCGTACCATATTAGCATTGAACAGAGCATAAAATATTAGCATTAGTACTGGTTAGTGTGTCAGTATGAAACTTTATATTAAACATAATCTCGCCAAGAATACTAAGAAGTCTGAATTCTGTCATCTCAGAAACAGACTATCTGGATATGTCTGTCAGATTGTGAAATTTAAACACTTCACAAACTGCTTAGACAAGCAAGAGTTAATATTACGAAACATATATACATTTACTATAATTGAATCTGTGCACTCGTGTCTCATAAGAAATGATTACTTCATCAACAAAAGTCTCAATATGATTGACATGTGTCACGCTTAGCATGATAACATATCATTAAATACTCACTGAACTGATAAACTCCAAATAGAAGCACTATATACCGGTACTCCTTCATATATGGAACACTATAATAAAATCGAAGTTATTTTAATACCAGTAATATTTAATGCAAAATCTGTTTCATTCCAACTGATAATAATTAGATGTATGTAACTTGAATAAATATAATAAAGTCCCGAGCCACTCTCAGTGGTCTAATGCATGCTTTACAGCCAAGCAGTAGGCCTAAATCAGATTCAAACTTGGCAAAGACAATGGAATTTTAAGCAGAAAATATCCTAAGTGCGACTTCCAGCTGGTGAAAAGTAAAGATACTGGTTCCATCCAGTATATTTCTGTATGTAAAATATCCCTTCATTTCTAAATGGAAATGGGTAAAGACAAAATTTAATATCAACATCCACCATTATTATGCGTCGATTCAAAACATCATTGGTCCTCAAAATACTATACATGACACTTTCTGGTGTACTAGTATGAATTACACAATGATCGGAATGTACTACTGCAAAAAAAATGGTACCGGTATGAGGTGAAGTTGATCTATTCAAAGAAGTGAATCATGTGAAGAACATATATGGAGGAAAAATTCAACATTGGAAGGAGTGTGATGTTAAAATTACAGACAGGTGGACTGAAACATTACAAATTATGAAAGCAAAAGAAATTAGTTTTACAAACATAATTCAGATTGTAAGTTTTGTGTTAGGTATACCTGGCACCAATGCATCATCAAGAAGAATGTTTTCATTGATGAATTCAATTTGGTTTGATGAAAGGAATCAGTTTTCAGTTCCATAAAAGCCATGTTAATCACAAAATGCCATTTCCATGGATGGATGGATGGATGGATGGATGGATGGATGGATGGATGGATAGACAGACAGACAGACAGATAGATAGATTTATTCGTTCTATAATATCTTACATTTGCTTTATAGCATAGAATAAAGAACATGTCCAATTCTTACGTTTACCGGTAACATATAAATGCAATACATATAAAATGCAAATATGAAACATGTACAGAATTAATACCTTATTAACAATAATATTTTATACAATGTAATATGTTTACCATTTAATAGTATTAATATATTTACACAGTACTATGAAATGTCAGGAATTCATCTAAAGAAAAGAAAGTGTGAGATATTAAGTAATTTTTTAGTTTTACCTTAAATAATGCAGAGTTTTGGCTACGATTCTTAATGTCTTCGGGAAGACTATTGAACATTTTTATCGCTATGTAACGTACTCTCTTTGATAGCATGATAAATTTGATGATGGCATATGAAAATCATTCTTTCTGCGGGTATTTATACTATGTATGGCTGAATTAGTTGGAAAATTTTCTTTATTGCATAAAAGAAAATTTATTATAGAGTATATGTACTGATTTGTTAAGCTCAGATCTCTATTTTTTTTTTAAATAATCTACATGATTCTCTAGCCTTTGCTCCAACTATTATTCTAATGACTCTTTTTTGTAATAAGAACATATTTTTACTATCCGTAGGACATAATGGAATGAAAATATGAAAAATATATTGTCTTTAAGATACTGCTGTTTAGAAATTGTTGTAACGACCTAATTGCGAATGTGTCTTGCATGGACTTCTATAGTTTCCTGAAGGAAAGTCCAATACTTCTAGAGCAAATTCACTCAACAAAGAAATATGATGCAAATTGTACAGTTGAACTTCATGAAGAATGTAAAAATAGTTAAAAGGAACATGAGACAACAAATTTTGTTATGAAACAAGTTCAGAATACAGTGACATGAATATGATGTAAGGTCCAATTAGCCTGACATATTCTTAAACAGATAAGTTAACCTAATTAATACATACTAGTTGCAATATAAAAAATTGCCAACAACGAGTTAAGCCGAGTAAGTATCCATGCTAGTATCCAATATATTATGTACTTGCATAATTATTATAGCCTAGTTATTGTAAACAGTATAGTATTTCGTCTTTCCTGCAATAACTCCTATGTGCAAAATATAAAAATTAATTTAAATACTATTATAGTCACAATCATGCCATGGTATGAAAGAAAAATTTCACAACCTCGAGCAGGATTCAAACCTGTGACTTCCTGTACTCCGGTCAGGCGCTCTACCACTGATAATAGTATTTAAATTCATTAATATGTCACATCAACGGACGTTTATACGTCACCAACATCGTAAATATAAAATTGTTCAGTAGGAAGAAAAACACATTTATTCATTCTGTGACAGTAGTACATAGGAGATTGTGAATTCTTACATTTTCGAAAGAAAGAAAGACAGAAAGAAAGAAATATAATTACATATAGAAGATTTTGTTATTTGCTGTATCACTATTTAAGTTATTTAATAGAGCAAAAATCTGAAAATCGATAAATATGTCACAAAGGAGTTATTGCAGAATCAATGACGACTTATTAGTACTTTAAAATAAATAAAACTGAACCTATTCCTCAATGACATTATATAAACATAAGTAATAATGAAAGTTTAGATAAAATGTTGATTCCTATCAACTTTAATAAGTGTCCCGTTTTTTTATTTTGGAAATCTGGTCACCCTATGCTATACACAACCTTATAACACTAAGCCAGCGATATGGCAATGTTAGTAAACTGAAACAAATGTTGCTGAGATTGGAAACATTGTGCTATTATCACCATATTTAAATGTTTCTACATTGTTCCAAAACACTCTAACATAGTCTCCAAAATTATGACTTTGTTAAAAATTCCTTTGAATTTTCCATTCATGATCGAAATGTCGCATTTCCCTTCCTAGGGGACAATTAGGAAATTGAACTGCAACCTCTGCTATTGAAGCCACATTGCCAATTTTAATCATGCTCAGACTCATGAATTCTAGTGTTTTACAGGATTATTCTCTGAAGGAAATCTGTTTAATACTTGCTGAGAGGTCTTTATACAAAATCAATACATTTAGACCTAACTAAATCTAACTTGGAATTATTTAAAGATTTCTCCATTAATGTCTTTACAGCAAAAGATACATACAGGCAGTGCACGCAATCATGCAGGAGGAAGAAAGAGAAGTAAAAAGGAAAATACGGAGTACTATTCAAGGCTGATTAAGAAAGAAAGAGGAATACTTTGTATGAATTGTTGACGATTTGCTATTTTTTTATACTTTCAGTGACTGCCAAGATACTATCGTAATTTTACATCGTAACAGATTCTAATAATGTCTGTACTTGTCTATTATTTTGAATTAAAAAATCGCTGTAGGGAAAATTCTAGTATAAATTACATTACTTCTATATATCGGTTAGGATTATCACTTTTCAAAAACTGCTGGGCTGGACAAACCAGTCATCCACAGGTACTGAGGGACAAACTGATTTTTTTAAATTCATTATATGTACGGTATGTATTTATTAATACTACAATTGGGTATACACCTGGTGGCAGTGATATATAATATAAAACAATAACATTACAATAATTACAGTAATAAAATTACAATAATTACAGCAATAAAATAACATAGTAATAATATAAAATAAACTTAAATTTAATTGTACCTATAAATAAACAAATGCAATAAACCTACTGGTACTTTATATCATAAGAATTATTTGATATTTATTTAGGAATTTTCAATCTAGATATTGTAAAGTCAAAGTGATACCAAGAGGCGAAAACGTTTAATTAGATTTTATAGTATGTTAATAAAATTATAAGTTTTTCCATACTTCTTTTAGATAAGTCTTCTAAATAAGTATCAAATAATTCTTATAAACAGGTTTATCGAACCTACAAGCTTCAATATGAGTTTTATAACATTTTATATCGTCTCACAAGTGAAAACAGTCAATATTTCACGTTTACACATGAAGTAGTTTTAAAATAAAGTGTCAATGTTAATAATTTGAGTCTAAAGAATGCCCTTTATTATCATCTACCAGGTCAGCATCTACTTGGAGGATTTAGTGAAGAACTGTTTTCAGAACATGGGCTGGATGATAGTAAGATGAAGAAGAATAAAGTGCATAAGATTTGCTGATGAGATATGACATAGTTAGCAGAAGAGGAGATAATATTAAGGGATATGCTACTGAAGCTAAATGACGGCTGCAGCAGTATGGGATGACGAGCATGGTTATCGGAAGAAAAATAAAGAAGATAAGTATGCGAATTCGAAAAGAGGCAGTGGAACATGTAGACCACTTCAAATACTTGAGATGAGGAGTACTATAAGCAGTAACATGAGCTGCAGCCAAGAAGTCAAAAGGAAGATAGCAATGGCAAAGTAAGCTTTTAATAGGGAAAGGACAATTTTCTGCGGACCTTTAGAAAACAAACTAAGATAATTACTAATGAAGTAATTTGTGCAAATCTGGCTTTCAGGTAGTAGCTCCCTGTAAAGCAGTTTGAATAATTTCAAGGAAAAATTGTTCTGGGGCCAGGTATCGATCCCGGGACCCTTCGCTTAGTGCATGAATGCTCTCCCGACTGAGCTACCCCAGGAACTATACACGACACAGTCACCATTTTTCCCTTATATCCACACAACTCAAATGGGCTGACAGAACGCCAGAATCCAACTTTGAGTGCACACAAATACTTTGTGACTTAAATTGTGGCTTTCTGTTAACGTACCTCCAGTAACGAATATATTATGCAAATCTGGCTTTCAAGTACGGAAAAATTGTGACGTCGTGTATAGTTCCTGGGGTAACTCAGTCGGGAGAGCATTCGTGCTCTAAGCGAAGGGTCCCGGGATCGATACTCGGCCCCTGAACAATTTTTCCTTGAAATTATCCAAACCTGCTTTACAGGGAGCTACTACCTGTAAGCCAGATTTGCATAATATATTCGTTACTGGAGGTACGTCACAATTTAAGTCACACAGTATTTGTGTGCACTCAAAGTTGGGTTCTGGCGTCTTGTCAGCCCATTTGAGTTGTGTGGATATAAGGGAAAAATTGTGACGGTGTCGTGTATAGTTGCTGGGGTAGCTCAGTCGGGAGAGCGTTCGTGCGCTAAGCGAAGGGTCCCGGGATCGATACCTGGTCCCGGAACAATTTTTCCTTGAAATTATTCGAAGTAGTGTTGGAGTGTGACATGCATGGAACAGAAACATAGACATTACACCGAATTGAAGAGAAATTACTAGAAACATCTGAAATGTAGGTGTAAAGAAGAATGAAGTGTATAAAATGGACAGGCGAAATAAGAAATGAAGCTGTGTTGGAAAGAGTGGGTGCAGATAAAATAGCCTAATGCTTCACTGATCAGGAAAAAAATGGGAAATTGGCTGGGCACGGGCTAAGAAGAAACTGCCTACTGAAGGATGCAGAAGAAGATATCAAGTAATAGACAACATTAAATTATATGGATTACAAGCGGAGATTAAGAGGAAGGCGGAAAATAGGAAAGATTGGAGAATGCTGGGTTTGCAGTGGAGGACCTGCTGCCTTTGGGCAGAAAACTATGAATGAATGAAGTTTGTAGAGTTGACATAAAATATGAACACTAAGAAACTGTCCTTACATGCTCATTCACGTTTTTGTTTCCATACATATTTTTAATAGTTGAATATTGTTCTTTACTCCTCCAAAATCGGCATAGGCGAGACAAATGTGTGTTTCCCCGGGATCCGGAACAATCCCTCTGAAAACTGGATTGATGGGAAACCTAAAATCGGTAGACATCTTAATTACTGATAGTAGAAGATTGCTACCAGTATTAGCGCATTGCAATTAGATCAGTAGCGGCCCACGGTTACAAAGGTTAGCAGTTCTGCATGAAAAATAGTGTATTTAGCAAACGCATGCTGTTTATTGCATCTAAATCGGATAACGCGTGTAATTACAACCCCTTCTCGAAGTTGACTGTGCACCCGAAATTGTACTCCAACCAAGAGGAGTCGCCATTTATTATGTTGAGTCTCAGCTATTGTGAAACGTACCTGCTAAAACGGTTTAAGTACATGTTACTGTTGGAGCACCAGCTTTATCTATGGTGTGTGTCGACCTGGTTGGCAAGTTGATATAGTGCTGGCCTCCTATGCCCAAGGTTGCGGGTTCGATCCCGGGCCAGGTCGATGGCATTTAAATGTGCGTAAATGCGACAGGCTCATGTCAGTAGATTTACTGGCATGTAAAAGAACTCCTGCGGGACAAAATTCCGGCACATCCGGCGACGCTGATATAACCTCTGCGGTTGCGAGCGTCGTTAAATAAAACATAACATTTAACATCTATGGTGTGGTAGCTCCTTTACTTGTCTGTGTCTTGCGCATGCGCAGTGTCCCATCATTGGACTTTGAAAAATTTCTTGCGGGACACTAACTGCAGTTTCTCCGAAATTTCAATATTTAAATTTGGTGTAGGGCGTTCTAATTTCTTTAGGTAACGTGCAATTTCTTTTTTAATTTCGAAAAGGGTTGGTCGATTAGATTTTCATTTTATACATTTTAATATAAAATATTTCCTTAGACACACTAACTAATCACATCACATCACCCATAGTACTATAACACGCTGGAACTGTAATGATATACCATATACAGTAGTCCAGAAGCCTAGGTGTTCTAACGCAGGTCATAAAGAGATGAGGGTGTTGACGGTTCTTTTGTATATTCGGGGAGAGCTGCTTCGGTTGCAGCTCTCGGGACGGTAAAGAAAACAAGTTTTCTGCTGCGGACTACCCTACGTTTGTAGCTCCTGGAATTGCCGATCACAGATCCGAAAAGTACACTACAGCTAAAATTCTCGAGCAGTTCAAGACTCCTACGGACAGTAAAATCTCGAATCGAAGGAGAGTGAATGGAAAAATAAATGAAACAATGAACTAGATTACATAAAAGCATGTTTTACATTTTTAATTTTACAGGACTACTTAAATGGCGGTTCTGCAGCTCTGCAGTTCTTATTGTAGAGCCGCCTCTGAATTAGATATAAGCTATCAATCTGGATTGTGACTAAATATCTACTGGTATGGTCAGATAGACTTTAATGGCAGTAAAACTTCGACGTGAAAGGTAAAGGGAAATCACATTACGAATAGTATTCCTAGTGAAATAAAATTATGGATAGTAACTACAAAAATTTTAAGAGTATAGCAGCCGAAAGAAGAAAAGAATGGTTCACTAACAAGGCATTGTCTTTAGATGAAATAAAAACAAATATATCCGTGGACAGTGTTCGATTTCGGTAAATCTACCGAATAATCTGGCAATACTGCGATTATACACAGAGACAAGCAGATACAGATGCGAGATTTATGTCATTTCACATGTCTAGCTATTCTAAGAACATTCTTTAACATAATGATTAATGGTAACATGAAAAATTAAGAAACTTTACAGTTCGCGTTAAATTATTACACTTAGAACTAAGCAAACAATTATTCACGTGTGCCTATCATTAGTGTAATTCTTTATTGTGACGTGTTATAAATAACAGTATTTTTTTTTTATTCAGTTAACATCGGTAAAGCATTTGGAAGGTAGAAATGTCATTTTCAATAGCCAATACAAGCGAAGGATGTGCAAGAGAAGGCGTTTCTTAGTAATACGTCCATAAGCCTAGTTCCCTCCTCCAAAATTGTCTAAACTGAATGCTGAGTTAAGTAACTTCATTACTGTAGTGAGTGGAACGTTGGTTGGATTTGTATCTTACCGGTACATATTGTGATTAGTTTTAAAAGAGTAGATTTTTGTATCATTATCAATGTTGTTAGTTTAAAGGAATAGTTAGTTGTAGGCCTACTAAGATAATTCTTAATAATCCAGTTCTATTTTGTGAAATTCGCATCATAGGCCTATTCAGAAGTTAACGACGTAAGTACTACTGGTTGTTAAGTAACGTCATTATTTCAGTGATTGAGATTTTGGCTGGATTTGTATCTTCCTATGGTGGTTAGTTTTAAAAGAACAGATTCTTGTAGAGATCTAGTTGGTTTAATTAGTTTAAGTCTATATAATCTTTCTAAAGCCTAGCTTTGTTAAACACATTCTTGTCCTCAAAATTAAAAAAAAAAAAAAAGAAAAATAAATATGCAGGCCTAGTTATGTACGATACCAGTACCGTACAAAAGTATTAAGAGTGGTATGACAAATTCGATGAAAAGTTAAGGAAAAAATTAGCGAAGCCGAGTTTTTTATATTTCTGAGATTCTGTTATGCACTTAACTAACATATATAATAATAATAATAATAATAATAATAATAATAATAATAATAATAATAATAATAATAATCATCATCATCATCAGTGGCGCTTCAGCCCTTTAAGGGCCCAGACTAAGCAGTCGGCTGTCAACCTCAAGTCCATATTCCGAAGAAGGGGTGAACGATCGAACAACCAGGTATGTGGTTAGCATGATGATATCCCAGCCGTTATAGTTGGCTTTTGTAACCGGATTTCGCTACCTATCTTATCTCCCCAAGTGCATCACGATGCTGGATGGGCACCGATCTCATATACTTGCAGAAATTTCATAAGAAAATTTCTTCCCTCTTGAGGATTCGAACCAGCGCGCATTCTGTAACGCAAGTCCTAGGCAGGATGCCTTAAGACCAATATGCCACGGCGAGGGACAATGTGCATTACTATACAGTACAATAGCCTATTTTTGGACGATCGTAATTATTATCGCATTTATGTACCGGTACTGAAAATATGAAGTACACTGTTATATTTGCAATGCAAAATGTATAAGTTATCTTTTTTTTTAGTTTAAAGTGGACTTTGGTTTTGTTTAACATAATAATAGACTAGGCCAGTTTAATGAAAACCAGTAAAAGCTTGTGATTACTTGGCACTGACAGTTATTACTGATCAGTAAAAGCAATTACTGATTTTCAATCGAATAAAAGTTTACTTTTATTAATAAGTATACCGGGAAAATTCTGTGTGTTTACTGAATAGGCGTAAAATGAAAAGTACCTATATTGAGATCTGATATATTGCAGATGGCCTTGCTAAATAACGTAAAAGAAGACTCATTTTCTGGTGCGAACTTAATGTTCAGAGCTTCACCTCTTGTTTCTTCAGTAGGCTAGTAGAAAATAGTCTGTTATGAAGTTGACTCTTCCTCTTTCACAAATCTCAGAAGCTTCTTTGAATTACTGGAGCTGATATTCCTTCTGTTTTTTCACCTCTTTTTCTGAAGCACAGGTAGAAAAGCTGTAATTTCCTTCACAACCTAGCTAACAACAAACTTTCAAGTGAAGTGGAATAATAATAATTCTTCTCGGGTTCTCAGCCAGGTGAATTGGATAGTTGCTTCCAAGCTTTCGATGATTAGTCCTGCCATCTTTTTCAGGGATTGAAGTGCCGTGATTCTTTGAAACCGCTTCAATGATTTGTAAACACTTCTACGTAAGACTGATGCTGCCTGACCAACTCAGTAATAAATGTCTTCCATAATCGATATAGCAATGCTTGCCAATTTCAGCAAAGGCGTTAATGATGCGGGCAGATCAGCCGGAAATAGTGGCGCAAACACTGAGTCCTACATACCTCTCCCACACAAAAAAGGTCACAAGGGGCTAAGTTGGGAGACCGCGGAGGCATGATAGCAGTTTGTGATCATGATTCCTGATAGGCTACAAGAAATTCATTCGTTTCGCAGTCTGGTGTTTAAGAAATCATGAACGCGAAAGCGAAACTGGCCTGTATGCGCTCAGCCATTTCTTCACGCACAGGAGGACGACTCGTAGATTTTCCTCGAACGAGGCTCTTTTTTTGTCAAGAAATTTCTAATCACTCTATATTATTTAAGTCCTATTCAATTGTAATTACTGAAATTTCTGCAAGTAAGAGACTTTACTTATTTCTACTCAATTGATCCACTATTTTAGTATAAATAATTACATTGTTTTATGAACTTCCATTTGATGACAAAATGAGATGCATCAATTATCTGGATGTTTTCATGGTGATTCACGAAGTTTTACCGCCTTCCTGAGGTCAACTGGAGCAAAAAAATTAAATAAAAACATAGGATCCGCCTTATAGTTAAGTCGCTACAAGTTAATGGAAATTTGAAATTATAGACAAAATTTAATAATATCACCACAGAAAACACAAAAAATGGATACAGTTCCAGCTCTTGTAACTGCCTACTTGTTTTAAAATTAATTCTGCTCATCAACTCTTAGTTTCACAAGATATTTTCAAACGTGTCTCCTTTACCTACCCATAAACAATAATCAAGGAGTGTCAAATCTGAGGATCTGGCTGTCCAGGGATGAGGACTTCCGCGACCAATCCAATGGTGTGGAAAATACTGGTTTAGATTTAGGTTATCTCTCGCGGCGAGGATGAAATGAGCAATCTCCACATAAAGCTGGAAGTGCATACGAAGTCTTGTTGCAAGAGGAACATCGTCTATAGCGCATTTCACGAATAGAAAGGGTAGCCTTAGAGGCTACTGGACCATATTCCTGGAAAATCTTCAAGTTACTGTTTCTGATGCAGGTGTAGGGAGGATTGAAAAAATGTCGCTGATGTTTCTGTAGTTCCTATTGCGTACAGAAGCTACAGTCATATCCAGTTTGATATTTCAATCAGTTTGGGGTGAATTGTGAACTTGTGAACAATGAAACTGTTCAGTTGGTTTCATTTGCTTTTCAGTGAATACAGCACTATTTCTTTATAAATTAAATTGTAATACAAATTACACTTCCCGCCTGGGATCTGCAAGCATGAGTGACATCACGCGGTGGGTAGAAGCAGTACTATAAGTATATGCTCGCACATGCGCACTCTCTGTTTTGCAGACGAAGCTAACGGCCGCTATGCTTTCAGATTCCAGACGACTAGTGTACATATTATATATTATTATTTAAAGATGGAATAACTTTTAAAAAATATTTAGTTCTAAATTAGCTGCTAAAGATTAGAATTAGTATTCTATGATTGTTTATTCTTAATACCTACGATTTAAGTATACTTTATAACTTTAATGGTTATCGTGAAAGTAACGTAACAACAAATCTTTAGCTTTCAGGAGAAACAAGATAACTTGTTTATTTGAATAGAAAATAATTGATTTCAATTTAGAAGGAGAATATCAAAATATGCAGCTTTGAGAAAATAATGGTTAAAAATTTAGTGTATACTGCCTCCTGGTTATCATTGTTGCATTAAGAAAAAGTATTATACTTATTGCTTAATACTGTATATAACTATGTTGATAATAAAAATGATTTGTTCATGTTTATTATTATTTTATTGTCTGACTAGCCGTACCCGTGCGCTCCACTGCACCTGTTAGAAATAAATATAAAGTAATTACATAATTAAAATAGGACGTTTGATCCAGGGAACATTCGTGTTTGTTAGAAGGACAAATCGTTTAATATGTTACTTAATTGAAATTATATTTAAATAATTAAATTGCGATCATTTTGGTCCAGAGAGCACTCGTTTGGTGCAATGACAATTCCTTTAACATGTTTCTTATTTGTTATTACACGCAACTATAGTTTAATGAAGATTGACATATCATTTAGTTTTAATGTGTAAACTTTATATTACTTGCTATATGGTTCCATTGAATTATGGTAATAACTTAATTTTATCCCTTGTTTTCTACGTCTTCAGTAAATGGCGCTTGGCCCACTATGGTTCTGAAACCTTCAAATAACTTAAATAGTGATACAGCATAAACAGTGATATGTAATTATATTTCTTTCTTTCGAAAATGTAAGAATTCACGATCTCCTATGTACCATTGTCATGGAATGAATAAATGTGTTTTTTCGTCCTACTCAAAAATTGTATATTTTGCACATGGGAATTACTGCAGGAACAACAACGCTACAACCTGGGGAGGCGGTGAAAACGTATTGTATTGTTATTTTAAAAGTCTATCAGACCTACCAAATTTTGCATAGAATAAAACTTATCGGAAATCATTTTTAAAGAAACTTTTGTTATGTAACATTTTTCACAAAAAAAAAAAAAAACAATGATAAGCGAGATATTTCGATTTAATTCAGGCCCCGTTAAATGAAGTATTTTGAATGCCATATAGCCTAAAATCTAAATTACAACGAACTTAATTTATATTTCAAGTTTCATCGAAATCCGTTCAGCCATTATCGCGTGAAAAGGTAACAAACATCTAGACAGACAGACATACAAACAAAAATGTCAAAAAAGCGATTTTCGGTCTCAGGATGAATAATTATACATGTTAACACCAATTATTTTTGGAAAAGCGAAAATTATCAGAAAATTTTCGGCTACATATTTATTATTAGTGTATATTATATTATATATTATATAAAAAGTGCGTTGATAACGGATGTATTCCGATAAGAAAGTTTTTAATGTGTTGTGGGGGCTCTTGAATCTCACAAGCAACAACTTTTACAACAGCGCAACATAATCTACTTGGCTCATTACCCATTTTTTTTTTTGCATTGCTATATTATAGTCTACCTATTTTATGTATTTTAACACGATTCGATTGAGCATAGTTAAAATTTGAATTATAAAATAATGGATTGCTAAGCTAACGTACTATTACTGCATACTAAATCAATACACTCTCGTTGTTCGTTAATTCTCTGAGATTAAAATGAGTATGTACATAAATATTATTTTAAGAAATACAGAAAACGAATGTACAAAAAAAGCCTATCAAATTTTCTGTGCATAGGAAGCTATTTTAATCTTACCTGTCGTCGATTTACTAAGAAGTTACTGTAATAACATTATAGCAATATGTCCATCTAGAGAAACTACACTTTCCAATGGTGAAATAATAATTAATTATACAAATCGGTTAATTTAGCTTCCGATATTACTTCATACAAACACAGAAACATTGTCTGTAGGCTAAGTTTAATAGCTTTCGATTGTTGCTGTCCAAGGCCCCTTTTTCGATTGTTGTTGTCCAAGGCCCCTTATAGACGAAGTCATATTTTGTTATTTCATTGCACTGTCTTAGATGGCGTTATTTTAATTTTAAAACTCATTTATCTCATTAAATATCAGTCCTATCAAAATTTTGTAAAGAATAAAACTTATCGGAAATCATTTTAAAGAAACTTTTGTTATGTAACAGTTTTCACAAAAATCAATAATAAGCGAGATATTTCGATTTATGTAATTCAGGCCCCCTTATAACCCCCATTTTAAATAAAGTATTTTGAATGCCATATAGCCTAAAATCTAAGTTACAACGAACTTAATTTATATTCCAATTTTCATGTAAATCGGTTCCGCCATTATCGCGTGAAAAGGTAACAAACATAAAGACAGACATACAAACAAAAATTTCAAAAATGCGATTTTCGGTTTCAGGGTGGTTAATTATATACAGGGTGATTCAAAAGTCGCGCGACATAGGACATGTTCGTTATTAGTGTAAGTATAAAAAATAGCTTCAAATAAATGTTTTAGATATTGGTACGTGTAGTTCATGTGCAAAATTTAAAGAAAATCGTAAGAGCCATTTTTGAGAAAATTGCAACAAACATGTTCGCATTTAAAGTAAAGTACCAGTTTGGTTAGGGAAAACGCATCCAAAACTTAGGTGCCACATCTCTGGAGCGTACGAAACTTAATTTAGGAATGTGGTTTGGGTCGCGCGCCGTAATTAATAAACTGTATGTTTTGTGTAGACAGGTGAGTAAGTGCTAGTTTCACCAGTGAACCGGGTAGCAACAGACAATGTACACAATTCCTGAGGGGGTGGAAATGGTTCTCATCCATGCGGGAGGCCTGAGTCTACGGGAAGCAGCAGAAGAATATCACAGACGGCATCCAGATCAACCTACCCCACATCACGCAAGCATTGATCGTTTAATAAAACGGTTCAAGACAGCAGGCAGTATCCACGACAAAAAACGTTCAGGGCGGCCTCGTACAGCAACAGGGGATGCAAACGCAGCTATAAGCTGGTAGTCAGTCCATCACGGTCAACCAGGGAAGTGGCGCAAGAATGTGGTACCAGTCAAGCGTCCATGCCCAGGATACTATCCGTCAATCATTTTCATCCCTGTCGTATGCACTTTGTGCAGGAACTGCATGGAGATGACACAGTTATGCAGGTGCAGTTCTGTGAGTGGTTTCTTGAACGACGAACGCACCAGCCAAACCTTGAAGCTGATGTTTGTTGGAGCGATCGATGAGGTCTGTTTCCAGTTGAACAGTACAGGGAATCGACATAACGCAGTGTACTGGGCAACCGAGAACCCCCATATAGCTGTAGAGGCTCATAATCAGTTTGACCCAAGATTAAGTGTGTGGTGTGGCATACACGGGGATGTCATCGGTCCCGTGTTTCTGAACAACAAGCTCACTGCTCCACTGTACAGATAGCATCTTCAGGCTACACTGCTGCCCTACTTGGATGACCTGCCCCTAGAAAGAAGACGTGGAGTTTTCTTTCAGCAGGATGGAACACCACCGCATTTCAGATTGACAGTCCGTGAATTGCTGAATGAAGTTATCCCTGGGCGTTGGATCGGTTGCAGGGATCCAGTGAAATGGCCGCCTAAGTCGCCAGATTTAACGTCACTTGACTTTTTTCTCTGGGGACATCTCAAGTCTGTAGTTTACATCAACAGGCCCCGAAAACTGGATGAACTGCAGGAAAATATCAGGAGAGAATGTGCACAAATAACACCTGCAGTGTTACGTAATGTGCGGAGTAATTACCTCAACCGTGTATGGATGTGCCGTCAACAAAATGGCCACCAATTTGAACACTTGCTCCATTAGTGTGCATGTGGAACAATTACACAGGTCGTGAAAGTTCAAGTGCTGAAATGCTTCAGTTTGCCATTGTGACTCTCAACTTACTCACCCGTCAATACAAAAACACAATTTATTAATTACGACGCGCGACCCAAACCACATTTCTAATTTAAGTTTCGTACCCTCCAGAGATGTGGCACCTAAGTTTTGGATGCGTTTTTCCTAACAAAACTAGTACTTTACTTGAAACGCGAACATGTTTGTTGCAATTTTCTCAAAAATGGCTCTTACGATTTTCTTTAAATTTTGCACATAAACTACACGTATCAATATCTAAAACATTTATTTGAAACTATTTTTTGTACTTACACTAATAACGAAGATGTCCTATTTCGCGCGACTTTTGAATCACCCTGTATGTTAGGACCAATTATTTTTGGAAAATCGAAAATTACCAGAAAAATTTCGGCTACAGATTTATTATTAGTAGGGAAAGGATTTGGAGTATTATAAAGAATGGTGAAACGTAGTATAGATATTCGTAGCTCAGTGACTATCAAGGGAGCTGCGTCACAGAGCATGGACGAGTACAGTTCACTTCATACAAACTTACACGCAACGTGCTGTAAACGTAATTCAGAATAAATATACGGAATAGTTTAATGACATATAGTGGCCTACATACATAATCTGCATTTCATTTTCAACTACATGTGTTTTTTTTGGCAACGCACAAGACACCAATAAACAACATTACAAATATACATAATTAAATATCAATCTCTGCGTCATCGCGTGTCAGTGGAAACATTGATGGCTGATACTTATGTTCTGTATGGAACTCGCCTCTGAATATGTGTGTTTTTCTGTCAGGAGCATCTCAAATTAAAACCTTTATTTACAATGTCATGAAATATGATAATATGTACACAACGTACACTACAGTATTTAGAATATATATAATGTACTACAATATTTACAACATAGCCTAATAGAGTGTCATTAAATGTTGAACAAAATGTAGAACCGAACGAAATGGTATTTTCAATTAATGCTATGTTTTGTTGATGAAACAATTATTCCTGCTGTGCCTTGTTACAATAAATTGTAAATATAATTTTCACATTTTCAAAACACAACTTTGCTCTTTGCAAGGAAGGAAATTTTTTAAGACGGAAAAACTCCGCTCTACATCTGCAGAGACAATTTGGAGAGTATTTGAAACAAAATACGTCAATTAAATTCACCTGTTGAATGACGTCTTTGTTACTACATCTGAAATCCGACTAAGAATACAGTACCCATCATTTTTAATCAAACCCTGTTCATTTTTTCACCAACACGTTTTCCTACTTCACCTTCTACTGCACTCAGTTTATTTACAATAGTACTCATAATATTTATTTGCTCAACTAGTTCTACTCCTGACTTTACTAATCGAATAATGGCATCCGGTAAATATAAAAATTTGACTTAATATCCATGACTTCTTTCTCGATTGTTCTATCATTTAGCAGTTCCTGTCGTATTTGAATCGCAGCCGCGTCATCGAGATCGAAAGACTGGACCACTTTCTTCACAGATTGGAAGTGATGTGCGTAATAATAATTGCAAGCTTCTAACTATGACCCCATTTCTTAAGAACTGGACATGGGGGAAGCGATAATTTAGGGAATTGTTTCCTGAATTTTGATACTCGATCTGGAGCTTTTACAAATATAGTCTTTCAAATTTGTATTTTTAGTTGGTTTCACTTTCTGCATTGTACCTGCACTTCACTACTCTGAACTGCAAACCTGCACGTTGAAGTTCTTATGCGACAACTGTCCCGTTCACCTGTTGTTGACGTGCAGAGAGCTGCGAGTATGTCATGGAGGGGAGGACTTGGTATAAAGGGTTGTAAACAAATGGCTATGTAGATGCCAAATTCCGTTCCCTAATTATTAGTATAGATTTCAAGCAGTTCCAATGATCTACTTGAAAAATAACATTTATAATGCAATTAATATGCTGTTCCTACTTACGGTAGGCTACCAGTGATGTGAAAAAAATATGTTTGTTGTTGTTTAGTCAACTGTCCGAACCTCACGAGTGATAACAACAAGGCACCACTTATGAGGCAACTAAGCCAGGAAATAATGAGTTAGGGTAGCTAGTTCCTTTCCCCCTCCATTGTATACATCGCAGACTAGTTACATATTACACTAATCAGACTTCAGATGTATACAAACAATATTGTTCTTCCTCTGACACATATCGTCAAGTAAGATGTACTGCCTGATAATAGATATACATATCAGCCAGAACTTCAATCAGAGGTATTGGTCTTTAATGTTGTTAGCAACTGAAGCATTGTTTTTGTTACTTTCATGATTTATTTTGCTGTTATTGCGTGTAATATTTGGATATACATTTTTTTCTTATCATGAAATCAACTTTAAAAATATTTTTACTTTGTACATAGTTCATTATTTTATTTTTATTTCTTAACTAAAAAAATCTTGCATACACCCTACCCTCAGTGAGACTCGATTTCACAAACCTTCGAGACAAGGCCGCTAGACTGCTGTTTTTAATAAGAATATTTCGTTTATGTGCGAAGTTTTGGTTCTTAAAGAAATAAGATATTTGTCTTCATTCACATATACCTAGAATACAAATTGAGGAATTTTACGTAAGACGGTCACATTATATAAGTCCTGAAACAAACTGGCAGACTAAAATTAATGTTCTTTAAACATAAGCAAAGTCATTATTTATGTTAATACCAGTAATATTCTTTTCGTGTCTCAAGTCGAAGAAAATAATTTATGATTTATTCAAAACGAAGCAAGCAATATATTTCATACAAAAAGTACCATCAAATCCAGAACATATTGTAAGATTACCATCCATTTGACAGCCTGTATAAATGAGGTGACCTTGTTTCCACCAGTTAATATAACAAACTAAATATTAATCTATACTAATAATAAATCTGTAGCCGAAATTTTTCTGGTAATTTTCGATTTTCCAAAAATAATTGGTCCTAACATATATAATTAACCACCCTGAAACCGAAAATCGCTTTTTTGAAATTTTTATTTGTATGTCTGTCTGTCTGTACTTATGTTTGTTACCTTTTCACGCGATAATGGCTGAACGGATTTCAATGGAAATTGGAATATAAATTAAGTTCGTTATAACTTAGATTTTAGTCAATATGGCATTTAGAATACATTATTTAAAAGGGGGGTTATAAGGGGGCCTGAATTAAATAAATCGAAATATCTCGCTTATTATTGATTTTTGTGAAAAATGTTACATAGCAAAAGTTTCTTTAAAAATAATTTGCGATAAGTTTTATTCCTTGAAATATTTTGATAGGACTGATATTTAATTAGATAAATGAGTTTTAAAATTAAAATAACTGCCATCTAAGGCCGTGTAATGAATTAAAAAACAAATGACTTCGTCTATAAGGGGCCTTGGACAGCAACAATCGAAAGCTATGAAAGCTAGCCTACAGAGAATGTTTCTGTGTTTGTATGAAGTAATATCGGAAGCTAAATTAACCGATTTGAATAATTAATTATTATTTCACCATTGGAAAGTGTAGTTTCTCTAGATGGACATAATGCTATAATGTTATTACAGTCACTTCTGATATAATATAATATAATATAATATAATATAATATAATATAATATAATATAATATAATATAATATAATATAATATAATATGTAATATAATATAATATAATATAATATAATATAATATAATATAATATAATATAATATAATATAATATAATATAATATAATATAATATAATATAATATAATATAATATAATATAATATAATATAATATAATTTAAGTTATTTGAAGGGTTCAGAACCATAGTGGGCCAAGCGCATTTACTGAATACGTAGAAAACAAGGGTTAAAATTAAGTTATTACCATAATTCAATGGAAACCTATAACAAGTAAAATAAAATATACTCATTAAATCTAATTGATGTCAATATTCATTAAACTATGGTTGCATGTAATAAAAATTAAGAAACATGTTAAAGGTATTGTCATTGCACCAAATGAGTGTCTCTGGACCAAAATGATCGCATTTTAATTATTTGGATGCAATTTAAATTAAGTAACATATTAAACGATTTATCCTTCTATCAAACACGAATGTTCTCTGGATCAAATGTCCTATTTTAATTATGTAATTAATTTATATTTATTTCTAACGGGTGCAGCGGAGCGCACGGGTACGGCTAGTATCAAATAAAACGATACATAGCCTACATGAATATTCTACTAGGTTTATGAAGTTTCTTTTGAAACGTTCGGTAGTCCTCACGCCCTCCTGCAAAACTGACCTGCTGTTGGCGAGGTAAGAGATATTCTTCTCTTTCTAACTCGTTGGTACAAAGTGTCACCATTTAAGTTTCCGGGTAAAATGAATGATCCCAATTTACATTAAATCTGTATTGAAAATTGGTTTTCTCCGTGGCTTTAAGGTTAATAACTGCACATTTGTGTAAGTTATGTACGTTATTAGTGCCATCCCGTTGAATTGTGACTCGTCACAGAGTCCTGCGTTTGGTTACTCTGATAAGGTTACTAGTTAGATGCACATGGATCATACTGTTTTTTTTTATTTACGTGCTATTTTACAACCTGTGTTTTGCCATAGGCATATCACAAGATATTTACATTAGTGGTGACTACAATTTGATTGTTTAGAGTCTATTCTTGAAGTGTGCGGAAGATGTTGCTGATGAAGTTTGTTACAGCGACAGTGTTGATGTGGAACTTCAGTATCTGGGGCAGCGTTTGGGTTGTTAGAACACGAGGCCGGTCTCTTGAGTACAAGGAGCATTCTGTCAGAAGGTGTCTTGCTGTCTGAGGTGACTTTTCTGGGCAGTTACATAGGGAAGATTGTGCCTTGTTGATCCTGTGAAGATATGTACGGAAACAACCGTGGTTGGTCAGGAATTAGGTGATAATGTAATTAGGCCATAGGAATGTAGAGAGCCTGTGGTGGATAGAGGGGATGAAATGTTTGGTGTGATGTGCTACCTCGGAGTTGATGTAAGTTGCATTCCAAATGTTTGTGTAGTAATTTTCCAGAAGTTGCTTGGCTCGAGACACAGGGATGGAGTTGTAGGCTATAGTACTTTTATAACCGGCAGCAATCTTTGCTAGGTAGTCGGCTCGTTCATTACCTCTGATTCCTGTATGTCCTCTGACCAAGTTTAATGAGATATGAGTTGACTTCTTGAGAGTGATAATTTTCTTTCTAATGTACGTAGACTGCTATTGGTTGTGTAGTTCTTTTGTTACCGATGGCAAAGAGTGCTGTTTGCGAGTCTACATGTATTGCATGTGAGATTTTATCTTTACTTTGCTGTTGAATCCAGTCTACTGCCATTTGGATGCCTAGAAGTTCTGCTTGGAATACCGAGCATTCGTTGTCCAGCCTACGTGCCTCGGTGTAGATCTCCATTGAATTTTCTTCTGCGACCATGCCTGCTCCGACGTGTTTTTCAGTTTTTGACCCGTCCGTGAAGATCTGTATATTGGCTAGGATGACTGTACCACTGTTGCCTATTGTTACGCTGTTGTCTTTCGGATGGATTTCCTCCTCGCTTGCGCGGAGAGCTCTGATTCGTCTCCCCGCTCAGTTTCGTGTGTTTACATCTGCTTATTCGTGTGTCTGCCTGTATAAAAATCCATGGCGCTACAGCCCTATGTAGGGCCAAGACCGACCAGTCGGCTGCTGGTCTCACGTCCACATGCCGAAGCAGAGGTGGACGATCATCCAACCAGAATGGAGTATCGTGTGGTTAGCACGATGATTGTCTGCCTGTATAGGCACTGAACAAAGAGAACAGTACTTATGTTCAAAATATAGGCCTACTGTCACGTATATTTAATAACAAACAAAATATTTATTTAAAGCCATTTTATGAGCAACAGAATATTATTCTCACAATAAGTAAAACGCATCTAGATTCTAGATAGGCCTGCTTTTTTGTTTCACAATATATTTTTCACCCAAAAAGTAAAAACCAATATTCATTATTTTTTTCTTATTTACATAGTTTTGAATATTTAAATTGCACTTTTTGAATAAATAAACAAGTTTCATCATAGTGAAAATCAGTTTAGAAGTAAATAATATGATAATTTATAAGAAGGATTGAAATTTGAATATTCACAATTAAAATGAATTAATACTGAATTATATAAATATATATTTTGGATCTGATGTTTCAACTTTTGTTCATTTAGAAATGTTTGTAGGTTATTTTTGTCTCCACGTATTACCGTCTCTAATGCCAGATTACACAAATTAATTATGAATAGGCCTACTTGTTTTACACACGAATGCTGTAACTGGACACAGCCTATGTGTGTACATCTATAAATAAATAAATAAATAAATAAATAAATAAATAAATAAATAAATAAATGGTGAAAATTAAAATAATATAAAACATCACAATAAAAACAAAATTATTTGCACTGACTACTTCCTCTACGAGTCTCTACACATTACAACGAGTGACTGCAAACATTTTAGGCCTAAGTGTTTCAAAAGAAACATTTCTCCTTTCTGACAAAATAAGTTTTCTTCTTTTTACCCTCTACCAAATTCTTCTATCGGAGCACCCATTTTAAACCGCATAGCTTTATTTTGTTTTGACATGTTCATTGAACAGCAAACAGACTTGAAGTGTGTATGCTGCACTATAGTACTCCATACATACGTAGGCTACACTGTTGTGGGTTGCTCGAAGGCTTCGGGCAACCAAAGCAGAACTCTACACATCAGTGAACATAATACAGCGTAAAACCAGTCTAGTATAACTTATACAGTCACGAAACTTGAATTGTGAGGGTGCTAGAAACAATAGACTGTGCCGGTACTATTTCGCATTGTCTGTAATGAACGATATTAGCGATCCTAGTGGTTAGTAACTATCTATGGATGCATATTTAGCCTACTACGTATTGAGCTTCGTGAATGTAGGCTATATACTAGACTGTGGTAAAACTCTCTACCATTTTCGTTTAACCAGGTGCAGAACTCGACATGATGGGTATGATCTTGTGGCTCAAATGTTGCACTTCTTGAAGATGATACGGATACAGTTCATTTACATGAAGTGTCCTCCATATCTTTGACCGAATAACACCGAGTCGCCCAGATACCGGTACATGTCTTGTTGAAGCTCGAGAACTGCGTTGTACGGTATTGAGAATGTTTTCTTCTTCTGCTATACTATCATGTTATTGACGTCTTCATAGTGGATACGAATATTGGGACGTGAATCAGTTTGCCTTAGTATGTTAAATGTTTCACTAATAGTCTTAGGATTCGGAATCCAACGATCAGAATAACGGCAGTGATATTCGGCTTCACCAGCTGTTGCAATCCCTTACACATAACATAAATAAATACCACAGCGGAAATTTCCTCAGCTATAAATTTATACGGCATTTTGAAACAACTAACAAGCTGCTAACTCCACAATGTATGACTGTCAATAATTGAACATGCGGCAAATGACTCTCGATGCATTGCAAAGTAAGCGCATGTGCTGATATTTGAGAGCTCTATTCACACTAACACGTTAAAAAATCAATGATTATGCCTGAATTATGTGATATAGGGGAAAAACAACTTTATTAGGAATATATGCTCCAAACCACTTCAAGAGAATGCCCCATCAGTGGCGGTAAAACTTCGTGACTCACTCTGTATACATAGAAATAATAATAAAAAGCCGGTACAAATTTTGAAGGACTATATCTTAATAGCGTATACGAGAATATACATACAATTCCTGAAATACTGATGATGATCGGTTAAGTTCTTTTTAGGTCCTCTTCTATAATCATAGCCTATTATCATCAGTATCGTTCTCTTTCTTTCTGTAAGATTCTCCATGATTAGTCACACGAAAAAAACTATTGTTAATAGGTTACGAATTCAATCCCGGTCCAGGTCGATGGCATTTAAGTGTATTTAAATCGACAGGCTCATGTCAGTAGATTTACTGGCATGTAAAAGAACTCCTGCGGGACAAAATTCCGGCACACCGGCGACGTTGATATAATCTCTGCAGTTGCGAGCGCCGTTAAATAAACCATAATTTTAAATTTTAAACCATTGTTATTCAATTGTATTTGATTAACTTTTGTGTATGTTTATTTAATTCATGGCCACCTTATTCTTCACAGTGATAAATTCATAAGCTGAAGCACTACTTATTATATAGGCTACAAATACATTGGAATCATAAATTAGAGGTATTTTTTTTATACAAAATAATAGCTTATAAATAATAAAAAGTACTACTTTGTATGTTTTGAGATCTGAAGTACCTACCTAAAAATGGAAAAATAAATATATAGTGCCATTTAAAAGAGACTCCTTATAAATAAATAAAAAAGGAACATAGTTATGAAAACATTTTCAAAATATTCATTTTAAACCCCTGTAACTTTTGTAGACTATGAAGAAATTCTATAATTTCTTCATAAAAAAGAAAGAAAACGAAAGCTACAAGCAGTATTCTATACACCTTATGTAGCTTTAACTTGAAAACACTGTTGTCAGGAAGCACAATAAAACACGAAGTGTCGGTAATTAATGTTTAAAAGATGTCAGACATAGAGAAGTCCAAGATAAAGGAATGTAAGTTACTGTCTGTTGCCTAAGATAGCAGAGACCTATTTCATAAAACGTGACAGGCACAGTAAAAATGATAATTCTACAATAATGTAAAATTCTACATGCAACTACTTCAGTTACCAACCAAAAATAATTCTGAAGTGTGCAACAGGAAATAAATTGTAAATTGTAAAGGCAATTTCATAGATATGTTATGACAACGACATAATTATGTATGCTGTAACGGATCTCAATAAAATTATCTAATTATCGATAAAGAAAGACACTATCGATTATTTTGACTTGCCTCTAGCGAAGAAAATATTATAGGCACCAATATTTGTCGACCATGAAACACTATTTAGGATTAAAATTATAATGGTTGGTGTGTAACTAAAATATTTCATCGCTGTGATAAATTAATAAAAGAGAATAAGGAAATAACTTAGCCTATTATTATTGGAAAGTTCAGTCGTACTATAACACACGAAATAAGGATATACAAATGGAAGAAAATAGCGAATTTTGTCCTATTTTACCTAATAGATAATCAAGTGATAACTTACTGATACTACGTTTTTCTTTAAACATTGTGGGTGCTATGCATAGACATTTCGCTAGCCCGCGCTACGAGCGTGCTAAACTAGCCCCGGCTATCGACTGATTACTTGTACAGGATTCATATCACATCATATCGCTAACACTGGTTTATGAATACGAAAAACATTAGTTCGCTGATCATCCACCGGAAGCCCGCGCTAAGAATGTCTATGAATACGGCCCTGTATTATTAAAATTATAAATTAAATTGATTCTGTCTCTGAAAATTCTACACTATTTAGGTAAATTCTTTACATAATTATATTATCACTATTACTGTTGTTGCTATTTACCATATTACACAACATATAAGCCTAATATAATTAATCATCTTCCTTGCAAGTATTAGGCCTTTCTGCCTGTTACGATCTCAACGGAGAATTTTCCTTCCATCTTTTTCTTGGCCCACTTAATATATTATATAATATACATAATATAATTCCCTATTTATTATTGTTTCGTAGTTCTTTTGCTATACAGAATGGATGGTAACCTCTGCACCAAACTTTAAGAGGTGATTCTACATGTTAAATGTAACACAACTTTTATTATACTTTTTCTTCGATGAAGCACCGTTAAGCAGGGGAAAAAAAGTCTTTTCTCAATGTTTGCAGCGCTCTATTGCGGTAATGGCCCGAGAGAAATGGCTGGTTGGTATACAAGCAGATAGGTAAAAATAATCTAAATAGTTAATGTGTTGATTTTTTTTTTTGCAAATTAAACCGTTTAGCCATGAATTTAATTGAATAATTATTGTGAAAATCGTTAAAATAAATCTTACAACGCAGGGCACTGTCGCACGTCACCCACTGAGTACAGCAGAGGGAAAGGGGAAGGTAAGGAGTGTATGCCGCGCTTGGTAGAGTAGCTGTGCTGCTGCCAAATGCTTCATAGAAACATAACGACTTACTCTAAAACGGTAAATGTTAGAGATAAAACTTATTTAGATTTTTCAAATCTCTCCTCATAATCTATTACCAGTTTAATTTTGATCCAGAGGTTACCATCCACTCTGTATAGGCTACTTTACTCTTCTGTGTTTGAGCGGCAACGTTAAAGCATTATGAAACACTTCCCATGCATCAGTGGCGATTTCTCCATGAAGGATATGAGGATGATCCTACAGTTTAATTTCGTGCCTCTGAGGATAGAAAACATTTCAATTACAGATTTTGATTTCCAATGCGTCCCGACGTAATAATTTCCTTTAAGCTTCCACTCTCTGTCATGAGTTGTCGCCACTGCACAGCTCAGAAATAATTTCCGAGGAACCATCCAAATATCTTACAGAAAACGGTTATCTCTAGTAGTGAAATTAGAGGTCAGTGAGGGTGCGGAGGACGGGGTATGGCTTGAGCTTAACCGCGTTTGAGGATATGACCGTTTATCCTACTACTACGACCCTTCTTTCTGGGTGTTGGAGACCCTGTCAGAGACTACAATAAGAAATTTCAAGTATCCTTATAGCCTTCTTGAACGCAGTTCATTGGTCATTTTAAAAGAATAGAATAAACGAAATAATAAATAATTTAAAATGACATAATATAAAAAAATAAAATGAATAAAAAACAAAATTACATAAAGATAAATAAAATAAGCTATAATGAATACAAGAATTAAGGACTTTCAGATGACAGGACAGCCGAAAGAATATTTGAAGTTGTAGTTGGTCATTTAGAAGAATTTAATTATAGCAAGAAATGAATTGCGCAAACGTACCTCGAAGCATCGGTAAATATCGGGCAGTACAATGGCTTAGGAGTCATCTTCGCAACTAAAAAGGGGAGGAGAATCGAACTTCACTACTAATAAATTGCCAGTTCTAGAATGGTGAGTCAAAGACTAACAGGCCTACTTGTATTGATTTTGCATGTTCTGTTATTATTATTATTATTATTATTATTATTATTATTATTATTATTATTATTATTATTAGACTAATATTAGTTTCTGTCTTGGTCATCAGTCGTCAATCTCATATCCTACATACAAAAAAAATATCACGAGTCGCCACTGCCATGCATTTGTCGTTCTTCCAGACATAATTTTATACTTGAAGTCTAAATGCTTGGACGAAATAATGCATCGGGAAGTATTAAGTTTGTAATTAAATAATGGTCAAAGTTTGTCAGATTTTGATCGACCGGTTGGATGCTAACCAAATCTTCGACAAAAGCACTTCCCATTCTCAAGGATCGAGACATGATAAGCCAAACACCCAGTGGAGCCATTTTATAATGTCTTTATTTTTCTTATACGCGGAAGAAAGATTCAAAATCTGAATTCTCCTTCACCAAGCCTGAGTTAAATTACATCCTATAACTGTTTGAACTGATATCAGTTAGATTAGTGACAAATGATAAGAGGGTTAAGTATTGCCAACTCTTGCCACACACGCGCGAGAGGGTAGGCCTACACACGCATCGAATGTGTTACTTTCAAGGCATTCGCGTGCAATTAATGAATTTTTAACTGATATACACTCCTTACATACACTATACTAATCTCCCTTATGGGGAGAGGCACGGGCTGGGACTGCTTCATACATAGACAGCTTGGGTGGGTCCACTGTGCTACTTGCAGGGTTGCCAGATAAAGGAATCGTAACCGTCGTACCAACTTATGAAAATTGTCGTACATTTCTCATTTTCCTAATATAGGCTACATAGACTATAATTCCAGTCCTCCGCTGTATAGTAATGGTTAACATGTCTGACTGTGAAACGAATGGGCCGAGGTTCAAATCCTAGTTGAGGTTATCAGGGCTTTCCCTTAACCCATTAAGACCAAATGCTGGGCAACTTTCGGCGCTGGAGTCATTTCGCTGGCATTATTACCTTCATATCATTGACGCTAGATAACCATCGCAGTTGATAAAAAAATCGTAAAATAAACCTGTTTACTGTATAGATTGTATATGTCTACTAGTAAATTTTAGTTCCAATTAAGAATACTACCAATTATTGTTCACATCCACAATGATGTTGAGAATTGAAGCAAATCACCACCCATTTCTTCATCAACACTGTCATCGCCATGAAATGTGCACAATGATGCTTGGTTAGAAATAACTTTGTTATATTTAAAGTCAGAAGAAATTTGATCTTTGGCCAGAGCGGCGGCAGATATTTTAGTATCAATCAATGCGGCGGCTGAAAATTATATCAAATTAAATCATCTACAGTCAATTCTATAATGTCGGCGCGTTTAAACTTTTTAATGCTACTGCCGTACTATTTCATTAGACTCCTTTTGTCGAACAAATTACGTAATAAAATTAAACCTGTATTACTTTGATATAATCCCGCCGTAGACGTGCAACCTAGAGCTCAAGATGACAAATTATGACTCGCATGGCAAGCATGGTTACCAGATCGATTTTCAAAACATTTCCCCCCTTAAAAGCATGTTTCTTTTATACCAGTTCAGGACATACTGAATGGAGAAAACTTGTCTAAAAGGGACTCATTAACCATCAATTTTATTTTAATTGTAAACCCACATTATATGTTCCAAAATAATTTTTTCCCCTCAGTGAAATAGTCGTACAAAATTGCGTACGACATAGAGTGCGGTCGTACATCGTACAATTGGTCAAAATAGTCGTATGCATAAGACTATAGTCATACGTATGGCAACCCTGGCTACTTGGGATGGAATGGTGTGCATGCAGATCAAAGACGTTTTATAGTTTAACCTAGACTCACTACGAGCGCTGTTCCTCGACCAAAAATTGAACACTTTCGCGCATCTCCATCTTGAGGGTGAGTGCCATGTGACTACAATATGTTTACATCACGAGTCCGCCTAATTTGAAATAACATAGAAGGTTATTCAGTATTATTGAATGTGTTAGGAGTAAGTGCGTATTAATTTAATCAATAGTGTGTGTGTGTGTGTGTGTGTCTATCTAGTTTAAATTAATCATTCTCCTGTGATATACGTGAAATCACAGTGTAGGCCTACTACTGTGCTACATATGAGGCCTATACAAATAGTGTTTATACAGTATTTTAATAATATTTCTTTGTTATAAGTGAAACCATCGTGTGCTCTTGTGCTGCATACAACTGTACAAATAGTGTTATTTTATCATTTATTTTCATAGTACTCCTATATAAATTCCGTAAGTGGATCATGGTGCATAGTTGTGCCGCATACAACTGTACGAATCGACGTAAGAAGGATTCGGAAATTTCTTTTCATAAGTAAGTTAGTTGCACATATTGTATTAGGATATTGTAAAATGACTGAGAACATTAGTACATATTTATTGTGATAATAGAAGAGAATGTTTTATAGCAGTAAGCGCAAACTTTCTTTTTAGGTTTCCATTGCAAAAGCCTGAGCTTCTCAGTAAATGGTTATCTGCTGTTAAACGCGATAAATTTATACCATCAATTCACCACCAGTATTGCTTTGCACAAGAAGATAGTTAGACAGCATCTCTCTAAATAAATTTTATTTATGAATCAATAGGCGAGTGCAAAATAAATCTGGTTAAGTATTTTCATACTATCTAGATATGGCCTAGTTACAATATTTTGACATTCTTGCACATATTCGATTTAATAATAAAAGTTGATGCATTTCCTTGTTTATTGAAATATTTATTATTAGGCCTAAGCAAAATGCACACAGTGCGCAAGATTAAGTTAATGTCCTAACTCGATTAATTAAATATTTCAGGAACTCCATCGGTACAGATTTGATGAATTGTGTAAATATGAATAGGCCTAATCACGAAGACAAGAATTTTTAATTTACAGTTTTAGCATAACAGCTTAATATTTGTTGTTCACAAAGATGACGATTACTGACTGACAGTTCCAGTTTCTTGAATTATTTGCTGTTGTAGACTACTACAGGAATGCAGGTGATTACGTTTCACTGTTTATATTTGTTTTTATCCTTGTTACTCTTTTAGCTTATATTTGGTTGTTTTTTTATGGTTCTATCAGCATTACTTTTCGTCCGCTATTTTTCACGACCGCAAGATGCACACAATGTGCAAGATTAGGTTAATGTTCTCATTCGGTTATTGAAATATATTTCAGGAAGCCCATCCTACGGATATGATGAATTATGTAAATATAAATACGCCCAAGTCACAAAGACGACTAAGATTATTGACTGACAGTTGCAGGATTAATATCTTTGATTATTTGACGTTATACCACAAGAATGTAGGTAATTACGTTTTACTATTTCTATTCGTCTTTATCCTTGTTACTCTTAGGCTCATGTTTGGTTGTTTTTATGTTATATAGTAATAAATCTTAGTTTGTTTTACGATTGCGTTCTATCAGCATTGCTTTCCGTCCGCCTCAAGATGGCGGCGAGCGATCGCTTCAATTTGGGTCCAGTCGTATCTTCTGCGCAGCTGGCAGTGTGGGGACTTGATGCAGATCCCCTTACGGGCGCCCTTGAACTCCCCTACAGCCTTCTGAATCCCATTACCTCTTCACGTAGGCGTCACCGCGGTCCCTCAACTCCGGTGTCACGAGGTACCATTAGCCCAGAGCAGAACCCACGGTACATAGCACTACCACCAGCAAGTAACAACCATTTACCATGTGGTCCAAGTTCGGTGGCGGCCAGCAGCCGATTCTGCTTCGGTCGCAAGTCCGAAATGGGGGAAAGAAACGGAGATGTTGATGGAAGAAGGTAAGTATAGAGCGTTAGTGGAATGATAGGGAAACGATCTGGCCTCGGATCGAATCCGGGCCGCCTGGATGGAAGACCAGCGCGTTAGAACTTTAGTCACAGATGCTCTCACACATGCATACTCAGGAGACTGTTTCCTGATCACTTGTTTATGCATCAATCTCCGAATCAACTGATATATACAGGAGTTTACAGATTCATAGATTTATATCTTAAAATGAGCTTAATCAGGTAATTAATAATAATATTAATATAATATAGTAATACCTTTCAAACGTAAGTCAAGCGTATTGTAGTTCACAAATATACAAATGAAAATAACATTAATTTACATATAGCCAAAATTGCATTACTAAAGATGCCAGCACAAATTAAACACACACACACACAAAAGAAAATATAGGCCTGAGAAATTGTTATAACAAAACATTGATAAACATCATAAGTATTATAGGCCTAAACAAAAAAAGTAGCTATAGGCCTATGTTTTAGTCATTCTTGAAATAGAAGAAAAGTAACATAAGAAACAGCACTGCAAACGAAAGTTGATACAAGAGTCCACTGTGACTGTATCTCACGTAATTAGTTGGTAACAATTCATTCACATTTTCAGACGAAATGTTTGTTCAGCTGTTCGTTACGACAAGTCCTGCTAAACTGAAATTTCCCACGGAATAATCTCATTTCTTTCAGTTAGTAAAAATCTTCCATATTTAGCAGACGATTCTCGATAAACAGCACATCTCATTCTGGTATCTGAGCATGCCCATCCTGATTTTTCAGTGCGGTTCATGCTTTGCTAAAAACTATTGAAACTCATACATATGAAATTTAATATTATGGGTGACAATGGAAGAAATAAAGGGCTCACCAGTTGTTTTTAAAGATATAAACTGACACATTAAAAGACAATCAAATTACAAAACTTAATTTTGTATAGAGGTTGGATTATTTCTGTAAAGAGACAATAAAGCTAAAGAAAGTGAACCATTTAAATTAAGTAGGTTAATTTCTGTCCTTCATTAATACAATGGCTATGGAATAAAAGGTCTATATTATATCGTTTCTATTATTCCGATGTAAGTGCGCAATTATAACATCCTTTCCACATGTTCTAAATATAAGTGTAGGGGATTGATGTATCCATGTCGGCTGGAGTAAGAAAAGTGCGAGGTTTGCAGCCGTCCGCTACAGACCAGTGCGGGTGACCTCGTGCTCTGTCCAACAGCACTCTTCGCTGAACACGTGCAATATGCAATAGCAGATAGTCCTACTTAGCCGGTTACGTCGGTATATACATAATTATTACTCCAATGATTAAATTCCTGCACACGGCTTGTTTGGAATGCTAACGTTGCTCTTTTTTATTCGTGAGTGCTCACACTGCTTCTTGAGAGCAGCTGAGTTGGTCATAACTGCTACGCAATCATCACAATTTAGAACTCGTTTGCGATGTATGCCAACATTTCAGAGGTGCCGTTGCACGAAGGAATGACTACAGATGTATTATATCTCTGTCGGTTAGCGACTGTTGTATTTCAAGTTGCTTATCTTGGTCGTGGGCGTCAGAGTAGGCCTACTAAAAGCAAAACAAAAGATATCCAGTTGCCTTCATTCAAATGCTATGGTTACTTGAGCATAAGGTAAGACTTTAGACACACTTGTTCTCACAGATTAGTACAACCTTTCGCAATCAATATATCCAGAATAACAGAGCTGAGCAGCAATCAGATATCACGGTGTTCCGAATTTCAGTGATGACGTCATTGATGTTCCAGCGCTGTAACAGAGCTTCCATCAGCGTGCAGAGGTGGTGGCAATGTCCATCAGTGAATCTGATTTGTTCTTGTAAAGGGCGGGAACCTGAGAGGATAAAAAGACGGGAACTGACAGACGAATGACATCGTGCACTGTTGTGTCATGGTGGTGTGTTCTGCTGTGTTGTTTGTAATGTGCATAACGCAGAAAAAAAAAGCAAGCCTTTGTTAATGGATTATGAACGAACATGTCAACGGACCAGTTATTACTACCGGTTCAAGAAATAAATTGTTTGTGCTCTCTTTTCTTTGAGCGAGGTGGTAGTATGAACATTTCGCAAAATCTTACTAGGGTAGCACATACAACAACTCGTACAGCCGCCATGACAGGCTAGCCATTGAACCTTCCAGCAGTTTTGCTCCTATTCCGCTGCATCATGACGTCATTGATGTCCACCGGTTCGGTGAGATTCGGAATATGCTGTAAGTTATATCTCTCTCCCTTCTGACTGCAAGCTGTGACGTTGCACACAGGCGGATATATAATAAAATATTTTGCATAATATGTGTATCTGCTGTATACAATACATATTTGATATTAGCATAGCAGTGGGAGAAGGATGACGTACTGACTATAAACAGAACTTCATAATGTGACGGCATTAATGGAATAGATTGTATGGCCTGTAAGATTCTGCGGTATGACACGAAATACGAAACCCTTTACCAGCAACAATTTCGAACAGATGATTATCACTCGCGCACATGAGTACAAACTCCTTGTGATATTATCCCAGTCTTCTTTGCCAAACTGACAGAAATGGCAAGGGAACATTTGTCTATTCAGATTTAATGTTCCTGAGTTTGAGAATGAATTTTGTTACATGTTTTGCATTGTGGAAATCTGAATTTAGTTTTTTTCTATCAGCTGTATGTCCCTGCCTTTCATTTCGTAATTATACGCACACCAATACCCACTTTTTTTTAACGCTGTCAGCAGATTCGTGTCTCCATTTTCAAGTTACCGACTGTGAATACTAATGTCAAACTGCAATGAGATACTGTAGTAGTACAACGGTAAGACGGATCTCGAATAAAAGAGTACATAAGATAGCAGGGAGGCGTGCCGAAGTGCTACGCTCTATCCCCTCCCCGCACCGGTTTTCCATGGAGTGACTTGCGCTACCGTTGGTTCTGAGCATGGACATCATTGATACAAGAAACGTCGGACTCTGACCCGTAGCAGTGCATTTAAGAGTGTGAATGGACTGTTGTAGTAGAGAAAGTGAGGAAGGAATCGTAAGGGAGTACAAAGACAACACTACAGTAAACAAGGTACGAGTACGATATTGATTTTCAAGTAGACATTTGTATAACTAACAATTTAAATTTGGCGGAAAACTAGCGAGTTTTCAACACCTGTCTGGTGGAACGAATCCTGTGTAAGTTGGCAACACTGTATCATGGAAGTCAATAACATGGCGAAAAGCAATTACTATGCACAGACACACACATAGAAAGAAAGGGGGAGGGGAGAGAGAGAAAGAGAGAGAGAGAGGCTATGTTAGTCTACAAACAGGGTAATCAAGAGTAGCGGTATGCTGTACGTTTCAGAAAAAGAAAGAAAGGAAGTCATTTTTTGCTGTCGTATTATCAGTAATATGCCTACAGTTGCAGTGGGATACAAATGACAAGTTTCCACCTGTATTAATCGCCTATTAATCTTCCTTATGACTCTCTCTCTCTCTCTCTCTCTCTATTTTCTCCCGACCACTTTCATCTCTATCATATCTCGCCTACGAATTTAAGTGCTGTGCGCTCTTCAAAGAATAATGTCTGACAGTAAAGTACAATCGTTATAATAAACTGAATGTTCAGCATGTTCGGTCGGACTGAGCGGATACAATATCTCCTAAACTGAGACAATTCATCTTGTTTGTGGTTTTTCTAAGACGCTAGGACAAATGTCGGGATGGGTCCTAAAAGAAATGGGTCATGACATCTTCCCCCACATAAATTTCGGCATTTTCCAATCCGAGTCTTGGCTTTCACATGTTGCCTTCGGCACTCTGGGACGAGTTTACTCGAGTGTTATTCGCAATGGCTCGGATTCTTTCTCTTGCGAAGAGTATGACGTCTCTCACCCCACAGGCTCTCATCATCTTCGGCGATCCTGGCCTGTTGCTGTTCTGTAGTGTTTTTTCCCTCTCAAATGGTAGCTATTAGGTTACGTACATTTTCGGCTTTCTCCTTCAAAATTATCTGATATTCCTGCATATGGAACAGCGAAAATCGAGTGAGACAAGTGGCCAGCAGACTTGGAGCTCACATAGTAAACGCTTCTTCTCAGGCCCAATTTCCCTTGCATGGCCGTGTTTTCGCGTTATCTTTTAAGTGTATTTCCTTTTATTTCCCTTCTGTCTATACGAGCTTCAAACGAGTTTTGAGTAATTGTTACATAATTGTAAGATGATTGGTTGGCGGCATGCCAACTGAAATCGGCGAATTGAGAGAAGAGATCAAAGAAAAAGGTGTTCACCACCTTGGTCTGCTGCCATTGATGGTGGAATAAACATTTGAAGTGAAAGTGCTTGTTCAGATCGCGGTTGCGTCATGATTTAATCAAGCAGTAAAAAGTGTCGCCATGTTTACGTGTGACTGGCAAACCAGAATTGTGATGTAGCGTACTGTAATTGAGGGGTTGGGTGCAAGAAAGGCACTTCTCTCAAATGTAAGTTTTGAGAAAATTGATGTTGAAAATTCAAACCGTAATAATGTTACCTATGCACGCCTTTACATTTTGGCTACTCCTGACCTCTGTGATCACAGCATTGAACTGAAACTTGGTGATCATGTACATAACAGATCAGAGAACACAATAAAGCGTTTTACTCAAAAAGGGCATATCCTCTAAAATGCCCTTCTTGCACCCAGCCCCTCAATTATCCCACTGGCAAATACCCGATTCCAATTCAGAAAATGTCTCCATTTGTCTAGAGTTTCAGTAAATTTTGGGCCTGAAATGAACATAAGTTAGGCCTAGAAGAACATGTACAATTTTTGTAATCTTCGACAAGGAAAATCTGTGTATAAAATGACTTGTAACATATTCAAGGGAAGAATTTGTAGCTTTTGTCGAAGTTTTCAGATACTGCAATTCTTAATTACAAACTACCTCAGATGCAGGGGCGGTCGGTGACAAAAATATCGAATGTGCTACAGCTTGATCATACACATATATAAAATGCAACATGCAACTAATCTGATGTCGAAAATTAAGTTCATACTACGCTCTTTCCTACTGCATAATTACTCTATTATTCTGTTGTTGAATTCTTCTATGGTAGACACAATATTCTTCTCAATCTGTAGCATACCAAATGCAGTGATGCGTTCCTGGGACATGGTGTTCCTTAAGAAGGTTTAGTATTTTCATTACCACATGTTCAACTCTTGTCATATTCTATCCTTCGAAATTTTCTGTTGTACGCAATGTTTTGCCTGCCTTTTGTTTTCCGATTTATAATCAAATTAAGTGTAGGCCTTACCAACCGTTTCATTTCGATTTTTTCTTCCATATTTCTCGTAGAGAATGAATTAATTAACAAACTCTTAACTGAATTCATTTCTGTCCACAGAATCACACCATAGTAAAACGCAAAAAGATAAAGAAGAAAATAAATATTTGTTAGCCTTAATAATCACAATGAATTCATTGCATCGTTAGCTATAATAATAATAATAATAATAATAATAATAATAATAATAATAATAATAATAATAATAATAATAATAACAACATCTGTTATAACGTAAGACATTAATGCCGTTCAACTTTAATTCTCAGAGAGGAAAAAGTATATCTACAAATGATATACAGGGACATCATTTTATTTTTACTAACATTTTTAATATTAACCTGGCTATACCTTTGGTTTAAGGGTTTGAGCATCGGAAACACCGTTTGCTACCCCCTTCCACGACTGGAATTCGATGATACTTGCGTAAAATACAAACAAATCACTTGACTAGGTATAGGAGGGAAGAAAAGTAGTTCATCCGTTTACGTAAACTAGGAAATATCGCAATTTTGAGTTTGATAATTTTCATAAGGTATTTGTTTAATCAAAATGCAGTACAGTATTAACAATAAGTGTTTTTACTCACGAACTGAGTTATCCATGCGAACGTATTCATTATGCAGTGTATATTATACTGTCTACAGCACATTAGCGTACAATTTAGAGAATGAGTTTAAATTGAAAAATAATCATAATATGGATATTTAAATACATTTTTGAAAATGGTGGCCGTTCATTTCGATATAGACTTCAGTCCTTTTGTGTATATTATCGCACTATAGATTATTGCATATAATTCCAAATATCAGTTTCGTCCTTCGTACTAGTAACTCATGTTGAAATAATTCTGTACCTACTCTATAAAATAGTAGTCCTACCTTACGTACTGTGAATTCAATCTTCACTTCTGCCCGATCCGGAAAGATAAAATTACTCAGACATGCTATCTACTGTCCGTCCAAGTGGTTATATCGCAGGATCGTATAAAGGGGAAAATCACGTGACAGTTAATTACTTAACGAGGCCCTTTTATTTAAGTTATTTTAAACAATTGTATGGGTATAATATTACGTACATGTCCAATTCCTAACAGGAATTAATGTTTTCAGAAAAGAGTTAAGACAGCCCAGTCACTAGCCTTTACAGAGGAGCGAGCAGAAGCGGGTGGGGGAAACCGGGATGCGACGTAGGCAAACGGACGGCAGTACCTGTGCGAAATTATGATTCAATATTGAAAGCTCTTTCATCACTGGAAAACGCGAACATATTTCTGGAAAGTGCTATACTCACTAACTCAGTACTGTAGGCTATACTGTGACCATAAGGCGAATTTGACTGCATAAGCGGCCTTGGTTCTGTATGGAGATGGTTGGAAGTTCACTAGTAGAATGGGTGGGAGAGAAGTACATTCAAAAACTCAGGTACAATAAAAATTGAAGTAAAAATAAAATTATGTCCCTGTACAATGTAGTCACTTTTAAACATTCTTTATTATTAAACTTAAATGTAGGTTCGGCATCAGCTCGTAGAATTGCTGGCAGATCAAGAATATTTCACTCACTACCGGTACTACTGTTGCTTCCAACCAACTCCAGAGGTTCTACGTTCTACTGAGAAAATAGCGCACTGCTGACCGGTTTCTCGTGCTAATGCTGGGAGAATACGTCATTCGCCTAAGGGTATTTTAACCTCCGTCAACATTGAATGTTAAATTCAGTTCTCTATATTCTCCTTCAAAATAACGATAACTCTTCACTATACAATAAGAAAATACATGAAATTTCATTTCATATGAAGTCACAAAAAAGAGTTTATTCAAAATGTAGAACATTTACTGTAGCAATAAATCATACTAGTACTAGAACAGGAAATATGAACACAATTTTGTGTTTGTTACCTACATAATTATACGTTTTGATATAAGTCATTTTTAATTCGTTAATCAGACTCTTCATAGTCTCAACATAATATTACTGTTCTTCAGTTCATACATTCGTCTTTTACTTACCAATTTATTACTTTTCTTTATTACTTCAAACTGATCAGGCCACATTCAATGTTTTTCTTTCATCACCTTACAACTGACTTTGTATCTGGAGATGGGACCATGCAATTCAATGCCATTGACTGTAGGCCGTGATTCTTTATGTGATACTATTACAAAGTCATCCATAGAAAAAATGCTCTTTAACAGTATCAAAAGGAGTCAGCATGACGTTATGGATTAGTAACATCAACTCCATTTGTTTATTTCTGATTATCTCAATTAGGTTTATCCCTGAAAGCAATGCTTGATGAGGCATTGTATTTGTTCAAGATCTGTTAATTCGCACTGAAGCACAAGTTATCTTTAAATTCCCTCTTGCTCCAAAACTTTTCATATTTCTGGAAGTTGGTTGTTCATTTTACCACAGTCTAACATATACAGTCACGAAGCTTGGGACGGTTTTTTGCATTTCTCGCGATAGTTGCTAGCCGCTTGGAGCGCTGTGAGTACTAGGAACAATAGACTGTGCCACTGCCATCGTCATCTAATACAGGCAGTAAGGCAGACCATGTGACTCGCTTAATCTGATCATGAAGGGTAGCGTTTCAATAATATAAATTAGTTGGAATGCATAAAGAGTAACATATATTTCTCTAAAATGTAGTGTAATTGCATTAATAAAATAAAAAAAAAAATGATTATGAGACACTTCAGACATAATTCACTTGCGAGTTAAGGTGTAATATTATTTTTGGTGTGAAAATTACTTTCGTATGTGTAATAGGGCTACCTGCCTTTATTTCGATTAACTATTGCGACATTCTTGTACATTCATTTATGCACAATTCAATAATTTTCAGTTGCACCGCACGGATATTTAGATATGTTGAAATTATAAGTTATGTTTACTGTACCAGTACTTCAATATTCGCATTTATACATTATAATTAAGCATAATGTCATGTATGATACCCCGTACATTCAATTTGTCTGTATTTGAATACTACAGTTGAGTATTGAATTATTGTATTTATCTACTACCTAAGAGACGAAGTAACACAATCCTACGTACACTAATTTCATAGGAATGGTATGGTAAATTTTCTATCTATAATTAAGGAAGATATATGTAAAAAAAAAGGTATCCCCGTAACATGCCATGAAGGCACTTGGGGGGCATGGAGGTAGAGCCCCATGCTTTCCATGACCTCGGCACTAGAATGAGGTGGTGTGATCGGCACCACGCTCTGACCGCCTTTTACCCCCGGGAAAGACCCGGTACTCAATTTTATAGGAGGCTGAGTGAACCTCGGGGCCGTTCTGGAAGTTTGGATGTGATAAATTAAAATCACAATATAAATTCTTTTTTATTAAACCTCAAAACAGCTTCCATTCTAAACTTAAAATCTTTATGCGAACAGATTACATTAACATGTAGAATCCTCTTCATATTAAAATAACACAGTTTTGTAATTATTTCTGCAACATTATGCAACTAGAAGTAAACGGAACTTATGAGCACATTACACTAAATGAAACCATAAAACTTAGCAATGATATGCAATAAAGTTATATAATATTTCACTGAGCTCCATACACTGAAATAGAAAACCCGAACATACATTACTGCCTGGTCTAGATCGAAAAGGCATTGGCTGTGCCGTATTTCGCATTGTTATGAAAAGTTATGTAAACTGTGAAATGTTCGTTATCGGTTGTAATAACTGTAAATGGCTAAAAAACAATAATTTGAATAGTAATATGGGACAAGGAGACGTTTGTAGTTACTATAAATTGTAAGAAAAAGATGCCCGTGTTAAGCTTATCCTTCTTCCGAAAGATCTAGGAAGGTGAGTTTATAAAATATAATATATGCTTTATGAAAATAATATATAACCCTTATGTATTTTATATTTCAATAGTGAAAGGAAGGTGTTAATTTTTTCAAAAGAGTGATGAGGCGATAGTAGCGACCCTGGTGGTTAGCAACTATCTATGGATGCATATTTATTAAATATTGAGCTTCGTGACTGTAATACTAGACTGTGATTTTACTGACTGTAATACTAGACTGTGATTTTACTATCTGTTAAGCGTTGTAAACATCAACCTCTATGGTGTCTTCACTTCTCTTTTCAGCATCGGCAGAGCTGGCTTCCTGATTTTGTTGAAATTGACGAACTTCTTCTAAAGAAACATGGGAAGTAGTAAAAAAAATCGATTCTTCAATATGCACGTAAAGTGTATCTGTAGTAGACTTAGGAGCTATATTGTAGGCTATATTCATTTTCTGTTATAATTGTCTCACGTTATTTAATAAACTAATTAATTATGTTTATTTATAATACAGTCTAAATTCTTATACTAGAAACAATGTTATCATGCAAACTTTGTACCGGTACAAAGTAACCTTGAAATCGAACTAAAACAGCAATGCAGCGTTCTGTGTGAACGAACGAACGAACGAACGAATGAAAGGGAAATAGGAGGAGGAATATTTAAAAGATAAGCAAAAAGCGTTTTCGCAAGGGAAATTGGGGCTGAGAGGAAGAATGTATGTGAGCTCCAAGTCTGTTGGCCACTTGTCTCACTCCGATTTTCGTTGTCCTATTTGAAGTAACATTAGGGAATTTTGAAAGGAGAGAGCCGAAAATGAACGTAACCTAATAGTTACCACGTGAGGGGGATATCGAAAGCATGACGGAATAGCAACAGAGCAGGATCGCCGAAAAAGCCTGGACAGCGAGCGGGGCGAGGGGACACCGCAGTTCCTCGCAGAGAAGAGATCCGCGCCCTTGCGGTGTGCGAGTAATACTCGAGTGAGCTCGCCCTGGAGTGCCGAAAACAACACGCGAAAACAAGGCTCTGATTTTCAGAAGACTTTAATTTGGAAAATGACAAAATTTAAGTGAGAGGAGATGTAGGTCTGTGATCCATTTCTTTTAGGGCTTATCTCGGTATTTGTCATAGCGCTCACGGAAAACCATAGGCAGAATGAGTTGTCTCAGTTCAAGAAATTAGCCAATTGGATGTAAGACGATTCCAATAAATTATTACCCGATCGACCTTCAGGGCAATGTGGGGAAGAGTGGGTATTCTTATCAAGAGGAAAATGTGTCCCTGCCTTAGAAATTTGTTGGGCTGAGGCGGTGATTCTGGATTCCAAATGAGATAATCGATGCATCGTTTGCGAAGTTTTCTTCAACTGATCACTACTACCGCCACCGAGCTGATATGAGAAGACTTGACCGCCACCGTGCCCGCCACCGCCATCTCTCTGGTGTGTGGTAGATAGCCTTTGGATGACAGAATGCTTATGCTGAAGTACATGCGATCGAAAGATAGGCGTGTAGTCTATACCGACAGGAGTTTTATATTACACTATCGTTAATAGAACATCAGATAAAATACGTGACATATGGAAAAACTACAGAGTGCCAAAAAATGTAGCTATACACACTTAAAGCAAAGAAAAAACTATGTTAACATAACAAAGCTGAATTCACACACACACAGAAAATGATGAGCACTAATCATTTTAGACTTTTACAGTTACAACAGTTACTCAAAATGCCCACCATGGGCGTCGAAAAAGTATGTTAACATAACAAAGCTGAATTAACACAAACAGAAAATGATGAGCACTAATCTTCTTAGACTGTTACAGTTACAACAGTTGCTCAAAATGCCCACCATGGGCGTCGACACACTTCTGAGTACGTTGAACTACTGTTCGAGCAACGTTTGCGAAAGTGTCCTCAGCGATTGCAGCACATGCCGTTTCAATTTCTTCCCGAAGTGCTGCCAGTGTAGCTCGTTTTCTACGGTATACAACATTCTTAAGAGTCTCCCATAGGTAAAAGTACAACGGAGTTAGATCCGGAGAACGCGGTGGAAACTCAATCGGACCTCTTCGTTCTATCCAGTGCCCTGGAAGATTGTCAGCAAGGTACGCACGTACATCTCAGTGGTAATGTGGTGGTGCACCATCCTGTTGGAAGTAAAATTCCTCATTTCCATAGAGTGTACGAATGGCGGGTAAGACGGATGTGCGTAACATGTTCAGGTACACTTGGCCAGTTACTGTTCCATAAAAAAAGAATGGTTCAATTAGACCCCTAGATGACAACCCACACCAAACATTAATTCCAGGTAAATTAACAGCCTTTTCCACAAAAACTTGTGGATTGTTTGCACATCAGTAGAACACAGTTATGCCAGTTAACAGTTCCGTTCAACTTAAATTGTGCCTCATCGGACCAAACAACTTTCCCTACGAAGGCCTCATCCTCTTGCACCATGTTCCGAAACCACTCTCAGTACTGCATTCAACTTTCAACTTTGCTGTTTTAATAATACGACTTACGCTGGTTCTGCTAATTCCAATCTCACGTGCACATTACTTTGTAGATTTCTGCGGTGAGTGCTCAAAACGCCCCAAAACCATAGCCGAGGACGCGGTGCTTGTTGATGTGCGAGGTCTCCTAGATCTGCCCTTGTAAACATCGTATACGGTACCATGAGTCTCAAATTTGTCACGAATGTGTGCAATTGTTAATCGCGCTAGTGGTTCTGTTCTGAACTCACGTGTCCATTGCCGTTGAATTTCAACAACATTCTCGGTTCTCCAATACCACTTCAAAATTACTTTCCGCTGTTCAAACGATAATCTTTGCTCCATTTTGTTGCTGTTGTTGATTGACCTGTGCCGCAGCAACGCCAGCATAACGTATGTGAGTCTCATCTGTTTACAGGACATCATACTACACATTACTGTTGTTTTCCGGTCCAACTTTGAAATATATTAAATAATATTTCCTGTCAAAGTGTGTATACATTTTTTCGCCACTCTCTGTATTATTAGAACAGTGGTTTCCAATTAGCGGAGTACTGCGAAGCCCCTATTTTTAATAACTAAGTCATGGACCTCTTACTATTGATTTTTTATAACTATATGGTAGTTATTCATTGCTGTGCAAAACAATTTAGTTGGAGAAAATGTGTGGTAGACCTTAATCAGCCTGTGATTGAGATTATAATATGTACATTTATTATCAGGCAATGCATCTCACTTGGCGATGTGTTAGAGGAAGAACAATAATTTATTGTTTGCATACATATGAAGTCTGATTAGTGTAATATGTAGCTGGTCAGTGATGTATGCAATGGAAGGGGGAAAGGAACTAGCCACCCTAACCCATTATCTCCTGACCTAGTTGCCTCATAAGAGGTGCCTTCTTGGTATCACTTGTGAGGTTCAGACCTGTCTTCGGACAGTTGACTAAATAACAACAACCTTAATCAGTAAGATGCAGATCATAAAATGACAAAGAAAACGACTGTTAAACAGAATAGATACAATAAATTTAATTTTACTAGCTTCTATTATACGTACATGAATAAAACATAACATGTCGTACAGTTGCTCAACCCAAATGTAATGCGAGAAATCATGTCCATTTTTTTCCCCCTTCTAATTCCTTCTAAATCCGGTTTAGTGTTTTCTACTTTTATCTGAAGTCTGGATCAACACCTACACGATTTGTATGATTGTTCTTCGTATAACAAAACGAAAAAATATAAATAATTGATTAAAGGGCGATCTTACTCGTGTTAATTATGTAAGCATAACATAACAGCTGTAAGCCGCACATGCTTACATAATTAACACGAGTAAGATCGCCATTTAATCAATTATTTATATTCAAGTGTTAAAAGTAGTGTACGAAAGATTCAACATGGAAAAAAATATTTTTTTCACAAAAGTATGTGGAGCAGAAAAGACTAGGTATTACACTCATTTTCACATAACTTCTTATAATAATCGTATCTTAATAACAAGTTTTAAGTATTTCATGCAGGGAAGCAATCTATGAATCTAGTCACAATTCTTTGTCATTGTAGTCCAGTATGTATTCAGTGTTGGAATATTAGTTAGGCTACCACCTTCAACTCGGCTTGCCGATAACTACAACTTTTTAATCACTCCCTCAATGTCATTTTCAACGGAAATATACATACAGTAGTCTTATTAGTCTTATCTTGAAGGATAGTACTGGTATTGCTAAGTGTAAGAAAACATTTGCTCAGTAGTCTATCGTACACAAACACTCAAAATTTCTTAAGGTTTACTTGATTCATAGAAATTTTCAATTATTTGAAAACTTTTCCATCACGTAGCTCAGAAATATCACTTCGACAGTCTCAACGCACTTGTGGTTTCTCAGACACGTCTTACAAACTGCTGTTACAGTAGGACTACCAGCAAAGGCGCGCATTAAACAAATATATTTAACTTACAGAGCTATTATTAAACGCTTCAGAATATTAAAAACAGTAACAGAATCGTTTCCTTGAGAATAGAGTCACGGACCTCCTGGATAGGTAAAATAGACTCTCAGATATCCGCGGGACCACTGTATTAAAGCAAGGGAGAAAGTAAATGGTGTGTCGTTTCACAAGCATTTTTATTAACCAAATGTCAAAAAATATTTGAACGTATAACCTTACAATCTATTAAGTATAGGCTACATACAGTATTAACGAATCTAAAATCAGGGTATTTTTTATATCTAGTGAAGGAGAGGGGGAGCGGGGAGAGAGAAAGAGAGTGACTCTGGGGTCAATAGTAAAAGGGTGCAATTGTAACATTTTAAATTTTCCAATCAATATAGTTCGCAGATTTCTTCACAGATGGCAGTAGGCTCCAGTACTTTCCAGTGATCTCAACATTATAAACGAGCTTAAGGGTACTTTCTCATAAGCAAGGAACATTGAGCTCATAATGTTGAGATCATTGGCAAGGAACGAAAGTAGCGTTGCCAACCTTAGCTGGAACCGGCTAAACGTAGGAGGATTTAAGGACCCGTAACTGGTAGCCGGACGGCTGTAGCTTGATAAAGAAATGTAGCACCCAAGCATCCAAATTTTTCCCTGTAATATTTAGGGAGGGGGGAAATTACAGGATTAATTCATTATAATTTTTTACCCAAGTGCAGGTTCTTCACTGCGAACTCAGCATTCTTCCAATCTTCCCTCTTCCTCTTCGATTCCGCATAATGGAAGAAGAAGGAAGGAACCGGCTTACACCGCAGCCTGAGGGCATTTTGTTTACCACATCTGTTCTGAGAATATTTGTCTTCCAATGGTCGTGCTCTTGTATACGTATATAGCACGTTATGCCGTGAACTTAACCCGGGCTGTGATAATAATAATGACATGTGAAGAAATGATGGCGAACTACGTCGAAAATTACTCAGCAGTTTTGCTTCAATTAGTTGAGGAAAACCACCGAAAAAAAAAAAAAAACAAACAGATAACTTGTCTCAACCAGGATTTGAACCCCGGGCTGGCTTCTTTTACGGTCAGATGGGCATGATTCCATTTAATTAAAAAAATCTTCATTAAAAATAGAAATGTTGGATGCTTTGCATATGATTGAGTTCAAGTTTTTGAAAGAGTGAACAGTTCACTGAACAGTCTATATAGCACACTATATACTGATATAACGAAAGGTTAATATAACACCTACTGAACACCTGAACACCTTTTGAACGAGTGAACAGTTCACTGAACAGTATATATAGCACACTATATACTGACATAACGAAAGGTTAATATAACACCTACTGAACACCTGAACACCTTTTGAACAAGTGAACAGTTCACTGAACAGTCTATATAGCACACTATATACTGATATAACGAAAGGTTAATATAACACCTACTGAACACCTGAACACCTTTTGAACGAGTGAACAGTTCAGTGAACAGTCTATATAGCACACTATATACTGATATAACGAAAGGTTAATATAACACCTACTGAACACCTGAACACCTTTTGAACGAGTGAACAGTTCACTGAACAGTCTATATATGACATAACGAAAGGTTAATATAACACCTACTGAACACCTGAACACCTTTTGAACGAGTGAACAGTTCACTGAATAGTCTATATAGCACACTATATACTGATATAACGAAAGGTTAATATAACACCTACTGAAATCTGCGATATCTGAAATGAAAACAATAGTCAAATACAGAAATTTAGTAGAATCTGTTACAAAGTAGAGTTACAATACAATAGTGACATGTCGGCAGTCGTTAAAAAGTAGCAAATCATTCTCAACATTGCACACAATCAGCAATGATTAGCGTTTTACTTTTCACTGGTCTTGAACTGTACGATTGCGTGCGCTGCCTTTTCTTCCTGCTGCAAATAGCCTGTATTAGGGGAGAAATGTTTCGAGCAATTCCCAGTTAAACGTATTCATATTGAGATCTAGTGCTGCTTATGATTATGTTTTTCTCCGGAGCGGTTGTTTGTGCGCTTTCAATCGGAGACCTCCGGTTACCTCCGATTGATGCAGCGCGGGTTGCATATGTGCTGCGGCGCAGACATACATTTTCCGCTAAGCATTCCTTTAATCGGATCAGGTAGTGAGTGATTCGAGTCCGCTGACGTCCGCGTATCTTTTATGTAATTTGTAATTTTTTGTTGTTTATTTTCTCTTTTTATTTACCTCGCTCCCTCTCTCTCTCTCTTCTTTTTTTTTCTTGTTTTGCTTGAAGTGCTAAGTTAGCTGACAGATTTTTTTTCTAGTTTAGAAATTCATAGTATATGTGGAAAAGCGTATTATTTTAAGTCAATGATCAAATTAATAACATTACAATTAACTGAAAACTAACGCAGAAGTAAAGCTTTTCAGTAGCTAATGTAAACATTTATAATTTTCCTGGAAACACTCGTTTATTCACAAACAGTTTTTGTCAATTATTATTCTAATCGGTTTAGTTTAACGTAAAATATATTAAGGGAGTTTCAGAATGGAACAAAAGAAATGTGTGGTATCAATGGATTAAGTTTACTGTCTAAAATAATTTATTCAGATTCTTCACCAGACAGGATTGTGATCATTGTGTTAAAGGGTGCCAGTATTTGAACTGTCTCTTCTAAAACGCGTCACTCTTCCTCTGTAATAAAAAATATAAGCTGATATCAACTTAAGGATAATCGTAATTATATTATTACCACACGTTTCTTTAGTTTCAGAATGAAACTCAATATTTTAATTAAACATTAAAATATAATTCAAGTTGCCTTTTAAATATTCCATGTAAATTATGTATGTTTTTTATTGCCTCGAAAGTTACGTTTTATAGAAATTTCAATTTTTTCTAGACTGTGGACCTTTGGAACAATAGCATAATATGCTGGATCAATCTTAGAGGGTCCTTTTTTGCTGAAATTCTTCTGTGTTTTCAGTTTTTCATCCACAATGTTACTCTGTCTACACACCAAACCACGAAATTACTTATTAGAACTTTTATATATAAATCAAAGTAAACACGCTTTTTAAAAGAGTTCAAAAGTGTTTTGAACAGTTAAATTTACTTATTTGAAAAAAGTGACAATTGCCGAAAAGTGAGAGAGAAATTCACTCATATCTGGGGTCTTATAAATTCCTACTTTTACGGTAAGGTTCAAGATGTGCGTACCACAGCCTAGATGGCAAAAATTTAATTTTTTTTAACGGCAGCAACCATATTTGGGGCATTGTCCGTGACAGTGGCAGAAATTCTGTTGTTTAGTCCCCATGAATTAATGACTTGAATTCAATCAGCAATTTTGTCGGCTGTATGACTTCCCTTGATGATAGATAAGTCCAAAGAACAGAAGTTAATTGGTCACCTGTCACGTAGTGGCCTGTTACTGTTACGCATCCATCTTACCTGTTGGAGGACCAACAGTTTTTTAAATCATTTAATTCCGTTCGCAGTTTATTCTGAACGCTGTCATATAAGTCGCCTAAAATAACCTGCAATATTCACGTAAAAGTATTATTAATGAAACCTAACGTAGGGTTAGATAATTAATTGCTTAATATTATTCTTATATATTTGTGAATACTGGTTATAAACTTTTCAATTATGATTGTCTTTATCATATAGACTCTTGTTTTTGTAATCTGTGCTTTTTATTGCTTATATTAATTGTTTATTTCTTCTTCTTCTTCTTCTTCTTCTTCTTTCTGCTTATTTCCAGTGCGGCTTTGAATTCCCGACCACGAGCGTTTGCTCATACGGGGGTAAATTCTTTAATTTATATTTCTGTTTTGCTTAAATATTTGACATGTTCATTCTTGTTTGATGTACATAATACATTTTAATGTATTTAATGTGTTTCTGTTTCTACTATATTTAATATGTATTTTTTGTGGTTTTCTAATTGTAATAATAAATGTGAAATATTGTCGAGTAAAATGTTTTTCTTGCATAACATACTAGATTTTTGTTGCAAAAATTAGGAAAACGTGAGTCTATTATATGCGTAAATGCAATATTATAAAGCAACAGATTTTTTTTTTATTTTTACATGTATTTATTTATACTCTCTTTAACATTTATTGGTCATATCATGAGTGTAGGATCTTTGGGTATATCAATAGGCCGTTGACTATTGCTGAGTTTCTGTTTCTACTGTCGTGTGTTGCATATGGCTTGTGTTCGTGCAACTGACTTAGATTTTGTTTTAATGTTTATAATATTGGTGATTAAGATGGTGAGGAATCATGGCATGCAAATATCCAATCCGGTATATGTCTTTGTGACTGAGGGAAACAATGAAAAAAACCCGGTCACGGGGTTTGAACCCGGGACCTCCCGAATGCTAATCTGAGTCACCTCGTTCAGTAGAATCGTTTTGGAACATGTTAAGACGTAGGTGGTGGTAGTCGTTGTCTTCCTAACAAGTATTAGGCCTGTCACGGTCTCAAACTAGAATTTTCAGTCCATCTCTTCTTAGGACGACCTAGAGATCTTTTTCCATGCGGATGATAATGAAACAGTGCTTTTGGAATTCTGCATCGATCCATTCGTTCGAGATGATCCTTCCACTGAAGCTGATATTTGCTGATGAACTGCATAATGGGTTCTATTTGAAGTTCTTGCATTATGTCCTCATTTTTTAATGATCCCAGCGAGTATATCCAGCTGTTGCTCTCATGAACCTATCTCACTTGCTGTTATTCTACTCACATCTTTATTCTTCACAGTCCACGCTTCACTACCATAGCTTAATACTGGCTGTGCTAAGGTCTTATACAAGCCTATTCTTGTGTGTCTTTGTACTAGTGAAGGTTTCATGATTTTATTAATGATCACCATTGTTTTATTATATTTACATATTTTTCAGCAATATCTACTTCATGATTTTGAGCCGAAATTTCATTTCGGCGAAATGTATTATAACAACGAAAGGTATATTAGAAAGCGGTTCTGCACAATTCATTTGCTTCTCTTCAGTTTACACCAATTCATAATCGTTTCGTGGAAGAGACATGAAATAAATTTTTATTTCTGCTTCGTCTATCCGAGGTTGGCAAAGACGAAGTCTTCCATATAAATCATTACATATAGTTACATATACAGTACATTTGTTGACTAGTAATCCTTGAGGTGGCCTCAATTCCTATATTTTCCTGTTTATGCTTTTATTTTATAGAAAGAAAAATGAAGTGAAGGTCGCTGCTAGTAAGATCCTAACCTATTACACTGGTTTTTGATATAATGCACTTTAATTGGAAGAGAGCTGAATGCAATTGCAGTGGGGGGGGGGGAATGTAAATTATTGTTGTAAGAAGTTGTGGAAAGCTTTTAGTAACTGCAGCAACTTCGATAATACAGGACCTCGCTTCTTACTGCAATTTGAAAAGAAGGTGAGTAGCCTATAGAAAACAACTCTAATTTGATTATTGTACATATTATATGTGCCAATATAACATAATTAATAAGGAAATATTAACACAAACAGGTAGGTCAGGTTAGGTAATTATACTATGTTTCTGCAGTTTTCATTTCATTAATGTTCACCATAAACAAAAAATGTTATTGCATATTTTGTTGTACATATATCTGTTATTCACGCGTTTAACAAGTCCGTGTAAGTGTGCCAGGTGGCTCATGCGTTCCGCATGGGACTCGAATTCGGAAGGTCCGTGGTTCGATTTCCGGACCGACACACAGTGGGCCAGAATTCAAATCTAGCAGGAAAATATTGAATTTTTGAATGTTTTAAATAACGTTTTCTCACTATATAGTCTCGAAGTACTAAAACTGATCTTCATAAACCTGCATGCCATCAATTTATACCGAGCGAAATGCCAACAGGGCTGGCTGCTAAAGTCGCTAAGTGTTAAGAACCCGAGCCGCGAGTGCCAGACGGTTTATGGCGGCAGTGATGTGAGGGTGATCTGTGTGTTGTTGATGTGGAGAAAAGTGTCTTTCTGTGATGGACGTTTTAACAGAAGGTTCGTACTTTCTATTCCCATTATTCATACTTTAATTGTATACGTGAAATATTACCAGGGATCAGTGGCGGCTGATTGACTGAGGCAAGTGAGGCCGGGCCTCAGTCGCTTGGCTTAACTGAAATCAAATTTTGTGTTTTTATATAATGTATTAGTTATTTGAATGAAGCATATATCACTGTAGAAGCATTTGAAAACTTTGATGTATATAGACCTGTTTTGCAGTAAAATTTGTTCCTGAGGCCGGGATCGCTCGTGCCGGGTCTGACTTGTGATGTATATAGACCTGTTTTGCAGTAAAATTTGTTCCTGAGGCCAGAATCGTTCGTGCCGGGTTTGGCTTAATGCATTTCATGTCCTTTCGCGGGCTTTGAGTTTATGCTTAAAACGTTGTAGCTGAGGCACAATTCGGCTGGCCTGGTCAGGTTTTACTCCTCCCATCCATGGGCCGGCCTCAAGGGTAGAGTGGGGTGGGTATAGCAGTGGTGACTTGTCTTCCTAACTAGGCCATAAATAACAAAATTCCAACTCTTTGGCAGGCAGAAACCCACTCGAAATTCTCTCCCCTTATGTCTCAGTTTATGACATATGCGAGGGTGTTCTACTATCGTACTTCGTAGTACAGTCGTGAATCTGGGCCAATGTTGTTATGTATTTCAGGAAAATATAAACAGAAACAAATGAGAGAAATAATGCGGTGCAGTTAATTCATTGTTAGAGTGTCCTTTTTCGGGAAGAAATAATACTAAAAGAAAGGAAGTTTTAAATAAAGAGAGAGACTACCGAGATACCTACGACATCGCTGATAATTTTTCTGACACATAATCTTAAAACGCGAGTTTCTATTGCATCCTGGTATGGACAACATAAATGGTTATGTGGTAATGTGGTGCAAAATAAACTTCTCTTGGCCTTGTTTGTTGCTGTCAAAGGAAAGAAATAAAAAGAAAAGAAAGAAAGGGGAATTTCAACACATAATATGGGATGCTTCATCACACTGAAACAATCACTGGAACTCAGAGCATAATAGCTTATTTGGTGAGGGAAATTATTACTTTTTCATTGATAGTAATAAGAATAGACTAATAATAGTAATAATAATAATAATAATAATAATAATAATAATAATACAGTAATAATGATATTAAAAATATAATAACAATAATAATTAATATCATAAACATTTCCTATCGGAGGCACTTAAACTAGTTGCATCTGGCCTCACCGAGGATTTTGATCACCGGCCGCTACTGCCAGGGATGCGTTAAACATAGCTTTAAAATATTGCGGAATTATGTCTTTACTTCATTTTAAATTAGAGATATAAAAGATGTTGCACCAGGTGTCACCTTAAAATCTACATCAGATTATAAAGCAATCCTTACAGTTTAGGCTATTACAAGAGTTAAGATTTGCTTGCCTTTTTCTTATACTGTATTTGCGTTTTTATTTCAGAGGTAGATCCCCATATCCAGTCCACTGTGACTCGGATGGACTTAAACGAGGTGTTGACTACTAAAAAAGGATCTACTCAAACTCTCACTGATTTCGTAGCGACAAAATTAGAAATACAACATTGTTCCAAGGATATTATACGGTGTGTCGAAAAAGTTTTGCGCACATTTAGAAGTAATTTAGAAAAAAGCTTGAAACAGTGCTCCAGGAAAAAGGACAGGTTTTTGCGTAAAGATTCGGAATGGTTAGTGAAATCAATGGACCACGGACATCCTCCTCCCTTCCCTCTACTTTTCCCACCATCCTGGCCGATTACTCCGGACTCTTTCTTCTCTCCATTAATAAATTATTGTCAATATTTTAGTAAAACCTGAAACTTTTAAAAGGGGAATTAAATACACTGTAAATTCACAGGGCTAACGGCTTCAAAGCTGGGTACCTGGTTCAAATAAAGTGCACTGGTACAAAATTTAACATAGAGGCACGAGATAATTACTCTGCTTGCCATTAAAATTTCACTTTAATTTATGTGTCCCCAATTTAAAAAAAGGATATCAAATTTCCCCAAAGAGTTCTACAATAAATAAAAACTCGCCAAATGTCCAAGGATTTAATTCCATCCGTTTCAGGAGTAGGTAGACCTAAAAAATTGTTTGAAGAAAGTGGCATGAAAATAAGAATTAAACATGTAGGGTAAGGTCTCTGAAAGATCAGCGTTCTTAAAGTGAATTAGTTCCAGCTACTCAATTGTCTTTGCGGGGTTCAGGGAAAAGAGATGCAACATACGTTCTACAACAAATCACCACAAATTACTCCAAAAAGAGCATCAAATTATACGATAGCCTATAATAAATCTCCAACTTTACCAAGACCATATACACCAGAGAAAGCATTACAGTTTTTAATAGATAACGTCACCAAACGTAAATACAATGTGCAGTGTTACCTATAGGTTTGCCCAAGAAGTCCAAGAAGCTAGACATTAGAGCATTAGAGCATTAGAAAGTACTGTGAAGATTATTCAAGAAAATTTTCACGAATTCAAACAATGTAGGATATCTTAAATCATCTTCTTGTAACTCCTGATCCTATCATATCAAGTATTTATCCGTTTTAAGAAAATAAGAAGAATTCCTTTCCCGCTGAAGTGCGACAAATGTTGAAGGAACTCCATACTTACAGTACAAGTGAAGATGTGCGTGTGACAAGCAGGGTTGCCATATTGGTATAACTAAAAGTAGCGAAAGCTCGCTGAAAAAGTGGCCAACATTCAGAAAAAGTAGCCCAATATAAATGACAGATTTATATTTCGCGGATTATATATGTTTAACTGAATCGGAATGTTTTTTTTTTCAAGTCTCCTTTATGAGCACTAATTTGAATTTTATAAATAATTTTACAATCTGCTTTATTGCTGTAGTCTTTCACATCCTGAAGCCTGTTTGATAATGAAGTATCATTTAACCACTGCCTATTAAACGTTTTGGTATACTTCTCCCACTTTCCCATTTTCAGCAATTACAGAACGAAATAATAAATATTTCCATTTTCACTATAATCACAAAACAAAACAAATGTATAAAAAGTTATTCACTATCACAATTTAAAAATGTTACTGTATATCACATCTATAACAAACACAGTTCTCTTAATATTATTTCACTATATGACTCAGAATTGAATAATTAACTTCCATTATAATTAGGGTACAAAAATGTCAAAAATTAATTCTCTAATATAACTTAAAAATTGTATATCACTTTTACAACAGATCCTAGTTCTTAATTAAAGATTATTGTAATAAACTACATCGGGATTCACAAAAATACTAATGCTTGAAGTGAAGAAAAAAAAGCAACTGATTATTATCTGCAGGCTGCACTTCGCCACTGCATTTCTGCTGGCACTGGTCATGGTGAAACGAGAAAATCCCCCTACACGGACTTGATCATGTGACATTGTGCAATATATATATTTCGCATAGGTAGGCCTATTTCGTTTCTCGTGGTTAAGGTGGTGGTGGAATAAGGCGAGACGTACAGTACACTGTAACAGGTTTTTTTACGGAGAGGAATACTATTACTACACCTATTACTATTAATTTTCCACAATTTCAAATCAGAAAAAATAGCCCAAAAATAGCCCCGAAAATTTTTGAGTAGCCCAAAAAGTCGCAAGTAGCCCAATGGTAAAAATCAATAGCCAATTCAAATTTCAAGTAGCCCAATTGGCTAATTGTAGCCCAATCTGGCAACCCTGGTGACAAGAGGGAAGGATGATGAAGCGGACGTAGAGCAGCTGCAGCTGGAAGAGGAGGAAGAGGGGGAGGAGGAAGATAAGGAGGACGATGATGCAGACGATGACTCCTCCTATTAGGGAATATTGGAAACTATAAGTTCACGAAAAGAACACGTGATATAAAATTAAGTACCTAGTAGGCTCCATGAAAATAGTTATTCAAACTCGTACTCATAGCTCAGTACTACGGATAACAATTCCATACTGGCTTATTATTATTCCATAAGCTCTTAGAAATCATTATTTAGTAAAACAGGATCATTTAAAATTATATTCCATACTTATTTAATTTTTTCCCGTTAGATTTGAATTCTGGCCCACTGTGCGACCTACCAGACGTGGTTTTTCCATGGTTTTCCACAGTTACTTAGGCAAATGCCGGGTTGGAATTTCCATTGCCACAGTCCATTTCCCTTCCCGTCCCGTGTAGAAAAAGAATTTAGGTTTCATATCTTTCATCTTCTTCATCACATTCCATAGACATATTCAGGTCAAGACGCATGTCTTCGTCCGCTTACGGGGAGGGCGTCCTCTTCGCAACCGTTCCTGGGTTCCCAGATGAAACGGTATCCGTATGAGTGGTTTTTCTTTGTAATCCGACAGGATGTAATGATGTGTATGAGTGGTGTTTCCTTGTAATCTTGCAGCATGTGCGTTTAGAAATTTGATTTCCGATATGGCAAATTTTGATCTGTTTTCTCGTTTTTCCTCGCATGCGCCATAATACAAATGAAATGTCGGCGTAGGTGGCGCAGTCGGTAGAGTACCGACCTTCTGTATCCGAGGTTGCGGATTCGATCCCGGCCCAGAAGGATGACATTTAAGTGTGTTTAAATGCGACAGGCTCATGTCAGTAAATTTACTGGCATGAAAAAAACTCCTGCGGGACAAAATTCCGGCACACCGGGGACTCTGATATAACCTAATTAATTAATTAATGTCTTAGATTTGTATTTCATAACATGTAATAATATGCATGCATACGCATAGCTATGGAGTGTACGCACACCCTATGACTTTTTTTTTTTTTACAGAAATGAGCGGTAGATCACCGTTTACATACAATATGTTTGTGCTTACGGCCTTAAAACAATGAGCATAATTTAGTTCAATAAGCAATTGACTAATTAACTGCTTTGCTTGCAATATTACAGCAATGTGGTATTATTTATACAGAGCGGTCTATGACATTGTCTACGGCACTCGGCGGCAAGCGGGCCCTGCGTCAGCGCTTGTCATTCCCGGTGAACGGGGTCCGCTACAGTCGCTAAAGTCGGCTAGTAGAATTATAGTATTCATATTGTTTATTGACCTTGACTACAGAAAGAGTTAAAATGATGTCCCCCTGCTGCAACACATTCTTGAATTATCCGAAGGAAATTGGCATTTACTGTACACGTGCAAGTTCGTCTTCTGCAATTCTACCGATTTCTCGTACAATACTGTCTTTTAACTCACGGATTGTCTTTGTATATTTTATTTTTTAGATTTCCCCATAAATAAAAATCGCAGGCTGACAAATCGGGGGACCTAGAGGGCCATAATCCTCTACTAATAGGGATATCTTATGCGAAGTTTTACCGCTAGATGGCAGGAGCGTTCCATGCGGCGCAACATGTTGTAGGGCTATGTTATATCATTTGCTACAGTTGATTACGTTTTTGCGCTTGTTGGTTTTCTGTGCGTGTCAAAATTATATTTACAATTATTTTGTATAACCTAGTATAATTTAATATAATTCAATATTTTCTTACCTCATAATTTAATTTAATTTACAATAAATAATAACGTAAACCTGTATAATATTGAGCGATTCCCCGAGATGGGTGGGGAATCTGCAGTATGCAGAATATAGATACGAGTAAATTGAATGTTCATGAACCTAAACGAGAACTTTGAGAACGAGATGCACGAATAAAAAAATAGGAACTATGCCGAAGGTGCATATTGCCCTCTTTAATCATTAATATTTAAGAACCGTACGCTGAAGCAGGTTATGCAGCCACCAATGTGCTTTTTTTATAGGGAAGGGACTGTCGAGATTGAATTCCTTGTATTTTTTCTGTAGTTGCAGAAAAATCAAATGCAATTTTTAATAGGATGATATAATATGATTACAGTATTATCACGATTAGTCGTGCGTTTTGTAGGTTAAAGACATGCAGTTTTGAATACTAGGCCTATGTGGGATGATTTTGAAAATTTGAAGTTAAAACATGGTTTTAATAATTAGGGTACAGTATATTAAAAACATAATTCACGAAATGGATTTCACTACGGATCGACTGGATAAAAAACATCCCTGTTTATCGAGAGTTTACTGCAGGCGTAAACTTCGGAGACTCCTACAACTACTGCATTATAATCTAAGCTAACATAGCTTGCTGTCGAGGTTGCATATGTTTTCATTAATTTTTCTTTTTCCTCTTCCAAAATGAAACTGTAGTCAACAATTCCTTACTTGAAGTAGTTACTTTTATTTAATAGCTAGCACTTTCGAGGTGCAATTTAATTACTTATATTTTTTAAGGTTTAAAGCATATATTCAGAATATTTCGGGACCTGATTGAAGACAAGCTTTCCCTGGTTTTTACATATAGGAACATAACAAAATTTTGCCATCTTTAGTTGTTTTTAAGAGTATTTAATATACTAATACACTACGTCAAGGTCGAGTCGACTTCCCCACCTCCTTCAACCCCTGCTAAACCTACCTCACATCTGTTGAAGCAGTTTTTCTCACTCCAGCCTACGTCTCTGAAAATAGCACATATAAACGCTCAAAGTCTGTTGTCTCATTATGAAGAAGTATCTTCAATTTTCTCTAACCAAGACCTTCATTGTATTCTCGTCAGTGAATCATGGCTGAAGCCCTCTCTCCCGTCCTCTCTTGTCCATTTAAATTCTTACACTCTATGCAGAAATGATAGATTACATAAGCGAGGGGGTGGAGTATGCTCTTATATTAGGAATGACCTGAAACCAAAAGTACTTCTGAAATCCCAAGGCGGTGCTGCACATCCCGAATACATATTCATCGAAATACAAGCAAGCCTACAGAAATGTCTTGTAGCCGTTGTTTATAAGCCCCATAAGGCAGGCCATTTATCTGACCTAGAAAGTCCACTAACTAATATTTTATCGCAATATGAACACGTTCTAGTTTTCGGTGAGTTCAACACCAGTCTTCTAGCTCTTAAATCAAATGGGACTAAACAACTGTGTAACATGTTGGAAGCGTTTAACTTAAAAATCCTTCCCCTTAACCCCACCCATCACACAGCTATTACTGAAACGCTAATAGATCTAATTATTACAAACAATCCTGACAGAATTGTAACATCAGGGCAGTTGCCTGTTCCTGGAATTTCTGCACACGACTTAATATTCGCAGAGTATTCCCTCCAGTGCCCGAAAGCTGCAGCGAAATTCATTACATACAGAGATCTAAAACATGTCGACGACGATCAATTAATTTCCGACGCTATGGAATTGCCATGGCATACAATATTTAAGTTAGTCACTGTTGATGAAAAATTGACCGCTTTTAATAACATGGTGTTACAATTGTTTGATAAACATGCACCATTAAGGAAAAGACGTGCCACTCATCGCCCTGCTCCATGGATGACTGATAACATACGTAACCTCATGGCGTCACGTGACGCTGCCTACAGGAAGTATAGACACGATAAATCTGAGGAAAATTTTTACAACTATAAAAAAATTAGAAACAGAACAACGCAAAACATTAGAAATGCCAAACGCCGTCATGCTCTCAGTCTTGTCGACCCCTCCATTACCCCACGGTATCTTTGGAAGCATTTACGTGACATGGGAATAGGAAGTAAAACTACAGAAACTGAAATCTCAAACATATCACTTGATAAACTTAATCAGTACTTTACTTCACCACCCACCTCACAACCTGATAAACAACAAAAACTTAACACCATTAATACTCTCTTAGCCATTCCTCTTCCTGCTCGCGAAAAGTTTTTCTTCTCTAATATTACAGACACTGAAGTTAGGCAGGCTCTTAAAAACACTAGATCTACAGCGCAAGGGTCTGACAACATAAACATTGTTTTTATTAATAAATTCATCGATATCGTGCTTCCTGTGATAACACATATTTATAATTCTTCCCATCATTACTTCTACCTACCCAAATCTTTGGAAAACGGCTTTAGTGCGTCCAATACCTAAAGTAAACACACCTACATCTCCTAAAGACTATCGGCCAATCTGCATTCTTCCCGTTCTATCAAAGGCTCTTGAACGTATTCTCCATAAGCAATTAAGCAAATATCTGATTGAATTTAATATTATCGACCCCTTCCAATCTGGATTCAGAAGCGGGCATAGCACTTCCATTGCTTTATTGAATTTAACTGAATTTATACGAGAGGCTATGGATAAACGACTAGCAACAATATTAATTTTATTGGATTATAGCAAAGCATTTGACTCTGTTGACATGGATCTATTATTAACTAAACTTCGAGTGTTAAATTTTTCTGACAGCGTTATCACCTGGATGCACTCCTACCTCACTGGCCGCCAGCAGCGTGTTGTCTTTAATAATCGGTTCTCCTCCTGGCAGAAAGTAGAGTCAGGATTTCCCCAGGATTCGATATTGGGTCCATTGCTTTTCTGTCTCTATATTAACGATATCGCCAAGTCATTTAAATATTGCAGATATCATATTTATGCAGATGACGTTCAATTATACATTTCCGCCAGTCCTGATAGACTAAGTGACTGTATTAACAGACTCAATAAAGATCTCGAATCCGTTTCATCTTGGTCTCAACAATACAGATAAATCACAGGCTATCTTATTTTCGAATAAAAGATTAATCCCCGATATTAATAAGCTGAACCTTCCTCCTGTGACTCTGAATAAAGCGATCATTCCATTCAGTTCAACTGTAAAAAACCTGGGAGTTCATTTTGAATCTAACCTTACCTGGGACACGCATATCAAACACACATGCAAGAAAGTATTTTCCACTCTTCACTCATTAAAAAGATTGTACCACTATCCAGCTAAATTAAAGCAGACGCTTGTACAGACTCTTATTATGCCTCATTTCGATTATTGTGACGCTTTATTCAGTGATCTCAGGGTGGATTTATCCCAGAAACTGCAACGTGTTCATAATGCGTGTGTTCGTTTCATTTGTAATATCCGCTACTACGATCACATTTCGCCTTCTTTCGATAAATTATTGTGGTTAAATGAGAAGAGGAAGTTACATTCCCTTTCTCTCTTATACCGAATTTTGCACACCTCTACTCCCTCTTACTTATCTGTCCGATTCCACAGTCTTTCTCGGTTTCACAACTTAAATAAATACTCGGTCACAATATGATAACACGCTAGAAATACCACTCCACACATCATCTCTTTATTCTTGATCTTTCACTGTTGCTACTTCTCGTCACTGGAATTCTCTGCCGCCTGAAGTCAAGGGCTGCCGAACTTTAATTTCCTTTAAATGTAAATTAGAAAAATATCTTATAATGAGTTGCCAGACCTAACGCGTTGCAAATATTTAATAGAATGTGTTCAACTGTATTTATTTTTATTTTTTATTTTCTTTTTGTTTCTTATTTTTATTGTGTAACCATGTAAATCGTGTTTATTTATCACACTTAACGCCAATATGTATCCCACTGTGTTGTTTTTTTTATTATTAATCTATTTTGTGTACATTTTATTCAATTGTCGGTTTCTGGTTTAATTATGTAAATCCTACTTAATTGTAAGGGAACTGTGCCTAATATCGCACCCATTTTGAAAAAGTAGTATTTCAAGTATTAATATATTACATAAATTTGAAATAAATACGGATTCTTAATACGGGTTTATTATACTTATATCAGTGAGGTCAAATTTAAAAATTACTTTTATTTTACATTTGTTTTTCAAGTACAAAAGAAAAATTGCAAAAACGGTATAAGGAGAAATAGTGCTCCTAATATCGTACCCCTCATTTTGTGAAAAATATATAGGACAAATGTTAAGTTTATTGTATAGAAACAAATTTTATTACATATTTATTATATATCTGTTGTATTTAAGCACAAAACATGTTTTTTAATAACATACGAATACAACACGGAAATTATAAGATTTTCTGATACATTGTGTTTGACAGTAAATAACTACATATTCAGCTATCAAGGTATAGAGTAAATAATTTCCAGGGAAAAATTGTTCCGGGGCCGGGTATCGAACCCGGAATCTTTGGTTTATCGTACCAAAGGTCCCGGATTCGATACCCAGCCCTGAAACAATTTTTCCCTCGAAATTATTCAAATAAATTTACAGGGAGTTATACCTGGAAGCTTGATTTGCAAGCTATAGAATGTTTGTTAATTAAACATAATCCAGATATTTAGAGAACTAAATCTAACTTTCCAAACAATAACACAATGAAAATTTTGTAATCATTATCCCCAGAACACTCTTCATGGCACCAAATTCCACATTTAGTGCATACGATCCATTTTTCTCCCCTCTTGTCAAAAGAAAACTTCTTGTTGCATTTAGGACATTCTGCATCATTTTCGCTATCTCCATTATCAATGGAGATATATACTCGCTCATCCAACTCTTCGTCTTCTGAATCTGAAAATACCTGACTTTGTTTTTTCTGTCTCTTCCTCTGAGTAGGTACTTTATCAGTCTGCTTCTTTTGAACGCCTTTTCGTTCATATGTCTCCTTATTTGTGAGTAATTTCCTCTTAAAATCATCAGACAATTCGTTTTTATATTGTGAACTTTTTAGTAGAGCAGCAGAACCACTTTTGCGTCCTCTATCAGTTGGACTTTTTTGTTGTAAGTTATTTTAGGAATTGTCAGCAGGTGTAACAAAAGATAGAGTTTGCCTCTCGACTAATTTTGTTGAGTTTTTGGCTCGTTGATACTGCTAGAGCCTGGCCGAGGTTGGGAAGAGTTGGCATCATCTAATCTATTTGGTAAAGCTTCAGATGAATGATCACTTGATTCATGGGTATTAGGAGAAACTTCTTGAAATTCAAAGTCGCTGAAGATATGGCGGTTGCAAGGATACAGACCGGTTTTTCTGAAGCCATTTGTAGCTACAGCAACAGTTTTATTGAAAGCTTCTCCCAATAGCATACCAACCTGGTAGTGAGTCACTACTCTGCCTGCATTTTGTTTGAGCCACTGTTCAATTGCTTGAGCATAGTAAGTTTTGAAAGGTAGCATGAATCCCACACCCAAGAGTTGCATCTTATGCGTGCAATGTGGCGGTAAGCACACAATATGAGCACCATTAACACGTGCTAGTTCAAGGAGTTCAACATTTCTAGTGTGGAAATAATGTCCATCTAACACTAGAATTACTGGGTCATCTTTCGTAGGCTTCACATTGCTGAGAATGTGACGTCACCATTGAACAAAACTTTCATTCTGAATCCAGCCAGATTTGTGACAGACCGCTAAGCTACCATTTGGTGCTGCATCCAGTAGTTTGGCTTTCATGTTGACCCTAGGAAAAACTAAAAACGGTGACAGGAAATGGCTAGCTGCACTCATTTATGTCACTCCAGTCACTAAAGACCCCCTCTCTGCTGAAGATACAGATCCAACCTGCCTCTTACCTTTCAGACTAACTACTCGTAGTTTGTTGCCTTTGTGTTGAATCACTGTCAAGTCTGTCTCGTCACAGTTGTACAGTCTGTTTGGTGAATGGTTGACAATGTTCATCAATGGTTCATAAATGTCAAAAAAAACCTAATTACGTTCTCCCGATTGAAACCTCTGATCCTTGCCATAGGCGTGCTTTGTGGTTTCCGGAGACTCAATTCCTGGTGTCTTCTCAAGAAACTGTGCAGCCATTACCGTCCTGCGGCTTCATCGCTCTTCGAAAATGGGTGGTTCAGACCATTCATAAATGCTAACTGAAAAACCATAGCTTTTAAGTCCTTTGCAGATAAACCATAAAATCGCTACTCCTTTTCTAAGCAATATGAAACCAAAGAATCTTCCAGTTCAAATGGAAGTACAGGTTTTATACCAAGTTTCGTGCTCACTAGTTTATCTACATCCTCCTCTTTGTTATTGATTTTATCTTTTAAAGTATAGTTTGGAACATTGAAAGTATTGGAAGCACGTTGCAATCCCATGACTTTGTTCCTAACTGATACGATTACAGCCTTCATAACCTCCTCTTTCCACAGCTTACGACGTTTTGGACTCATCTGCAATGACAATTTTTAAAGAATTTTCGAATTACCAAATTAATTGTACGATTATATTAGATTGCAGGAACATCATCCTAATATCGCACATCATCATCCTAATATCGCACTGTGCGATAATAGGAAAACAATAAGTGTGCGATATTGGGCAAATAACATACACGATACAAAATAGTTTGTCTCAGTCAAAATAAAACGTTTACAATATTTCTTTCACTGAATAAATATATTACACGACTAACCAAATCAAACTAACAGTGTATAAAAGTTTTGCTCCTTACCGTTGGTTGTATAATCATTCCTAACATCACACACTACAAATACTTTCCCATTGCCTATTCCTTTTTTTTTTTTTTTTTTACCTTGGGGATTTAGTGAAGTGAATTTTTGATGGCAGGCAGAGTAATTATATCTCATGCCCCCATGTATTAGATTGCTACCAGTGCACTTCATTAGAACCAGGTACCCAGCTTCGAAGCCGTTAGCCCTGTGAACTTACAATATATTTATGTTCCCCTATTATCATAATTCAGGGTTGTTATCTAAGAAATTAGCAAGTTCTTTGTGATAGTAGAAGAGAAAGAGTGGGGGAAGGGAAGTGGTCCGTGGCCCATTTCTTTTAGGGCTCATCCCGACATTTGTCTATTGCTCAAGGGAAACCACGGAAAAACCTAGAGCAGGATGAGATGTCGTGCTGACGACAAGCCAATTGGCTATAGTGTGTTCGGAATATGTTCAGGTGGGAGGTTGTCATTTAATCATAATTGAAAGTACAAGTACATTAACATACATATTAATTTGTTACAAAGAATTCAAGGCATCTATGCAGCCAATAACGTGATGACCCTGGAACAGAGAAATAACATTATTAGTGCATTAATTGACATGTATGTCTGAGGAGTGAAATGGTTGTTTAGAGTTCAAGTTGGTATTCGTCTTGTACGTTGTCGTTCAAGCTAGTGGGTGGAGTACACTCTTAGGTCGTTTATGTTTATCTAATGCAGGATTGTAATTTCCTAGTGAAGAAATTAGTGGGTTTGTGCTGCTGTACGAGCAGAAGGCTTGATTTGAAATATATTCTTGAATTGTCGAAATTTCTAGTTCTTCATGAATCAATCTAACAGGAGTTACTCTAGGAAGTCCTGCCTATTCCTAACTCAAGGCGTGTAGTATGTATTGAAGCTCGCAGCAATCCATCTGCGGGCGCTAACGCTTCTTTTAATTGAATTGAATAAGTTGCTATTCCATTCAGGGTCTTATGCCTGTTCTGAGCTCATAAACCATGGGGTGCGATATTAGGCGCATGTGCGATAATAGGCACAGTTCTCTTAATCTAATACTAATATGTATACTAATGTGTTTATTTTTATTTTTACTTTGTACATTTTTTTAATAGAATTATTGGCTTCTGTTTTTATGTGATTCATATTTGATTCCAACAACATTAATATGTATTTCACACTACGTTTATTTTTATTTTATGAGGTAAATTTTTATGTGACTACCTCTTTTGATCTCATTATGTACCGTACCTAAATTATATCAGTATGTAATTACTTAATTCTGATCCAGTTTTATGTTCAACTATGTAAGCAAGTTTTATCCTGGTTGAGTGTAATAGAAGGCCTTACGGCCTTAACTCTGCCAGGTTAAATAAAGCCATTATTATTATTATTATTATTATTATTATTATTATTATTATTATTATTATATCCTCAATGTTTATATACCGAAAAACAAATGCACACTCAAAGCGCATCCCTGAAAGTACACGTGCGCTATCTGTTGGTGCTAGTTCAGGATATCCCTATAACAGGGCCGGGCATGAGAGGGGCTCCATATAGCCGACCAGAGCTGCTCTCGCTCCGCAAGGCAAGCCGGAGCAGAACGCTCACGCAGTGGCGGACTCACATTACAGCTAGCTTCCCTGCATTAATATAATAAGTGCCACGGTTGTTCTATTCATTCAGTCTGTCAGTACATAATAGGCTAGTTTATAAGGATATTATATCAATTCATTGTACATTACAGAATTTATAAGACTCTTATTAATTTAATGAAATAAACTTCGCTCTATGCACACACACAAATCATTACGCTTATTTACATAACCCATATGCACATACTGCAATCTCCTCACCACGGTTCTACGAAACAGGCGTATGGCTTCCACTTCCCCTACTTGCTTTGGATAGAGTTCATCTGCCAATGTAATTAAACATCGCTTGATGAATTCACCTTCGTTAAATGATTTCAATTCCCTTGCAATTTCGTGGCAAATTTTTGTAGCTAATTCTCATAGCCGATTCATTAAGTGCATTATTGTCATCCTGTTAATACATAATATAATATAATATAATATAATATAATATAATATAATATAATATAATATAATATATAATATAATATAATATAATATAATATAATATAATATAATATAATATATGACATGACATGACATGATATGATATGATATGATATGATATGATATATGATGTGATATGATATATGATATGATATAATATGATATATATCATGAACTGTTATATACTATACTATGATATATCATAATACTTGTATAATTTAAAATTATATATTACTAAATGTATAATAACTTATAATGAAATATAAATATCAAATAGATACTCTAATATAATGTACCTGAGAAACATTTTCTTTAAGTTGTTGTATTAATTTATGGCGTTCATTACCAACATATTTGTTATATTCAGTAGCATGTTGTAAAGAAAAATGCCGTTGGATATTGAACCTCTTAATCAGTTAGAGTGTTTTATGACAAATTAAACACTTTGCTAATCCACTGCTCTCTACGAAAAGAACTCCTCCTCCCATGATACATTAAAAGCATTGGGAGTAGCGGGCCGCTTTAGTGTATGAGCGGAAGCTCCGTCTTCCAAGTTCGCCATCATACTGCAGAGTCACCACTGCACCGACACTGAATGAATGACGTACAGTATGCATACGTCGCAGCGCTCGCAAGACCCGCTCTTTAAAGCACACAGCGCTCATTTCTCAGAATCACGTAATGTGCCCAGCCCTGCCCTATAACCTTGTCCTTAAATATTTCGCTTATCAAATTCAACCTTTCGGCTGCTGTATGAAGGCAGTTGCTGAATCCTGATGGAAATAATCACTCTGACACTTGATATCGGTTAACTGTTCACCACTGATTGTATCTGTCACCATTGATTGTATTGTCAACAAATATAGGGCCTATAATCCTATGTGCAGTTATAGCGCACCATACGCCAACCTTCTCATCATGTAAAGGAGTTTCATGAATGAGATGAGGATTTTCTGTACCTACTCCAGTATCTATTATTTTGCGTTATAACATGGCCATGTAGGCTAAGTGAAACTATGCTTCATCTGTGAAAATAGTTACTTTGGATCCACAACGACATCGGCAACACTTTGTAAAACCCAGTTACAAAAATTCACACGACTCACATTATCTCTAGGCTGTAATTCATGCACTATTGTCACTCTGTAGGGCTTGAATTTAAGAATTTTAGAGGCTCTAAATGCTGTGGTTTTTCGAAACACCCGTTTCTTGTGAGAGATAGTGGAGAGATTTTCGAGGAGAACGTTCTAACCTTTCTCCTATCTCATCGAGTTTTTCCTCAGTAAGTACACTCTTTCCACGTTTATTCAGAACTGACCCCGTTTCTCTGAACTTTTTTGAGAGGTTTAATATAGTCGTCCTATGTGGAACGGGAACACCAGGAAATTGCGTTGCAAAACGTCGTCGCACTATTCCACAATTTTTCGCTATCAAGTAACACTCGACAAGAAAAATCCTTTGTTGTAATGTAAATTTTTGTGGTGCCATATTAAGCCACAATCTTCAATTAAGACGTACATAGACTACATCAATACAAACGTCAACAAAGCTCATAGGCAATTGAACAGCAGCTATCAGTTCCAATGTGACCATGTGCTGTGTCCTTGAAGGCTGAGAAAGAGAGAGAAGGCAGGGGCAGAGAGAGAAAGACTGTAGCTTGCGACCACAGTCTAGTATATACAGTCACGAAGCTCAATACGTAGTAAATATGCATCAATAGATAGTTCCCAACCACTAGGACCGCTAATATCGCCTCATTACAGACAATGCGAAATAGTACCGACACAGCCTATTGTTCTTAGCACCCTCACAACTCAAGCTTCGTGACCGTATAATACCAGACTGTGGTGCGACTGTAGCGGACCCCGTTCACGGGGAATGACAAGCGCCGACGCCGAGCCCGCTTGCATCCGAGAATGTCATAGACCGCGCTCTGTACGTTATTATAGTTAGCGACTGTAAGATTTTAAAATTTAAACTGAACGCCTTTTGGAGAATTTTTAGCCTCGTTCTAGAGACATTTCCTTTAAGTCAGTGGTTCTCAAAGTGAGGCCCGCGGATCTCTGGGGGTCCCCGAAGCCCATTATGAAGATCCGCGGATATTCTGAATAGGGAAATTTTTGTCTTCCTTCAGAAGAATTTTTTTTAACGTGGCATTAATGTCAGAAGCCCATTAGCCTTTGTTGGAACAACTTATAAATTCGTTCATTTGTTGTCTATAGCCGTTGTATGTTATTGAAGTTACTAAACAGTGTAGGTAAGTCTGTAAGTTTGAACACAATAGCCGCAAAGACTTTGTAAGCTTTGTCTAAAACGGATCGTTGGCTTAAACGTCATAATAATACTCGATTATTTCTCGGTTACTAATTCTAACGATAGGCCTATATGAATTCGATCTCCAGAAAAGGAGGAGAAATTATCGTGTGACATTACTTAGGAAAACGTTTAAGTGAAAGTCACCTGTTTTATTTTTGGCTGAAAGTTCATGCAGAACTCACAGAACGAGCCGTGAAACATTAATTAATGCCGTTTTCCACGGCACACTTGTGTGAGTAGGCATTTTCTGTTCTTTCCTGATTCAAAACCGTTAAAAGTAACCTAGTAAATGTGGCATAAGACCAGTGGCGGCTCGTGATAAAATATTATTGTGTTCACAATTTGCGTTCCAAAATCGAAGAGAATTTGAAATCGTACGTTTAGCGTAATATGAAGATTCCAATGTTTCACTATCGAAAAAACGTAAATAAATTCAAAACATATAATAATAATAATAATAATAATAATAATAATAATAATAATAATAATGAAACCCAGTCTTTTTATTTCAATTTTTTTTGTAAGCCAGTTTACCCAGTTCTTTACTGTTCAAAACTGCTTGAACTGAGTTCATTGTTTACGTTTGTTAAAAATTAATACATATCACAGTGTCGTTATTTACAATAGCGTGTGTTCAGTAATATATTTTGGTTCACAACACACTGCTACTCTATAGCCTATACCAGTACAGTAATCCCAGTCGCATAGATTATTATAAATACATTGTAAAATATTATACACTACCATACAGATACTTAAATTCATACCACTATCACATTCAGCCACCACGTGTTTGGAAGCCAAACCATGGATAAATAATTACCAAATTATGCTATTATGCTAACACTAAAGTATAGTAATTCACAAACTACACTCTCTTGTATACTTAGCACTGTACACACATCCACACAATGTAAACATTCCGACTGTGAGAAATGCTGACACCTACAGGCTAAAATACAGGCTATTAAATTTCCTCCTCGAGATATAGCACGTGAACTATAGGCATCGATGCACCTGACATCTGTAGGATAGATTCACTGTTCACTTAACGCTTTGTGCTCTTGACGAGTCATAAGCGGCCAGCGAAAGACAATTTTCTCCCGCGAATGCGTGAAATTCCTGTAATCTTCTTGAAAAAAGCATGGCTTGTACGTGGACGCATGTTGCCAAGTTTACATACGAAGTTCATGCAAGATGCGGGAAGTTTACAATATTCGATTCTGATATTATACATCCCCACTATGTCAATACGGTATTAAAAATAAAACTAGTCGTGTATTAATGGAAACAAGGTGTTCACGTGCTCTTGTGCTCTTATTGACGCACCGCCACTGTCGCAAGACTTGACATTAAAGATAACAAACACTGAGTCTAAACATAAAGATATTTTAAGCACTAAAAAAATGTTCCATCAGTCTCACTGAAGTAGAGAAACTTCTAAAAATATACTTGATTTATTTTTTAGTACAAGAATATTATACAAGGACTGCATTGAAATTAAGAGTATTGTTTTGCTTTACTATTTTTTAATGTCAACTCTGCTATAACATGCTAGTGAAACTTGTACTTTTTTCAGAGCAGTATTATATGTTATTTATGTTTTGTTTAATCCAAATATACAGTTAATATTGACTCAGTTTTGGAAAACATAGCTTATACAAAAATATCACTACTCATATTATTTAACGTTTAATCCTAAGATCTTATATACCCACAATTTCATTGGAGACTTTGAAGAGGTCCGTGAAAATACTGATCTACAGAAAGGAGGTCAGCAGTGCAAATAAGTTTGAGAACCGCTGTAAGTGAATATCCATTGATCTTAACAATCGTAACACTTATTACATTAGTTACGTAATTTATTGGACGAGAACGTCAAGCAATAGTGAGCTATTTGTCACTCTAAAGTCTAAACTGTCTTTTGTTTATATATTATTTTAATGTACCAAAGTACATATGATATTTCCATGCAGATATTCTGGTTCATCATACGATGAAACAGTTATGGAACGGAGAAAAATTCTCTGCGGCACCGGGATTTGAACCCGGGTTTTCAGCTCTACGTGCTGATGCTTTATCCACTAAGCCACACCGGATACCCATCCCGGCGTCGGACAGAATCGTCTCAGTTTAAGTTCCAACTCTTGGGTTCCCTCTAGTGGCCGCCCTCTGCACTACGTCATAGATAGTCTATGAACGTAGGACTGAAGTCCACACATGTACTGAGGTGCACTCGTTATGGGTGACTAGTTGGCCGGGATCCGACGGAATAAGCGCCGTCTTAAATCACGAAGTGATTTACGCATATCATATATATATATATATATATATATATATATATATATATATATATATATATATTATTTTAATGTACCGAAGTACATATGATATTTCCATGCAGATATTCTGCGTCATCATACGATGAAAGAGTTATGGAACGGAGAAAAATTCTCTCCGGCACCGGCATTTGAACCCGGGTTTTCAGCTCTACGTGCTGATGCTTTATCCACTAAGCCACACCGGATACCCATCCCGGCGTCGGACAGAATCGTCTCAGTTTAAGTTCCAACTCTTGGGTTCCCTCTAGTGGCCGCCCTCTGCACTACGTCATAGATAGTCTATGAACGTAGGACTGAAGTCCACACATGTACTGAGGTGCACTCGTTATGGGTGACTAGTTGGCCGGGATCCGACGGAATAAGCGCCGTCTTAAATCACGAAGTGATTTACGCATATCATATATATATATATATATATATTATTTTAATGTACCGAAGTACATATGATATTTCCATGCAGATATTCTGCGTCATCATACGATGAAAGAGTTATGGAACGGAGAAAAATTCTCTCCGGCACCGGCATTTGAACCCGGGTTTTCAGCTCTATGTGCTGATGCTTTATCCACTAAGCCACACCGGATACCCATCCCGGTGTCGGGCAGAATCGTCTCAGTTTAAGTTCCAATTCTTGGGTTCCCTCTAGTGGCCGCCCTCTGCACTACGTCATAGACGTGATAAAGAAACCACTTCCTGACGATCATCGCTAGCGTTTATAATCGCCGGCAATGTGCGTCCGGCAATGATCGCCGTAAACAAACCGTATCTTTAATCTGACGGCGTTGTTCGCTCGGCAATGATCGCCATAGCAGAATCATAGCTTTACGCTTTTTGTATCTATTTCACAACAATTTTCATTGATCAGCAGGATAAATGTATAATTATCTACGTCTTATATATCTTCCGAACAAAACCAGTTCTGTCAAGGATTCAATTTATCTAGTACAGTTTGTGAAATAGAAATTTATACTCAAGGTAGATCACTCTGTCCAGATTGGGTGTTACGAGTTTAGTTACAATTTTTTGTGCACCTATCTACCTACCGTATTTTCGGTGTACAAGATGCACCCCAAAAATTATAGCAGTTTTCTTGAAAGCTAGATTCTATACACAACTTTAAATAAAGAATTATTGAAATGCCAGTAAAATGATAATTATATAATTAATGTATTAATTATTTATAGCGTCGAATGCGTTTTTGTTGTATCGCCTTTGGTATGAGTGCGGCAGAGTAGAAGTAGAGAACAATCACCTTGGAAGGGAACAAATTGTGTGCGCATGGTAAATAATTTTAATGCTTATTTTCAGGACAATGGAGTGCGTCTTATACAATGACAAATTGGTACTTAACGATGTGCTAGTCCATTTGGAATTCTGCACTTATCCAGTTGTATCAAAGAACTCAAGTTGTAGGATATAGAATTAGCACTGGTATTTGGTCTAAATCTACGATAACTTATTTACGTAACGGGAACTCAGGAGGCAGTAACGTGTAACGGAGGCGTTGACCTGTGAATAAACCGGTGAGTAAGTGTGCGTAATAGTGAAATGGAAGACAGTACAGTGAAACAAGACCTAATGGCAATGGAGAGCATGGCAGAGCTAGGAAAGAAGTTGGAAGAAATACAACTGGAAAACGAAATTTTAAAAGGCAATGGGATCACTTTGAGGAGCAGAAGAGGAGAAAAAAACTTGTTATTTTTCGGAATAGAAGAAAAAGAGAGAGAACAGAGTATAGATACATATGCGAAGATAATAGGAGTGTGTTGGGAGTGTTTTGGTATGGATGTGAGCGATGGACAAGTACAGGAAGCACTTGGAGTGGGAAAAACTCCAAAACTCAGAACAAGTTAAGCCAATATTAGTATAATTTAAGAGCTTGATTACGAAGGAGGGGATTTTGAAGAATAGAAGGATGTTAGGGAATACAGCGATTAGAATAGATAACGTTCGGAGCTACGAAGTGAGAAGCAGAAGAAGAATTTTAATCCCTTTTCTTAAATCAGCACGAAGGAATAGGCAATTCGCGAAACTTATCAAGGACAAAATTAAGATAGACTAAACAATTTGGTTCTTAGTTTAGAGGCGTGCGTAGTAAGTTAAAAGAATCCGATTGTGGGCAAAAAAAAAAAAAAAAAACGAAAATTTTGAATGAACAAATCAAAGAGCAACGTGTCAAAATGCGAGGTTAGTGACACGAGTATGGTCAGTGTAGACGAGAACAGTGAGATATGTGTGGAAGTGATGTGATTAGCAAAAGTACCAGAGAAGCAGATAGTGACGTCATCGGAGGAAGTAGGAGTCGAGTGATGCGAATTGGAATTCAGCAGACGCAGCAGAACATGATCTCAGTGCAATCGAACGAAAATAGTGGACAGCAGCTGGAGGTCATTCCGAAGGGAGTAAAGGAACTAAGAACAAAATCGAGGCTGTCGAAAGTAGAGTGATGGAGGTAGGAGATAGAGCAGGAAGCAATGATTAAGGAAGAGGAGAAAACAAGGGGAAAAATCAGTATGACATAAGGAAATGGTGTCGAGGGGAAATAAATAGATAGAAAATAATTAAGACCTAAAATAAAGTAGAAATGTGGAAAAGTTAGCAGTAAGATCTAAAAGTCAAATTAGATACAGATGTCAAGTGAGTGGAAATGTGCCATAGAGGAATTAATGACTTTAAATCTGTTTGACGCATACAAATTAATCTAACAATTACACCACCAACCAATCTACAGAGTACAGAGTTGTAAATATACTATTTTGGTGTAGTAATGGGAAAGGATTAAGGTTAGTGGAAGAAATAATGACGGACAAGAAAAGAGAGATTGGAAGAAATGTAACAATAAATTAAAACAATTAATGTCCTAATGACTTGTACGAGAGGCGTTGTAAAACGGGGAACGGCACTGTATACTAATAATGTGAAGTGCCGCCTCACCTTACTGCTTAATGACAAATACACCTATATTCATTCATTTTCGTAACGGTAACTATACTCTCATTTGCCGGAAAGTTATTCATATCTGAACGCAGCGAAGTTATGTCAACAAAACGCTCTTTGTAATTAAAAATTTAAATTATAGTTTATTTAACGACGCTCGCAACTGCAGAGGTTATATCAGCGTCGCCAGTGTGCCGGAATTTTTTCCCGCAGAAGTTCTTTTACATGCCAGTAAATCTGCTGACATCTTTATAGTTAAAGAAAGTATCATATCGGTATACCGGGTGTTTGAAGAGGAAAGTAAATATTTTAGTGGACGGTAGTATGGATTATTGCGAAAAAAATGTTCCTGTAAACATGTGTCCAATTTTCAATGAGTATGGAAATACAGCTGTTTGAATGTTGAATGTTACGCATAAGAAGCTTTACAAAACAGATGAAGTAGAGACAAATGACTTGTTCGTTGCATTTATCGAAATTTACAAATTCCCAACATCGCTTCTCTGTAAATGTGTGGTGCAGTATGATCAACAGTCAGTTGAGTGGGACTTCTGTGTTACTAAATCGTCTAATAGGACCCACTTACACAGTATAGACTTTCTGCAAAACGAGATTCCTTTGGCTACAAGGATGGGTGTGATCTTCCAGCATGACAGAGCCCTGCACATTATTGGCGTCAAGTGATACATAATCTAAATCTAACAATCTCCAATCTCCGGCCGCGAATATCCCTAGACTTTAGTCCTGTAGATCAGCCTTGTCAGACTTGAGTGCACGACTAGGAAATCGCGAGCACTGTAATGCTACCGCGGGTACCTGGTCTGACGTGGGAGAGTAGAGCGTCCAGTGCAAAGGAAAGGGAAGGGAAGGGTTGTACATAAAGTAAATACAGTATCACCGCAAACTTCATACAAATTAAAAGTACAATGCTTGAACTAAGAATACTAGTATTTATATTTCCATGTAACTCGTAACATTATCTTCTGAAAAAAAAAAAAAACAAGATAGCCTATATACTAACAACAACGTAACTTTTTTCAAAAGTAGGCACAGGCGCAAGTGGCTATACGTCAATATGCGCAGCGTTAGATACAAAAAATACTTTTAGCAAGTCTCATTATGGAAGTGAGATGATTATTTGTCAAACGGGATGTCTGTTTAGTTTGATTGAGATTCATTTCGGAAAAAACTGTTGTGTATGTACTTCCAAATATTGAATTGACCTCTGCAGCAAAGTTACGTAACTGAGGGAAGAGGGAGCGATTAAGTGATTGGTAAAAGGCTACATTATTCTTCTCCTTGTATTGTTGTTCCAGTTTTCTGTCACACACGAGACATTAGTTTAACACTGAAAGGCATGGGTACTCACCTCTGCGGGAGGGGAAGCGACGTGTGCACCTCAGCAAGGATTGGCTAGAGCGAGCAATTTCCTACAGCGAGTACAGATGCCTCAAACTAGCAAGCTGTCTCGTTCGCGCAGGCGCATAGAGCACTTCTCCCCTACCACTGTCCACCTACTACTGTGTACTGTGGACTTAAACGGTACAGCTCAGTTCTAATAACAGTTAAGAAGGCTACACAGGGAGAGTACATCTTGAATACATTGTCAAGCGGTCAACTTTTCAGATAATATGACTATACCTGGGTATCGGAGCCTAGGTGGGCCCACTCCGTTAGCTCTACTACTTCCCCTCTCCAGGCAGCTTCCTAGTTTGATGCATCTGTACTCATTGACATAGTTTCTGTAGATTATTGTCTCTCGGGATGGATGAAAAGCGAAATCTACAAAGAAAAAGTAAACAGAATATACGAATTGGTCGCTATAGAGTCATTCCACGTCAAATCGCACAGCAATAAAACACGACCTTCTCGGAAATGGTCGAATTTTTTTTTTCATGAATTCCAGGCATCAAATAAGGATACCCGTATTGTTTTATTTTCACAATTATTAATTATTTATGTAGTTATGACTATCTGAAATTACGCAAATTATGCGCGCATTGTTACATAAACTCACATGGAACTCTGTGTCTATAAATAATTGAGATTTTCGGTTTGGCGCATTTTAAAGACTAAATACAACACTTTTTATTACTTTAGGCCTATCATAAATAAATTTAAAATTTGGCTTTTTTTTAATCATTTCTTTTTCAAAGCAAAATTACTATATTAAATAGCCAAGTTAAAAATCTGAAAAAAATTATAGACTTGTTCCCAGATGTATTATCTGTAAACTACTGCATTTAGAAATTTGGGATCTGGACACATACATTTATAATAATTTATTTTCCGGAGGCATGCACGCGCTCGCGATTCCCAGCTAATGAACTACTTGCAGCCATAGGCTAGAAGGCTGCCAGCGGAAAGTTTTACGAAATCCCCCGTTGGATATAATAACTGATCTCGCCACACTACAAAAGAAAATATGCATTCATTCATCAAATGATTAATACCGTAAGGAACAGTAAATACAGTATCTAAAGTTATTTTATTATTGTCAGCACAGCTAAGAGGGGAAGCCCTTCACAATGCTGTATGTTTATATTGTAATATAGCCAAGTTTTAACGATAGCAAGGCTGGGTAAGGCAGTAAACTTTATGACAGGAGGCAAAATATAGAAGAGAAAAATAATCAGTCAGGGTTTGAATTTCACGGAGTGACGTGACTTATACAGCATGAATGAAGGTAAAGATTGCGTAATATATAACAAGTGTTTAAATCCAGTTGACCTTCCTCATCACGCTTTTAAAAAGAAAAGAACACTAAGACGCGTAAGTCGCGATTTATTGATAAAGCTCAATTTAAAGGAGTCTTTGAATGTGCGAATATGTGATTCATTCCGTAAAAAACCTATCAAGTTCCGGATAGGTCAGGTGAAATTATATGTGAAGCCGGCAGTTCTTGTGATATTAGTAAACATGAATGAAATGAAAGTGCGGACAGAGAGAGTGATTATCCCAGTTCTTCTTCTAGCAGTTCTATGGATACAGCGCTAGAAATCACCAATATTGAGGAATTAAATAAGAGTTTGATGTCAATAGAATCCCCCATCAAGAAAAGAAAACTACCCCCTTGAAAAGTTTAAAGAAGTAAAAGGCTCCCTAGCAAGTAAAGTTTTTCATGTAGAAGATGCATCGTCATCCCGTCAAAAGCCAGCCGTATTTTATTTTTGACGGAATGCAAAGAAAATGTACAACCTGAAAATTGCATAGTTATTTCAGACTTTTCTGAAAATTATTCATTTGTAATAGGCCTACAAGATTCAGTACAAGGTGTGAATTGGAACAAATGCCAAGACACAATACAACCTTTCGTAGTATATTTCAAAGGAGATAGGCTACAGAAATTCGTCACAAAAGTATTGTTGTCATCTCAGAAAGCATGAAACATGACACCGATTTCTTTCACCTTTTGCAATCCGAAGCAATCAATTTCTTAAAGCAAGAATTCAACTATATGAAAAAAAATAATTTAGGTACTTTTCCGATCGATCAAGTTAACAATACAAAAACAAAAAGAACTTTAAAAATAATTGCTTACATGAAGACGATTATGTAATTAGTGCTGAATGACACTTCTTTGCAACGTCGCATGGTAAAGGTCCATGTGGTGGCATTGGAGGAACTGTTAAAAGACTTGCCACGAGAGCAGCTTATACAAGATCCTATAACAACACCAACAAAAAAAAAACCTGTTTGATTGGTCACAAAAACTATTTCTGAAGTGTCATTTATATTTTGTCCATTGAATAAGCACAAAAACCACATTGAAAATTTGCAGGCCAGATACCTCAATCTAAAACCAATAATTGGTACATTAAAATTACATTCTTTCATTCCGTTGTCAAAAACTGAAGATTTAGTAAAACAATTTTCTTTCAAGAAAGAAGGTAGGCGAATGAAAATTTAAAGTGTAGTGTGAATGAAAACAAACGTTTAAAAAGCATAATGTACAAATATTTAAAGGTATCATAATAAGCAAATTAGCAGTGTTTCCTCGAGTGACTTGCTCCGTACTGGGTGTAATCTTGCAACGTTCAGTCGATCATCCAACGCCGATAAACCTTCCAGCGCGCTTCAACACTTCCCGTCCACTGCTGCTGCACCGACCGCTACACATTGTGTTGTAAGTAATTAAATTTGCATTAAACTATTGGAGATCCCATTGTGATTTTTTCTGGAATTATTAAGAATACTTCAGTGCACCTAGTAGGCATTTTTTTAGATTTTTAATACGGCTATTTCACATTGATATCTAACTTTTAAAAATTGAATCATAAAAATATTTGTAATAATGATATTAAAATTATTTAGTAAATATTTAACAAAGAGAGTACTTTAAGCTTTTAAATGAACTTTTGAAAAAAAAATTTAACATCAACATCCTCGGAAACATGACGCTTTAAAGGTTGCATTGTGCGACATTTTTAATGAATTTTAACATGCAATATTTTAAAAACATGTGGACATAGGAGGAAATAAAAATACACTTGTTGGTTTATTAGACCCATAGAGTTGGTAAAAAATGTAGGCCTAAACGCAATCAGAAATATGAAGGTCAAAATTTGTATAATTTTGTGCGATTTGACGTGGAATGACTCTATAGTCTGTGCAATTCGAACTGGCGGCTCAAGGTCAAGCAATGGACTGCATTTGTCATACGTGCTTCTCCCCACTCCTGGACCGTTCTCCTCAGGAAAAGTCAGCCGGACCAGCTGCGCGGCATGTTAGAGGGGAAGGGGATCAGCCAGAGCTTATGAGAAGGATTACAGTGTGGAGGAGACGAAATGACCTTGATCCGCCAGTTCGAAATGCACAGACTATAGTTTCATGAATAGTGTTGCCCTCTTAAAAGAACGCCAAGACGACTTCACATGAGCTGTAGATATAACCTAAAAAAAAAAAAACCGGCTGCCTTAGGCAAAGTCCATTTCGGAAGACTTCGTTTGATTCCGTGATAGCGTAAGTTTACACGTGAACGAATTTCTAATGCACGACTCCGCTCTGGTTTTCCTTTGTTTTGTTTGTTTGTAGATCAAGTGTTATAACCAAAGCTCGGAAGTTGGGGACTTGTGTCTTTGAATGTGGCTAAGCGACCGGACTTCAATGTCAACAAACTCCCGCTTCCAGCACGGAGGTACTGTCAGGTCTGCTATAAAAGTGGTTCCTGGCTGGAACAACATAATGATAATATTATGATAGGTTGAAACATCTAATTTTATAGCATATATATAAATAAACATGCAAAATACATCAAATTTACAGTTCTGCTCTGTAAATTTCATTACAGTGTATGACTACATGCCTTCGAAGATTTTCGAACCCATAAATTCTTCGTCTGTTAGTTAAACATGATTTGAAACGAAGGAAACTTATTTCCACGTCACATGAAGTGACGGGAGCAAACTTTAATTTTTTTATTTTATTTATTTTAACTAGCTACCTAGTGAGTACAAATTGCATTTATAAAATAAAAATGTTTCTAGCCACTACCGTAAGAGTCAGGCTCGTGTACGGTGTGGTCTTGGTGAATAATATAACATAAAATTTACAAGGACAGTTTACTAAATACAGTAATTAACTTAATTCAAACCAATAAGTACAACACAAGAGCAAGAATAAAGAAAGGGAAAACGAGAGAAAAATACACATTTAATATAAATTGACAACCCGACAGAAGCCAGTAATATTCGATAAAAATATGAATATAGTCGATAGAAATAAAAGGTAAAAAAAGTACATTTGTTACTATTATATATCATGGATAATTTTACAAAATTCTTTTTTAAAAGTTTCAATTTTAAAAAATTTCAAATTTGGAAAATGGTTTGAAATTTTATTATAAAGTCTTGGGCCTAAATAAAATACTGAATATTTCACTGTCACTGTTTCCTGTTCGATTTTCAGCAGATCTCGTATCTGAGAAAGATAAGTATATCCTAAATTTTTCTCGCAAATAGTTTTCAATTAGTGTATCACTACTAGGGAAGGTCCCTCTACGACTTGATCCATGGCTATGGACAAATTCTCCATCAATTTAAAGGACTGCAATGTCTTTCAATGAATGCCCGTTTCCTGCTCTAGTTTATGTGTGGTACAACTTACTAGATATAAACTCTGCATTAGAAGAAAATAATGTATCTCCTCAGAATTCCTCCACGAAATTCTGTACCTAAAATTTAAGAAATGCATTTTCAAACTTCCATAACACCCATTCGAATAACACGTATTTTATATTTCCTCAAACAGACCGTTTACCTGTAATTCTCTTAATGTCACTGGCTTCGACGTGACACAGTTTATTCTTTCGTCTTCTTGCCATTCGATGTGACCACTTTCTTAGTACAAACGACTGTCCCTGAGCACTTGCAGCGTGAGCTTTGTGTACGTTATGCCTGTAACCTTACTCAAGCACACGACACACAAGTCCCCAAGATCCGAGCTTTGGTTATAACTAATCTATAACAAAGATATATTCAAGGGAGTAAATTAGGTGCAAAATAAACATCCTTTCCCTAGTCGTGTGAACCAGGCGCTGCCCGAAGTGGATTTAGAAAAATTCACGCTACAGGAGATCGTTATTATTTGTGTCTAAGGCTGTACTATTGCTAAGAGAGTTGAAAACTTCATTGAAGTCGGTGGTTGAATTTTGGAACAAATTATTTTGAACTGTTCAAACTATTGATAATTATTATCATTTAAGTAATCAATAAATGCAATCAGTACGTTAATTGTACGTATTTCGTTCATGGCTCTGTAAGGCTTTCAATCAATAAACGTAATCAATAAATCATTCGTCTCTCCTTCATACCTTCTGCAAGATTTTTTTGCGTACCATTCAACATTCGAACAGTTGTATCTCTTCATTCATTGAAAATTGGATACATGTTTTCATGAACATTTTTACTCGGAATGGTCCATAATACCACCTCCTAAAATATTTTACTGTTCCTCCTGTTCGTCACCTCTGTACAGTCAGAAAATAAAATTGAAGTGATTACCGCTACTAAAGTAATGGCCATTTCAGATTTCTACCATTTTCAGGATTTCTCCTCAGTTTCGAAGCTAAATTCAAAACATTTCAATCAAAAGTAAATCGTTCTTTCTAAAATTGTGCACATTCGTGCAATAAGAGGTAATTATAAACTGGGATATAAAACACTTTTATCAAACTTCCAAACAATTGAACGTTTCTGGTAAGATAGTCCACTCCTATAACTGAACTGCAAACTGATCTCTATGCCCGATCCAGTCTTTTAATGTGAAGTGTATGAACATGTGCCTAAATGTCTCAAGCATACATAATATAAGAATGAATCAAGGACTATATAATCCAACTTCTGATGTAAATTGTTTCATTATCCACTACACACGTCACTTACGACACGTCACATCACATAACGTCACTTATTTTGCATTTTGGTTTAGTTAAATGTAACACATTTGAGAAGATGGCCGCCTATTTTCTGTTTTTCTTCTGCGCTGATATAACACTGTAAAGATACGTTTTCCTCGGTGCGACTATTGCGATGATCGTGCAACGATAATCGTTGAGCACTATTTCTTTGTATTTTCTATGGAGCCGTTTTCCTCCGAGCGACTGCCGCGACTCTAGAAAATACAAAGAAATAGTGCTCAACGATTATCGTTACCTTAAGTACAGGCTTTGCTCTTCATTTCTCAAAGTAGTCATTTCGGATAACATGAAATATCTAAAGCTGTGGCTTGTAGGCACTAAAAAAATGAAAAATATACGCAGTCAGACAGTAAATGCACTATTGGCACTAAAATACAAAATAGGCTGTTAATAGGCATTTATTACAATTCAATTATTATTTTAAAATTAATCTTTGTCATGCTCTTTGCAATATGTAATGCTCCTGTCGTCGAGAAAATAATGCACAACAAGTTCTGGCTAACATGTACACCTATTATCAGGCAGTACATCTCACTTGACGATATGTGTCAGAGGAAGAACAATTTATTGTCTATATGCATCTAAAGTCTGATTAGCGTAATATGTAGCTAATCGGCGATGTATGCAATGGAGGGGGAAAGGAACTGGTCACCCTACCCCGTTATCTCCTGAACTAGTTGTCTCATAAGTGGTGTCTTGTTGGTATCACTTGTGAGGTTGAGACCTGTCTTCGGAGAGTTGACTAAACAATAACAAGAACAACAATATACGTGTTTAAATTCTGCATTTCAAAGAATGTTCTTTTATCACTAAATGTTCTTAAATGTAAAATAGCATATTACAATGCAAGGTCGGGAAGTGCTTTTTACAAAATCTAGGAAAAATTTGAAAAACGAGCAGAACGACTTTTTCAATTTATGAGATATTGTAATGCACTTCACAAATGTGTATTATACAGTTTTTTTTTTGCACCATAGTATATTTTGAAAATAATATTTTTAAAAATATTAATATACAGTAGCCTACCTACGTACATTAGACTACGAACAGCTGACCGATTCTCAGCAAGAAGTTTGTCATAGGTGTCGGTAGATGGCAGGAGTAGTTTTAATTACAACCTAAGAGCAATAAATTATTTGTAATATTTCAACATACTTATCGAGGTTGGCAACTCTCAATTCAGTAAAATCAACTTTCAATAGTAGCGGCCGTTTGCTGTAACGATGAAAAAACACACTATCCTGCAAAACATAATCTTTCAACACCACAAGACGTGAGTGGAACATATGAAACACGTAACCTGATGTGGCTTCAATCCCTCCAATTTCTGCACCTTTCTACGTAGTATAGCCGCTATTTAAATACTGTATCTCATCCCAAATTTTGTCTTAATATCTTTTTAATCTTTTCCGTAGCACCAGCTCCAATATTTCGTGACATATTTACTGAGCGTGGCCTGGACAGGGTCTTTAATTTTTGTCAATTTCCCAAAAAAAATATTTCAGTGCATTATTTTGCAGCTTATTGCAAGGAATATTTTCTGAAATTATTGCATCCCACATTTCTGCACTGTTTTTTTCTGGTTGCGATCATCTGATGAAGTTGAAGAAATGACTGCTTTGATTTTTGTTTTCTAGTAGCGTAGCTTTGATGGCCTGTTTTACTTTTATGTTGTTAGAGATTATGATATTTTCTTTTTCCACATTTAATCTGAATATAAAAATATCCATGAACCTTGAATTCATGTTCTGAGTGATGGAAGTTAGATATCTCACAACAAAATGCCAAAACCTCACAACTTACCTCTTTACAACAAGTCGCAGATGACCTTGCTGTTTGCTATAAAATTAGGATCATTTCTATCATCTGATAAATATTTCTGGCAACAAATTATTAGACGATGTTTGCTTTGGCATTGTTTTTGCTTAAAAACAATTCTCGTTGTTTGTGATTTAATGTAGAATCCGTACCAAGTTCGCTTATTTCGTTCAAATGACACAAAACTCGCAATCACAATGAAAACTATGAAATGAAATAAAACTACAATGAACTGCTATTTTAATTACGTCGAGAAGAGCAATGATGCCACATTCTACAAACTTAGTTACCAACTACGGCACAATCTGATGATGTGTTTAAGCAACGTGATTTTCTTTGTCATAGAAACGAACTAAACATCCGCCGAATATATACCCACAATACTACTTCAATTATATTCCTTTTTCAGTTACTTCTTTGATAATGGGACGCAGGAAAGGACTCATTCTAAACTAAGAAAAATTTTAAAAGACCGAAATTGACATTTATAGGCGTCATTATCAAAAATAGGCACTTATCACCGAAATAGGCAATTTTAGACATTACAGAACTTCTGTATCTGAATCTTAAGGTTGGATAATGGATATTTAAAGAGCCTATAACTTTGAATAAAGGAATAAATTAGGCAAAAAGGACAAACTCACAGTTCTAGAAATACCTCAGAAGTGAATGCTTCTACCATTTTCTTGTCGTTAGGGGTTTGGCATATGCTACCACGCTTAAGGAATTTTACTAGAGGTCCAACCAGCTGATTAGTTTCCTCGAATTTGTGTTTTTTTGGTCTATGCTTTTATACTTCATAAATCTTCTGTACAATAGACCTCTTCTTTAAATTCATATATTCCGAACTGAAAAACAGAACAGTTTACCGTTTTATATGAAGCAGTGGCCCATGAGAAATTCTGGGGCTCTTTTTTTGTATTTGAAAAAGTTTTTGTCTTGTTGGCTCACACTGCACAAAGTCAGAGAATAATCTGACTGTTAAATATTTGTTGGGTTTAAATGTTGTAATGACATTTTACAGAAGATTTAATAATTGAAGGTATTAAAATAAAATTATAATGCAAATATTTAGGAACAGTAAAGAAAGTACTCAGAGAGCAGAAGTCAAACTGAGAATGTCGAAAAAAAATTATCGCTGCTATGAATTCCATCCTTTGGTGCTAAATGTAACCAACAAAATTAAACTGAACATATATTATATTGTAATACAATAATATTGTGAAAAGTATTTTGACTCAACAGTCATGAAGTGTGGCAACTTACACAATCTATATGCCTACAAAAGAATTTGAGACCAACAGAGCTGGATTTTTTTACGAAGATCGTCTAGAATATCCAAACGAGATAGAGCACAAAATGAGAAAGGAGAAATAACGAAGGTAGATGGAGACCTATAATTGTGGAACATATGAGAAAAATATAATATATGGTATGGGCATGTTCACCGTATGAAAGAAGGAAGATTACCCGTGAGCGATGATATGGAAGTCGATAGAGATAAGAAGAATTAGACCAAGAAAGAGTTGACATGATGGAGTAATGAAGGCGATGGAAAGTCTTGGATTGGAGTTTGGCCAGTGGCTCGACAGACATAATTGGAGTTAGACAGCCGGAAGACGGAGGCAACCGGTTATATTATGTAAGTTGTGCTACCATCGTTCGAAGAAGATTGGTTTCATTTCACTCTGTAATATAAAGGTAAATTTAGCATTGTTAAGCATTATATACCATTGCGAAATTTTCTATTATGCAATAGTGTGGGCTTACATATACATAATACATGTATATAGCGGGGTCTTACTATGTAATTAATAGACTTCGTTGAATTGCCACACGCAGCATGCAATCAGATTGTCGATGTACGGTAGTATAGAGGAGGTGGGCGACCTCCCGGTCTTGTAGTATAAGCAGTTCATGTTAAGAGATGTGACCGGTCCAAATAGATAGAGCAGCTACAGCTAATGTATACCTATGTGAGCACTTGTTTTTGCATTACTGTGGTTGGAATAGTCAAAGCTTAACATTTGTTCAGTGCAGGCAAGAATTCAGTCAAACATACTACAATGAGGCCCGATTGTATAAACCATTTAATCTTAGCTCAGAGGTTAAATTGATCCTTGTTTCAGCTGAACTTGGAATTTTGTGTTGTATAAAGTCTAATCTGAGATTAATTTGTCTCAAACTAAAGTCAACTTTGACTGAAGAAATTTCTCCGATTAAGTTAGATGATCCAAGTTCAGTTATTTCTTTTCTGTTTGAAATATACGAGTGACAGATTGTGCAAATAAAATATCCATTATTATTAATATTAATAGATATGTTAGGTACATTTATATATATTTCTTTCAATTTCTTGCCTTAATACACAAACATTCTTATATTTTATAAGGCTCTATCGTGTTCAGCAGTATCAAATAACATAACCTATAATTATATTATGTTTATAACAATCATTAATTATTAATGGATATGATAGGTACATTAATAAATGTTCAATTAACTGTATTACTAAACGAAAATTGTCGTTTTATAAAGCTTTATTATGTTTAGCAGTATCAAACGCCATAACATGATAACAACTTGGAGAACAGTCAGCCTTCTTCTTATTGTCCGCCATTATTTACATTACACAAAAAAAAAAAAACAGTGTCTGCAACAGAGTGTACGGAAAGTCGCCAAAAAGTAGTTGTAAAGTCGCTAGATTTCTCATTATCAACAAAGAAAGCTTACATTTTGTCACTATGGGGTGCTAAAAAGGTCACTAAATCCCTATTTAAGCAATATAAAAGTTAAAAGAAATTGTTGTTGAAAAAGAGTTAAAGTCGCTAGATTGGCAACACTGAACAAACCTGTATAACATGGTCCGCGCATCACGTATTTCACCTGTTTATGCGATGTTGCCAAATCATTTTCACGTGAACTTAGATTGCATTTGAACCAAGGTAATTTGATCGCAGAAAAGTTTTATACAATAGAAGAAGTGTCTGAACTCGGTTCACTTTTCGATCTTCGATCAAAGTTGATCTTTAGTCAGGGAGTTTTATACAATTGGGCCTGAGAGTGTTGCTGTTCCAAACAATTTCCCCTGGAATACCCTTATCCACGCAGCCAGTCTTGACCCGTTGGGAAACGTGGTTGGATGCTTTTAATTATTATGCAGAACATTACGGCAAAATAATGGAAGTAATTGATGCATTGGATAGCACAGACAGTTCCGCTGTTGCAGCTGTAAAATCATTGCCTTCTGAACAGCTATTGGAAGATATTCTGTTCATTGATTCTAGTTTTAAAATCGTGTCCAAAAGCATCATCCTTTTAGAATCGTCTGAACTACAACTCTCAGAAGCCCTTAATACAATGGATAAAGTATCACAAATCGTTATCCAAAATAACAATTCAATAATTTTAGAAAAAGTGAAATGAAAGTTGAGAAACATTATTGCTAAAAATTCTGCCTATTCATAACTTCGTATTATAAATGATGTACTATCAGGTCACGACAAGACGTCTGAAGTTGGTGTACTAAAGAGTAGCGGCTTTCCGTTCTTCAAATATGCACCTATTACATCGTGTGATGTCGAAAGTAAATTTTCCCAATATAAAAACTGTTTAAGTGACCATCGGAGGAGGTTCACTTCGCAGGCGCTCAAAATGTACGTAACTTTTCACTGCAATGCACATATTCAAGGATGAAGAGAGTATATGACATTAAATTTTAAGAGAATATATATCTCACTACAAAATAATTGTGTATTTACATGTTTAGACATAGACACTTCAATGATCATTCATTCTCGTGGCAATCCCACGAAGTCTAGTAATTAACATCTTCGGTGCCCAAAAACTTATTCTTTACATTTCTAATCCGTTGTAGCCATTCCTATCATTCCAGTGCCCTTCTTCTAGCCTAAGGGTTCTCAAATTGTGGTATGCATACCTCCAGTGTAAAAATAACCAATCCTTCATTTGAGAGTAGGCAGTATGCAATATCGCCAAACGTCAGTTTCTCAATTCTATTGTTGTTTGGCTTCTGTTTTTTTCTAAAACCCCCTCCCACGAAAAAGACAAATGCTCATATTTCCTTAACTTGAAAGCTTTGTTAACGGATGATATTCGTCTCAATACTGAAGTGTGCTGAGATACAGGAGTAATACAAGTATTTGAGAACAGAGTTCGAAACTAGGTGCTCACAGATCCTAATTCAAAGCTTTGGTTAAAAGTTCATTTTTACACGTGAAAAAATTTGCATTCAAAGACTTTTGCTAAAAAGGGTTAACTGAGCTTAGTAATCAACAGTCAAGAGGTCTGGATATTTTATTCATAACGATTTTGAGACTGCTTTTCTAAAATAAACTTGCCTACTTTTAGGTTCAAAGACAAGAGGAGTACCTAGCATTGGTTATAAATAGTGTTGTGGGATTTAATCAATTAATCGATCAATTTCTGTTGTAAGATTAATCGATCAAAATATTTAATCGAATAATCGAGTCGATTAAAATTAATCGGTTGTAGTTGATATTAACTATTATTTTGTTAATACAAACTCATACTAAAATTCCGACAATATTTCTCTCTCGGAAATTGCTTACTTAAAAGCACAATAATAGGCCTCTACTGTTATTTTCTAATTGTAAACCAACTAGCGTAGGGAAAATCTTTGCACAACACTTCAGAAAGAGATGGAGATATGAGGACAGTGACCTAGTCTACCTGTATTGAAAGTTGAAACACAATGCGAAACCCTTATTAAGTTTTATGGTTTTCCAAGAAAACTTCCACCTTGTTGTCAGCTCATCTTCATAGCAGAGAAAATGTAAATTCGAACGAAGAGACAAACACAACGCATTTCGAAGGTCTAACATGTAAACTCGTCTGCCTAGCGTTCATTTCTTTACATTGGTAACATGTAAACTCGTCCGCCAAGCGTTTATTTATTAACATTGACAACATAGGAGCCATTTCAGAAATTAGGTAATTATAGGTAATTATTTCCGTCGGAAGAATTTACAGTTTCCCATTTACCCCTCCTAGCATATGAAATACATACTTTTCTGGGATTCGTTCCCCTCATCCCTTATAAAATAGCCATGTCTACACTGTATGCAAGTGAGAGCGTAACTACCTTCTTCTCTTTCTAAAATCTGGTAATTCGATTATAATAGGAGTCAGTCTTCTGTTTCGACCGCTGTAGTTTTTCAGTTGCAGTTTCTGTACTGAGTTTGTATATGAAGGTTGTGTGTTTACTTTGATAAAGAAAAAAAAATCAGTTTTCTGTGGTTTGTGGAAAGTGTAAACTCCATTGTGTCATATGAGAATTTGAGAGGTAAATTCGGTGAAACGTTTGGATTTAAATTGAACGATCGTGGAGAAGTGCTTGACAGAAAAAATGTTTTTTCCTGTTTAGTGATGCAGGAAACATTGTTACTAAATGTAGAGCGGCACTTAATTCGGAGCATGTGAATGCATTCACATGTTTAAAATCATAGATGAAGCAGTATTAACTAGATGAGTCTTCATACTTTTTGTTATTTATGTTTGTCTCAAAAATTCCCGGAGAAATTGACACAATAAATTATAAGCCTCATAATAAATATGTTAGGAAGTAACTAAAATAGTTGTTTTGTAATATAACGATACAATATATACAGATAACACAACATTTAATACTTTTGCTTATCACCGAACACAATAATTATGTATTACAGTAGGCTATATTAAAACATTTTTTCAACTCCATCAAAACTCGATTAATCGATAATCGATTAAATTCAAATAGTTAATCGATTAAATATTTTGATCGATTAACATCACTAGTTATAAAGCAGTACAATTCCTTGTCTTTGACGACATATAGGTAAGAAAATAGTTTTTAGTTGGTTATTTAAAGACACTGTATAAACTATAAGGTTATTTAGCTTCGACGGAAGCTGTGATAGCGACATGGTATTTGGCGAGATGTGGCCGAGAATTCGTGATGTGATTACCTGACATTCGCCTTACAGTTGGGAAAACTTCGGAAAAATCAATCTAAATAGGAATCGAATTCACGAAGGTAAAAGTGTAGTTTTCTTTCTTTAGTGTTTTTGAAGAACAAGTATAAAAACTAAACATGATCTGAGAAAAAAACTTTCAAAAACTGTTCCTGACGTTAAAAGCCTAGTATCATCATCAAATCAAGGCCATGCATCTCAGTCAGATCATATAAGTTTAATCATTAAAGTACCGTACTTACATTAATGACAAATCCATGCATTTATTTGATATATGTTACTTGAATCTTCAATACAATGAAACAGTGCGACAGGAAGGAAGTCTGAAAACCCCTGTTGTCCTCCCTTTCCCCTTTATTCTTTGTTGAACGTCATATACATTCACTGCTCGCCTTCTGTGCCCGAGGTTGCGGGTTCGATCCCGGCTCAGGTCGATGGCATTTAAGTGTGCTTAAATGCGACAGGCTCATGTCAGTAGATTTACTGGCATGTAAAAGAACTCCTGCGGTACAAACTTCCGGCACATCGGCGACGCTGATATAACCTCGCCAATTGCGAGCGTCGTCAAATAAAGGATAATTTTTTTACATAGGCTATTAATATTCACGTGATGCGCGGTCTTCTCTTCTTCATTTTTCCAAATTGTATCGGTTCTAAATTGTAATCTTTCTTTTGTATTCTATTAATATATTCATACCATTCAAGTTGTTTTTATTTGCATAATGTTACATCAAATTTTGTACTCCCATCTTTTTCCGAGTAACTGTATTTCTAATTTTATATTATTGATGACCTCCGCCAATAATCCATCTCTGCTGCCAATAATTTTGCATTTCTTTCTGCCTTCCAGTTTCAAATGGCTTATTTATATGTAATTATACTTCTAACTATTGCTCCAAATATGGTAGTCTATAATACTGAGTTTTTCCGAGCGGATACCATATATTTTCAGTAGCTACAGTATAGCTAATCTTCCTATATTATTCGATTCATTTAATTCTCATGTTTTCATTCGCTTATAATTTAACAACTAAATATTTCTATTACTAACTATATTTAATTGAACCCATTCCATCTTCTAAAATCAAATCTTGACAGCATTTTTATTAAACATCAAAACGAGTTTTATTAACAGAAATAATTTAATTAAATTTGTCTATTTAATTTTGTAAGTACTGTGCTTTATTTTTGGAAATGTTTTATTATGTTTTGAATGAATTATTAGGAATTATGCCTTTTACAGTCTCTATTTTCAAAGCTCAGCTAATCATATTTAGGCTGAAAGTAAAAAAAAAAAAAACTCTACGTAAAGTGCCATTATGTTTTAATGCTTTCGGTGCCTTACATTCAAAATAAATCAAGAGATTTATATATGGGCAATATGAATTAAATGAAATGTGATTCTCCGAAATATGTGAAAAGTAATGTATAAGGTTCGGTAGATAGGAAATACCATGAGCATGTATTATATTCTTTCGCATATGAAGTAGGTACTTTTCTTTTATACAATTTTTACCCATGTCATTTCATTTCACTCATCCATTATCACCATCTCAAAATTTCTAACCTTAGAAATAATACTAAATAAAGAACTATCGTTATAAACTACTGAGTCTTGAGAGTATAGTACACTATACCATACTTCATACATGATTATGATATAAGTTGTCTGTGCAGATACCCGAAGTCTAGTATAATATACCTGCATTTGTGCCCTAACTGTAACCCGCACAATTTTTTCAGGATTTTTCCTCATGTCAGTGACTTTCTTTTAAGCGTAGAATTATTTTAAACTTTGAAAATAGAACAACAAATTAAATTACATAGGTTAGGTCAGATACAACAGTGTTCATGAATGATATAGTTATATGCAATAGAAGTAATTTAATACAGTTATATGAACACTTTTTAATGATTGAATACAATTTTGAGTCTTCCTTAAGCTACGTTACGCGGTCGAACATCTGTACCAGCGTCGAGGTACTACCACTGAAGATGGAGGAGCATACCTCCGAAACATGTCTGGTTTTTAACCGTTTTTAATTTTATTCAATCATTAAAAAGTGTTCATATAACTGTATTAAATTACTTCTATTGTATATAACTAGAACAACAAATGTTTCAAGACTCAGGAGAATAAATATTATTTAATTTTAAATTATTTATTATTGAACCTAAGTTCATGACAAGTGCTTGTGAAATGTCATATCACTTGTATATCCTGTGAAATTTTTAGGAAGTAGCTGTTTTAGATAAAGATATGATAAATTAACCATTTCTTTTAAATTTAATCCATCTTCTTTTAACGCAAGAATTTTATTCAGGATAATAACACAACAAAAAGTTTTCGGAATGACTTCATAAACACAACACAACACTTCGATTTGTCTATTCCACACTGCCACCCACGAAATAATCTCCTTGGGAGATGATACACCTGTCCCAGCGCTGTTGCCACTGCTCGAAGCACTTCTGAAAGTCTTCGTCTTTAAACAGCTCCAAAGCCTTCTGCGATTTGCGTTGCATGAAAGTAATATCCTCGTAGCGGTGACCACGAAGTCTCATTTTAATTCCGGGAACAGAAAGAAGTCAGCTGGAGCCAGATCTTGAGAATAGGCGTAGTGAGGAACAGCTGAGCAGATATCCTATTCTTTGGAAAAACTGGCGGACAGAAATGGCTTCGTGCGTGGGCGTGTTGTTGTGATGCAGGAAGTAGTCACCAGTCCTCTATTTCTATGGCCGTTTGCGTCTCACATTCTCCCTCAATCTTTGTAACACTTGTTTGTAAAACATTTCATTCAGTCTTCGACCTCGTGGACAAATTCCTGGTGAACAATGCCTTTAATGTCGAAAAATAATCATCATTGACTTCACATTGGATCAAACTTGTCTGCCTTTTTTGGGCGTGGAGATGAAGGATTCTTCCATTGGGAAGACTGTTGCTTTGTTTCTGGATCGTATCCATAAATCCATGTTTCATCGCCTGTAATAATCTTCTCCATAAACTGTGGGTCATTTTGAAGTTGTTCTTTAAGATCTGTGTAGGCCAGGGCCGGGCATAAGAGCGGCTCCATTTAATCGGCCAGAGCTGCTCTCGCTCCGCAAGGCAAGCCGGAGCAGAACGCTCACGCAGTGGCGGACTCACATTACAGCTACCTTCCCTGCATTAATATAACAAGAGCCACGGTTGTTCTATTCATTCAGTCTGTGGGTACATAATAGTTTATAAGGATATTACATCAATCCACTGTACAGTACAGGCTTCATAACACTCTTATTAATTTAATGAAATAAACTTCGCTCTATGCAAACACACAAATCATTAGGCTTATTTACATAACCCATACGCACATACTGCAATCTTCTCACCACGGTTCTTCGAGATAGGTGTATGGCTTCCACTTCCCCTACTTGCTGTGGACAGAGTTCATCTGCCAGTATAATTAAACATCGCTTGATGAATTTACCTTCGTTGAATGTTTTCAATTCCTTTGCAATTTCGTGGCAAATTTTGTAGCTAATTCTCATAGCCGATTCACTAAATGCATTATTATCATCCTGTTAATATAATATAATATAATATAATATAATATAATATAATATAATATAATATGATCTGTAACATACCATACTATGATATAACATAATACTTGTATAATTTAAAATTATATATTACTAAATGTATAATAACTTATAATGCAATATAAATATCAAATAGATTCTCTGATATAATGTGCCTGAGAAACATTTTCTTTAAGTTGTTGCATTAATTTATGGCGTTCATTACCAACATATTTGTCATATTCAGTAGCATGTTGTAAAGAATAATGTCGTTGGATATTGAACTTCTTAATCAGTTGGAGTGTTTTATGACAAATTAAACACTGCTAATCCACTGCTCTCTGCGAAAAAGAACTCCTCCTCCCATGATACATTAAAGGCATTGGGAGTAGCGGACTGCTTTATTGTATAAGCGGAAGCTCCGTCTTCAAAGTTCGCCATCATACTGCAGAGTCACCACTGCACCGACACTGAATAACGTACAGTATGCATAGGCCTACGTCACAGCGCTCGCAAGACCCGCTCTTTAAAGCACACAGCGCTCATTTCTCAGAATCACGTAATGTGACCAGGCCTGGTGTAGGCAATCACACAGCTTTGCTTTTCGTCATTTGAAATGAGACGAGGTACGAACTTTGCGGTATTTCTTCTCACGTTCAACATGCTTCCAAATGAAACTCTTAGTGCAACAGAATTTTATCGTATTATAATACACTTGTCATTTAACACGATTTTACTTACCAGAGCGAGATTTTCGTTAGTTTTGCTTGAACAGGTTCGTTCTGAACGATCTGCATCCTGAACTGACGTCACACCACTTTTAAATTTAGAAAACAACTGAAATGCTTGAGATTTGCCAAATGCTTCCTCCTCTTAAGCTGTTCATAGCATTTGGTAGGTTTCTATTGAACTTTTTCCGAGTTTGAAGAATAATTTCATGCATGTCCGTTGTTCATCGTAATCCCGTATTTTCACTAGACACAGAAATCGCCGCACACATAAAACAAGCGTTCACTTAACAGCTTGTAACTCTGCACTGGAAGATCGGAGCAGGTCGCACGACCCCCCATTTTAAACAGAAGGTAGTGCTGCGTATATGGTTTTGAAAAAAAATATATATAAAAGAAAGCTCAATGACAAATTTGTTCTGAAGCCATTCCGAAAACTATTTGAACACATCTCATACATTTAATATTTGTAGGAAATAGAACAGTGTGCTTTTTCTGTATACAATAAAAGTGATCTGTGGAAAGAGAAGATTTGATTAGACTTACATAATAAGGTAAGCTGCAGAATGTAAACTTCATCATAATTTGAAGTTGGTCATGTATCTGCATATGCTTATTCACAAATTGGCGCAATATTTCAGGAAAGGGAATAAACTAGCCAGTTGAAGAATGCCATTTCTTAATAAATTTGAATTCTTGGAAACATACTCTTTCTATTTCTTAAATTTATATTGTGAATGCCTATATATTAAACTTCTTAATTATATACTCGTATATTTAGGTTGAGGAGCTAAAGCTTCGGCATTATTGGTAAGACAGATGAATGAACAGTATAATTTTAAGAACAAAAAATATACAGAGTGGAAATAATATAACAGTGCAAATTTCAACAGCCTATCCCTTGGATAGAGTACAAAAAATTCTAATATAACTTAAGTTCCAAATTAATACTTTTCTTAGAAAAAATAATTTTCCCCTAAATGTTTGGTTTACTCGGTAAGTACTACTCGTACGATTCTTATTTTTACTCTTATCATTACAGAAATTGAAGAAGAATGATTTATCTCTATGTGGTTTTTAATACGAGTACGTAAAATAGAAAATTTTCTTTCAAATTAAATAAAAAAATTAACAGGTATCAATATTTCCTGCCATTAGAGAGTCTGGCGATCCTACTGCTGTGACTATGAGTCTGAATGCTGCTATTCAGACCTGAATTAGTCTAATGTTTGTATTCATAGATGAACCTGCGATGCACTGTTGCCAAGCTACGCAAACTTTTAGTCCTATTTTCTAATTAACCATGCATTTAATTACAAAACAAATAAAGTAAATTTTTATTTATTTTAATGTACTTTATTGCCCCCTAAATCTGCACAGTTATATCACTTCCACTTGTATAAATGGCACAATATGTGTGCACACGCATACGCACACAAACACACGTTGATTTATTTTATTCGACGACACCTATAAAGTTTCTCTGTGTTTCAGGAGAAATTGTCATGCACGTGGTGGAGAGGAGGACTGATTCTTGCCCCTCGACATTGAAGTGGCACCTGCAGACACTAGCGTGTGGCACTGTATTGTTAACACTGGGATGCGGGTTCTTCATCTCAGTTTCAATAGTCTTATATATACTGCTATATACGCGATTCTACCCTCTCGTTATCTTGTATTATATATGGGTATGGTATGATACTGATTCAAGAGCTTCGTTAGAAAGAAGGTAAGGAACTTATGTCAAAATACAGGGTGAATCAGGGGTAAAGGTACATGATTTGAGAGATAATAATATTGGTGATTCTGAACAAAAAAGTTTATATGAAACATATGTCCTGTTCTTAACGGTTTCGGAGAAAACTAATCAAACAACGAGGAACATGAAAAGTGCAGGTGATAGTAAATTAAAACATTGTTACCTTATATTCTGTTTAATTGTGTACTTTTCGTTACGGAACATATTCAAAAAGTCCACCGTCAACTTCGATGCACTTTGCAGCTCTTGTAGAAAGCTATTGTGTTGCTGATCTGAGCTGATTCGGACATTCCTTTACTTGAGCACAAGCATGTAAAATGCGAACGAGAAGTTTCCACTTCGCGCTTGTAGACTTCATTCTTAACCCAACTCCACGCACAGTAATCCAATGTAGTAATGTCGGGTGACCTCGGTGGCCAAGAAATGACTCCACCGCGACCGATCCACTGCCCTGGATACGTTTCATTGATCCTGCTACAACTTAATGTCATTTTAGTTGTGTCCGCATAATGAGTGCTGATGAAGGACATGAGACTGACGCCCGTGATTTTCAACAGCTGTATGTCAGATTCTGTTAAGTACAGGGCTTATTGCATATAAACTTTTTTGTTCAGAATCGCCAATATTATCACCCCTCACACCACGTACCTTTCCTCCTGACTCACCTTGCATAACACACTAAAGTCAAAGGGATATTGACAGAGAAGCGACGCTCTCAAGCCGTTATGATCAGCTGTCACTAGAGCTGTATATAGACAGAGTACCGCAACTGTCTTCCCTACCGCTTGCCGACAATGCGGCGCTCTGATTGGTTCACGTGACCTCGCGCGCTTCTCTGGACCCAAAGCCCGCTAGTAGTAGCATAAGAAAACCATTGAATTCAGTTAAATACTAATTTTCTTCTTAGTTTAAAGGCAGTAAAATGCCACAATGTTGTGCATATGGATGTTACAGAAGGCAAGAAAAAGGTGTACATCTTTACCGGATACCTCAAGGACAGAGAGATAAGAAAAGAAGAAAAATTTGGGTGGCAAGGATAAACCGCGTGTCCATTTACAAAGTAAATTATCATACTAAGTACGAATTATATAAGAAAAAGGTAACATAAAATGGACAAGCTTACATTGGAGCTCTCTACTGCTGTATACAATATTTCTATAATTTCAGTAATTGCATGCACAGCTATGAAAATAATACTTTATAATTTCTATCATCTGTTACCTCGTCTGACAAATTTCTCTGAAGTTGGGGAAAATTGAACAAAGTTGAATTCTCTGTCTGGTGCAACATCCAGGCGATGACGGTATTCTTATGTTTTTCTTTGTCGCCTTTATTGTTTTTATTAGAAACCGATCCATAGAAATGGCACTGTACGGAAATTGATAAACTTAATATTTCGTAAGTTTATTATGCTAGAAACTGTAGCCACACGGTTTTTCATACACGTTACACAGATTTTTGACACTAACACATGGATGAATATTAATAACCAATAATGCGCTTTTCCCTACAAAAGGATCCACTTCCACTGTTCGAAAAACGTATACTTAACATTTCGCACTAACTTAGCACAAACTAATGTAGAACAGTCGAGAGTGACTATCAGGCTGAAGCTGTCAGACAAAAAAAAACTGACGTTTAAAGTCAAAGTACTACTGGAGAAGGATTTTAGAAAGCTGAAGGACAAAAAAAAAATCTTTATTTTGAAAGGAAAATTGACACATGTAAGATTCTTGAAAATAGGCCTAAAACCTTTGTTACACGTGCACTTACAATGGGGGAGAAATAAAACCATAAAAACGAGACATGACGGTCGCACAAGTTCAATGAAAAGAAGGAAAAACGGTAAACCTTGCCCTTCAACATTTCTGAAAAGTAGACACTTTCATTCTATATAAAAAAATGATTTACCCATTTTTAAAGTTATTGTTTTCGTAACGCGGTAAGTGGGTTGGGTGACACTTTCAATGTTTCGTTTTAGAAATTCGATGTCCATCATTCTTTCACCGTGGCTGTTTGAGGATCACTAGAAGAAAAAAAGCATTACTTGAGCTCTAAAAATTAGTTTCCTTTTAACATCTCTCTTTAGTTACTGCTTAGGGAAGATCAATATTTTTCTTCCCCTTTTATGACTCTGCCTTTCCGAATACTGTATTCAACAAAACTCTTACCCTCTTACGATCATGTATGCTACATAGCGAAGAGGAGATTTTCAATGTAAAGTTACAACACATTGTTGACCAGTATAACTAAAAACTATCCTCTAAATAAGTCTCCGAACATATTACATACAGATATTCCTAAATGAAATGAAACAAAATATTATTTTGTTATTAATTAAAAGGGCATGATAAATCGAGAAATAGTGTAAAGTGTGGTAGTAGAAATGTTGGAATGAGAGAGGCAGTTCGAACTTTGAAGTAATTTAGGTCCCATTATAAAGATTACAATGTTAAAATTGACAATATGGATGGAAGAACTCCCTAAGTCACGTTACGTACTTATTTCAGATAATTACTGCAGAATATGATTCTCTGGTGTCTGTAGAATGTAACAATAGTTCGAACTAAGTCATAAACCTTGATATTACACTATTTTATTAAAAACAAGCATCTGAAATTGGAATAAGGACGCAACTCAAGAAAATGAGAAACCATAGGCCTAATAATAAAATTAGGTTACTAAACCATCTTTCAGTATTGCTACTTCTCGTCACTGGAATTCTCTGCCACCTAAAGCCAAGAGCTACCGAACTTTATTTTCTTTTAAATGTAAATTAGAAAAATATCTTACGATGAGTTGCCAGACCTAACGCGTTGCAAATATTTAATGCAATGTATTCCACTGTATTTATTTTTATTTTTTGTTTCTTATTTTTATTGTGTAATCATGTAAATCGTGTTTATTTATCACTTAGCACCAATATATATCCCACTGTGTTGTTTCATATTATTTATTATTATTCGTCTGTTTTTTATTGTGTACATTTTATTCAAAAGTCGGTTTCTGCTTTAATTATGTGAATCTTACTTACTTGTAATCTAATATTAATATGTATTCCAATGTGTTTATTTTTATTTTTACTGTATATATTTTTTATTGAATTATCGGCTTCTGTTTTTGTGTGATTATTATTTGAGTCTAACAACATTAATATGTATTCCACTATGTTTATTTTTATTTTATGAGGTACATTTTTATGTAACTACCTCTTTTGATTTCATTGTGTACATAAATCGTATCAGTAAGTAATTACTTAATTCCGATCCAGTTGTTATTCAACTATGTAAGGAAGTTTCAATCCTGGTTGAGTGTAAGAGAAGGCTTTACGGCCTTAACTCTGCCAGGTTAAATAAAGCCATTATTATTATTATTATTATTATTATTATTATCATCATTATTATTGTTGTTATTATTATTGTTATTATTGTTGTTGTCATTATTATTATTATTATTATTATTATTATTATTATTATTAAACCATTAAAAATTGAGTAAAATGTAATTTCACCTACGAACTATTGTAAAGATTTATTTATGAAAGTATGAGAATTTTAACTAAATTTTTTATTGGTGCATTTTTTTTACTAATTTTCTCATAACTGCATTTTTAGCTACGCACTTCTTCCATCAATCTCGACAATTAATGCTAGCCTTACAAACATATTTCAGGCAACGCATTTTACTGAGAGTGACCGAAAATATCCATGATTATAATAATTATATATTCGAGTATTTGCTTCAAATAATTTTATTTCAATGTTCTAATTTATTTATCTATAGCCTAAGTTTGTGTTTGCTTTAAAAACAAATGTACTAAAATTACTAAAGTATTGAGCTTTTATTGGAGAATACTGCAAACAAACATGAAAGTAAAGAGTTCCACTGAATCTGAATAGGCCAGCCACCTTATTTCATGTATTCTGTTCGATATTGTATGTAAGTAACTGCCATCAAACTACATGAAGAATTCGCGGGGAAAACGATGAATGTCACATTTCTGTTAAGGATTAGATAATGATCTAATTGAGTCTATAACTGCAAGATGTAGTGCTGTTTCTATAGAAAATAAAGGAAAGGATTACTGTATTCGTGGTGATAATTCTCCTTTTTACTATTTTTCATAAGAACAACATTGAAGTTCGTAGTGATCCATTGAATTAGATAATGACATCAACCTTAACAAAACTGTGACATTCATCGTTTTTCCCGCGAACTCTTCACATAATATACTCTTAAAATTCTACCTGTAAAACAAGAGTGTTATGGTCTACCTGAGTTTCCTAGTTCAAAACATATCATTGAATAAAACTTGCAGTACGCCTACATATATATTTGCTCTCCCGTCTAGCCAGAACTGATACGCGAATAACATGTATTTGCAACGCTTCTGATTGAGATATTACATTTAAAAGTTCATAGTGTCATGCGTGAGACATTTAGCTACATGTCAGTATATTTACAATTATTATCAGTGCCCTAGAATGGAATTTACAGCATAAAAACTGAGAGAGCGCGTCAATTTCCCTATTCCAGCAATGTTAACAGAGCGAGCGCTTGGGTCCACCGTCGACCTTTGCGGTACTCTGTCTATATAGAGCTCTAGCTGTCACGCTATCAAAGAGATCACGACATGAGTGAGTCGAAACTATGTCAAGTACCTGTAAACAGACCTATTGGTATGACTTTTTCTGTTAAGTTAGAAGCTCCTTGATGAATGCTACTCGCTTCAAAAAGTCGATTATTGTGTACTGTAATCAATTTGTGGATTTACATAATGTCCTCCAAGCTATCTTAGTAATGACTGCTGTTTGGGACAACTGGAAAGCTGTGTGTTGCTTCTCTATCTAATATGTTCCCGGCAAAATTGTAGCCAGAAAGATTCAATCCCTGATGGAAGTAGTGAACGTCGCTGAATATTTTAATTATGAAAACTGAAATTGTTTTCAACAGTGATTTGAAGGTGTGCTTATCCCAATCCTGGACCATTTTCCTTAACTAAAGTTAGTTGGCATAGCCGGAATTATCAGTGCTTCAGTTCACAGTTTTCAGTTCAGTGACTCGTGCGAGGTTTGTACTTTTGTACGTTCGTACATGGCCTTGATCCGCCAGTTCGAAATGCACAGATAGTAACTTTGCCTCGTTTTCAGGGCTAGCGGTGAGTGACCAAGGAGTGATATGTGAAGACCCTTTTGACGTATATCATATTATGATGTATGAATTTTTGTCTGCTGATTTATCTGACTCCAATTTTTAATCATGATTAAAGCATCTATTTTTTGTCAATTATTTTGTTATTTAATGATAATTGGCAATTACACTTATGGTGTCAAACAAAAAAAAAAAAATGAAAATAGCATTTGATGAGGTGATATTATTTCTATACATATCGCCTACAGCAGAGAAGTCAAACCCGCTTACATAATCGCATGCAGACTTTAGTTCGCTTAGAAGAGATTTACGTCACTGTTACACTCGTTTAAAGGCTAGAAATGCCCGGCTTGACAAGCCTGGCGTACAGTACTTTGAAAATTAATGTGCGATATACAGACTGAATAAGTAGGTAGTAATTTTTTTTTCGGAATATAGAATTGTCACGACCACGATGATATTAATAATTATATTTATTATGTATTTTATTCTTATTAATGTTAATGCACTAGCCAACGTCTGCCAATAATAGGCTAGCAGGATAACAACAGAACTAAAAAACAAAGGAATTGCATATTAATCTTCTGTTAAACGTGCATTTATATATAAAACTAGTGGCTTGTGCAGCAAATGCTGCTGCAAACTAAGTTCGTTAGACGTTCAAATAAAATTTTTTCAGATTTATTTTCAATGAAGAATACTTGTCTTTTTGATAGTTATTTGCTTCCATAATAATGAAACATACTCCCTCTGAATGGATTTTTTTTAGGCCAAATACTTTTTCTTGAATCTATCCAACTTCAGTTTTTGAGTTTCAACGCGAAAACGCAAGTATCAATGTCAGGACGATAGCAGTAGCTATTTCAGGTCATTGTGGATTGTAGGCAAAAGTTAAAAAAATGTCAAGTTTGCTAAGCCTTCGAACAATAGCATTTTCGTATAGCTGCTCCATGTAGAACTTGAAATGTAGAGCGTAAAATCATTTTATCCTACTAAGAGATCTTGCTGAAATGATCTGGAGCCTACAACATTTTCTAGGCCTCTTATTTTATCAGTAAGTAATACCTCTTTATCTTTCCTTAGGAACTGTAATTTTTGCGCTCTCTCGAGCCAATACTGAAGACAATGACACATATCAATATCTACACTACACCGCCATTAAGTATATGAAAAAGACCCAACCCCACTGGTTAATAAGCATAAACATATTTGATTTTTAATAACAATATTATTATCTTACTTAAGTTTTGTAGTTATATATAGCAGCCACCCAATAAATTATAGAAATGAAGATCTAATTCTCTACATTTACGTACATAACCTCAAAACGTTTCACTTTCATGTCATCAATATAGCATCAATATTATGTACAATTAATGAAAAATAGACGCATCATGATATTAACTATAATAATATTTAATTTCTAATGGTAATAATGTCATCAAACCACCTCAAATTTCGTAGATTTGAATATCCAATACACAGCTGTACTCAGAAAATTATACACTACAGAATCCGTTTTTAATAACAAATTGAATTGAGCTCTAAATATGTCGGCAATCCTGCAGGTCGTGGCCTTCGTGTAATAGCCTATTGTTTATTGTAGTGTGTGTTTTGTTCTGAAATCAATCAAGTCGGCCATGATTCAATAAAATTAGTTCTGAAAACTGACAACAGATGGATTTTGGAAAATAGGAAAATTATGTAGGAAAATTGACATTTCACTGAAAACTACTACTTTTCCGAAAAACTTTGGATGCCAGGCATGAAAATGAGGGGCCACTCATTAAAATCCGTTCAGCCGTTTTCCCGTAATTTCCATTACCAGTTCAAATTATATATACAGATTGTTCAATGTTGGTCATGTTATGACTAAGAATGTGACGTCGCGCCGTAGCTTGTCTTTCTCGTTAGCCACGTCACGGCACATGATGAGGTCGCAGGACAGGTATTGCCTCCTCTACTATAGCAGCCACCGGTGGCTGTGGCTAGTGGCTCCGTTTGCGCCCGGCCCAAGACTTTATAGCTGGTAGAACCGAGTGACCGCGGGACTTTACAGTTGGTACAACTGAATACGAAAGAGCGTTATGCACAAGTTGTTTTGTGTATGTTGGTGTTTCGTCCAGTAAACTGTTAGAATTAACGATCCGCAGCATGGGGGTTAATTCTTTGATACGATTTTTCCAATTTATTGTATTATTAATATGCAAACCAAGAAATTTGGTTATTGATGTTTCTAGTAGAGGTATATTGTTGATAGTTGTGTCCAATGTTTCAGAGATTAAATTTGAAGTGGCTTTAAACTGAATTATGTTAGTTTTATTAATGTTTAATGTTTAATGCTATATTAGGCCTATAAAAATTCAACCCCTGTGATGTCAAGGTACACTCCTCGGTGAGTCAGCATACGCTTTTCGCTTTATTTTTCACTGTTTTTTTTTTCTGTTTACAGATCTCCACGCGTAAGAGAGTGGGCCATTTGGAGATATCTTCGCGACTATTTTCCTGTTCGTCTAGTAAAAACAGCGGAATTGGATCCAAATCTGAATTACATATTTTGTACTTTTCCACATGGTGTTCTGGGTATTGGATCTGGGATAAACTTCTTTACTAACGCTAACAAAGTGGACACAGTTTTTCCAAACCACAAATCTTACTTGGCTACAGTGAATTACCATTTTAAATTATTCTACATCCGGGAAATAGGACACGCTCTTGGTAAGTGACGATTAGTTACGAAAATAACTTCTCGTAATGATATTAATGAGCTGACCAGGCATTATCGAAAATTGCATGAAACGTAATAATGCACGTTTGTAATAATGGTTATATAGGTCTAAAGTACCTACTGCCAACACAATAGCATTAGTGGCTATATGGAGGAAGAGATTCCTTTTTTTGATCAAAGCTGAAATTCATTCATTCATTCATTCATTCATTCATTCATTCATTCATCCATAGTTTTCTGCTCCAGGGCAGGTCTTTCACTGCAAACTCAGCATTCTCCAATCTTTCCTATTTTCCGCCTTCCTCTTAGTCATTACATATTATTACTTTAACGGGTTATTTTTAAATAGCATACCGATATAAAATTTCTTATAGAAAAAGTGACGGTATGAAATTTTCTGGTGTAGAAAAGTGCCCATTTCGAGCACTGGCTTCAACCAACCAAGATTCGAGAGTCGAAGTGGCGTAATTAAACTTGCATTTTCTCCTTCACAATATTATTAGAGCCATATAGCAATTCAAAGTGTACGAAACCTGCATAATGAAGTTAAATATATTACTAGTAGAATTATAAACAATGTATATGCCTACCATGTGCAATTCAGGAAATGAAAGAATAAACCGGCCAACAATTTTTTTCGATATGTCAGTTGCATGAGATTATTTCACTGATTCTAAATATTTTTGACGTGCTGATTTCAAATATTAAAACGGTTTTTCTTCTCCATCCTCTAGTTTTCGTGCAATTCGAACTTTTGCATGCCAGCCGTTTATATTTATGTTATCGACAGGTAGTAAGGTAATATTGTTTAGATATGAATATTGTTTCCGTTGTTATTTCATATCTTATCATGGCTACAAGGAGAAGTCAATGTATAAACAACCCAGGCAGTTTCTGCTACATTTGTGGGTATTTCACACTTATTTGACAAAGGTGTAAAATAGCATCCTTTGTGAGGCGCGCTTATAAAGCGTACTTCGGACTTACTATTGGGAACCAACACAAGAAATGGGTCCCACATGGTGTGTGTCACAATTGCGAAGAAATGCTGCGTGATTGGACAAAAGAGAAACATAAGAATTTGCCTTTCAGAATTCCCATGACTTGGCGAGAACCAAAAGATCATACGAGTGATTGCTATTTTTGTCTCGTGAATGCAAAAGATATTGGCAAGAAAAACAAACATAACCTCTTATATCCCAGTATCCCCTCGACAGTTCGACCTACTGTGCATTCTGATGAGCTACCAGTAACAGTTTTTAAAGGGTTTACTACATCTGAAGATAAGGATAAAAATTCGGAGACAAGTGATGAGACTGAAGGAATAGCACAGGACAAGTATTCTTCCTGTACTGAAGAGTCCTTAACTACTCAAAAGTTTAACCAGCCTGAACTGAATGACCTTGTGCGTGATTTGGATCTCTCCAAACATGCAGCTGAAGTGCTAGCCTCTAGATTGCAAGAAAAGTGATTACTGAACCCGAACACAAAAGTTTCACACTTTCGAAAACGAGAGGAGACTTCTTTTTTTTTCATATTATTTTACAGAGAAGAATGAATTTGTTTACTGTAATAATGTCTCAGGTCTTCTACAGGAATTACGTAATACAATGAAAATGATTGGCGTTTATTTGTAGACAGTTCTAAGCGCAGTCTGAAGTGTGTTCTACTACATAATGGCTTAGTAACAAATGTGCTGTATAGCAATACGTTTGTACCACTGAAGAAATTTAGACTATATTGCAATTTAATGTTTATTAATCAATTAATCTTAAGAAAGTTTATGACTGTAAGTATGTGTTTCAGTTTGTATTACTGAAGAAATTTAGAATGTATTGCAATTTAATGTTTATTGCCTAGCTAATTTTAAGACGGTTTAATCAAATATCTCTCCACATACGCTATGAGGTAAATGAGAAAAAATGGACATTGAAATTTTGACACATATCGATTGCAAAAAAAAAAAAAACAGAGCTTTCAGAAAAAAATTAACCTCAGATCTGAAATCAGCACCCACAAATTAGTTAATAACAGCTGTTGATAGAAATGCAACAAAAAATTGTTGGTCAGTGTTACCTTCTTACTTGGATTCATAGCAAAAGTAAAGTATACTTTTTAATAAGAGTTGGAGGAAAACTATAGGCCTACGAGTAAACGGTACCGTTAATAAAATTCGCAAAATGTTAAAAAGAATTCGATTGTGGTGAAATGTATAAACATTCAGTGAGAAAGAATGTGGCATTTCCGTAATACTTTCGTCTTCTTCAGACTTCCATCTCATGCAGTAGGTTAATTGTGTTTATGTTGAGAATAATCGAAAGTTAGGCCTTATTGAAAATAATGAAGATGCCTAACGAGCGACGCTTGATTGCCTGTCGTATGCTGCTATACTTATTTGAGCTAAAGATTTTTTGTGGATAAATATAAAGAAATAATACACTTTAGCCAGAAAGGATATATATTGTCACCTGTTTGAAACGATCACTGACAGTTCCATGTAAAATTGGTCTTTGAGAGAGGTGGTAGCTTAATAAGGGAAGGCTCTTTTTACACAAATAATGAGTTAAACTATTGTACGTATATAAAATAAAATAACTACTAGGAATGTATTGTTAATTATAATGACTTGTATATAGAACTTTACTACAATTTTATCCTTAACTCATTACTTCAGCTTTAGAAAATCATGTGTCATTTTATTACACTTTTCCTTTTTATATTATTGCATTCTTTAAACCAGTGGTTCACAAAGTTTTTCAGAGAATCCCGACTGCGCGTAAGATAAATTTTTGTCTGTTTTAAAGCGCCCGACTGCGCGCGGCGGTCAGTTTTGAGTATAGGTCAACTAGGCGAGGCGATTATTCCTGCATTTTCCTTCCCACTTTTTGGAGACTTAGGACTCTCTATGAATGCCAGTCTATTTGCCACTCATAGGTATGTTTAAAAATGCAGTGTCATATGCCGAAATTAGTCTAGGACATTTGTCAAGGAGTTCAAATACAGTATGCATACCCGTATCGAAATATGACATATGTCAAGAAATTAAAATATACACTTAAATTATATAGCTTTCTTACTCTTCAGGATTTGCAGTCATGAGATAATTTCTTGCCTGTATTTTGAAATTAATTCCTCCATGTACTGCCTACATTTTTCGCAGGCAGATTTAGATTTGTAAGTCTCTGTATCATTCATTTTGATGCAAGTGCTTTTCTGCGTTTGAATGATAACGTCAAAAAAGTTGTATATACAGTGTGGAATGTCTCACAAGCACTGGTTGTTCTTTCTGATGTGATAGTGTCAGAAGCCCAAATTTCTGGGGAATATGCAGAATCATAATCTATGAACGTTGTTAAGTATTCTGCAAAACTTGTAACATTCGTATTGTTGGATTTTATGCTAATTAAATCTTCTACAAATGCATCTGCTACTTTCTGTGGAGAGAGCAAAGCTAAACCGAACAACCAGTGCAACACCATAACCAAACTTTGTCCTCTTTGACTTTTCATAACCTGCAGAGAAGCGCTGGAATCCATTGCTCTATAGAAACACACGTAAGGAGTACATCATTGTAAACACAGCACGCCATTATATACACTCGGAACAATCGACAGTCGTTAACAGTGCTACAATTCCTATAGCCACAACTATTCTCAAAATAAATTATTAACATTATTTACTACTAGTGCTGCCTCACTTCTGTTACACAAGAAAGGCTCGCAAGCATTTGACGTATTTGTGGCACACCTGCTCGCGCGCAGTTGGCCTGTTTACACTTCAGTCGTTTGCGCGCAGTTGGACAAAAATTGACCCTTTCGCGCGCAGTCAGTACCCATCCAACGTTTTGACGTGCGACCCACTTTTGGGAAAGACATTTGTTTGCGACCCCTCCCCAATACCGTACAGGTATTTAACCGCATTAAAAAAATACAAATCTCTGCAAAGTCGAAAACAATGACAATTTTACTAAAAAAAAACCAGTGGATACCACCCAACTTCTAATGTACTGGACTACAAGACGAGAAATCGGAATATGCAAACCTATTTTCTAATTCTTTTCGGCTCCTTAGGCCCGCCTTCCAGATTTTGATAGAAGAATACCTCTAGCTTAAAAGAAGATTTTAAATTATCTATAGCTTTTTGAAACTCCTATTTATGTAAAATAAGTTTCTCGTCATGACTGCTATTGTAACAGAAGCGAAAAATGTTCTTAAAATTGAAAATGATACCAGCGTGTGTGTATCGAATATAGAGTTCAGAGTTCAGAAGCTATTTTCTAAAAAAAGTAGGCATGGTTATGGCATTAATTAAATTTTACTTAATTACTGGAATTTTCTTTTATTTTTATGTTTAACATTGCTTATGTTTCTAAATACAACATAAATGTATGTTAATATACCGTAGCGTCTCTTGTTTTATTTTGCAAACCATCTCGTGTTCTTCCTTCTGCTCTTCACACGACCCCCCCAGGGGGTCGCGACTCTACTTTGGGAACCATTGCTCTGAACTATCCCTCAATCTATACTAATAATAAATCTGTAGCCGAAATTTTTCTGGTAATTTTCGATTTTCCAAAAATAATTGGTCCTAACATATATAATTAACCACCCTGAAACCGAAAATCGCATTTTTTTAAATTTTGTTTGTATGTCTGTCTGTATGTTTGTTACCTTTTCACGCGATAATGGCTGAACCGATTTATATGAAAATTGGAATATGAATTAAGTTCGTTGTAACTTAGATTTTAGGCTATATGGCATTCAAAATACTTTATTTAAAAGGGGGGTTATAAGGGGGCCTGAATTAAATAAATCGAAATATCTCGCTTATTATTGATTTTTGTGAAAAATGTTACATAACAAAAGTTTCTTTAACAATGATTTCCGATAAGTTTTATTCTTTACAAAATTTTGATAGGACTGATATTTAATGAGATAAATGAGTTTTAAAATTAAAATAACGCCATCTAAGACGGTGTAATAAAATAACAAATGACTTCGTCTATAAGGGGCCTTGGACAACAACAATCGAAAAAGGGAATTGGACAGCAACAATCGAAAGCTATTAAACTTAGCCTACAGACAATGTTTCTGTGTTTCTATGAAGTAATATCGGAAGCTAAATCAACCGATTTGTATAATTAATTATTATTTCACCATTGGAAAGTGTAGTTTCTCTAGATGGACATACTGCTATAATGTTATTACAATAACTTCTTAGTAAATCGAGGACAGGTAAGATTAAAATAGCTTCTTATGCACAGAAAATTTGATAGGCTATTTTGCACATTCGTTTTCTGTATTTCTTAAAATAATATTTATGTACACACTCATTTTAATCTCAGAGAATTAACGAACAACGAGAGTGTATTTATTTAGTATGCAGTAATAGTACGTTAGCTTAGCAATCCATTATTTTATAATTCTAATTTTAACTATGATCAATCGAATCGTGTTAAAATACATAAAATAGACTATATATGCAATAAATGCAATGCATAAAAAAATTGGGTAATGAGCCAAGGAGATTATGTTGCGCTTTTGTAAAAGTTGTTGCTTCAGAGATTCAAGAGCCCCCACAACAAATTAAAAACTTTCTTATCGGAGTACATCCGTTATCAACGCACTTTTTATATAATATAATATAATATAATATAATATAATATAATATAATATAATATAATATAATATAATATAATATAATATAATATAATATTTACTAATAATAAATATGTAACCGAAAATCGCTTTTTTGAAATTTTTGTTTGTATGTCTGTCTGTGTGGAAGTTTGTTACCTTTTCACGCGATAATGGCTGAACGGATTTCGATGAAAATTGAAATATAAATTAATTTCGTTGTAATTTAGATTTTAGGCTATATGGCATTCAAAATACTTCATTTAACGGGGCCTGAATTAAATCGAAATGTCTCGCTTATTATTGCTTTTTTGTGAAAAATGTTACATAACAAAAGTTTCTTTAAAAATGATTTCCGATAAGTTTTATTCTATGCAAAATTTGGTAGGTCTGATAGACTTTTAAAATAACAATACAATACGTTTTAACCACCGCCTCAGATTGTAGCGTTGTTGTTCCTGCAGTAATTCCCATGTGCAAAATATACAATTTTTGAGTAGGAAGAAAAAACACATTTATTCATTCCATGGCAATGGTACATAGGAGATCGTGAATTCTTACATTTTCGAAAGAAAGAAATATAATTACATATCACTGTTTATGCTGTATCACTATTTAAGTTATTTGAAGGTTTCAGAACCATAGTGGGCCAAGCGCCATTTACTGAAGACGTAGAAAACAATGGATAAATTTAGTTATTACCATAATTCAATGGAACCATATAGCAAGTAATATAAAGTTTACACATTAAAACTAAATGATATGTCAATCTTCATTAAACTATAGTTGCATGTAATAGCAAATAAGAAACATGTTAAAGTTATTGTCATTGCACCAAATGAGTGCTCTCTGGACCAAAATGATCGCAATTTAATTATTTAAATACAATTTCAATTAAGTAACGTATTAAAGGATTTATCCTTCTAACAAACACGAATGTTCCCTGGATCAAATGTCCTATTTTAATTATGTAATTGAGGGGTTTGGGGGAAAAACCAGGCAGCTCCAATTTTTTTTCATTTTTGAGCTATTTATGCACAGAGGAAGAAAAAAAAATACGCTCTATCGTTTGGTCGAAGAACCAGGTACTTCCAAGAATTATATCCACAGTTATAATGCATTTTGGACCTGCCTCTTTCTGTACATGCTTATTGCTTGGCGGTAAGTTTTTCTTCATTATCTCGCAACGTACTGAATTGGAACTGCCTGGTTTTTCCCCCAAACTCCTCAATTACTTTATATTTATTTCTAACAGGTGCAGCGGAGCGCACGGGTACGGCTAGTATAATATTAAGAAGTTCATTTATATGTTATCTAGTCTTTTAATGAAATTCCATTCGGTTATAACTTTTTCCTTCAATTTTGAAACTGAATTAGTCTGAGTTTTGCCATATTTAAATTTCTCAGCTAATTTTGTTTCAGATTAACCATTTTCACTTTCGCGAATCACTTTGAATCGATCCTCCAACGATGATATACTTATCATTTTACTGAACATGTTTTTACTCGTAACAGCTATACAATGCTAGAAGAAATGAAACTGTTAAACAAGGAAGCAAATACCGTACAGGTAATTCACTGAGGAACAAAAATGATTTTATTTTTGTCTCAGAAAGAAAAATATGTGATTCTGATAGTATTTTTTCTCCTGAATTCAAATATGATATCGGTTTTCCCCCATCACGCAAGGTTTCCGAGAGACAGGCCTTTATAATTTCAAACACTTTAACATTTTCTACATTCTTAACTACACAATATACTAAAAACATTCTGACTCACCTAGAAAATAAGAAATGACGATTCAGCAGTTCTTAATTTAAATATAAATGGTTTTATCTCTTCAGGTTTTTGTCCAGCAACTCCGAAAACTGTGAGCAATGTGTTAAGCAGACCGAACTCTGTACTGGTGCTAATTATAGGAGGAGCTGCCGAAGCTTTCTACAGTCGTCCTGGGAAGTACACATTTTTTCTGAGCCAGCGTAAAGGTTTTGTGAAGATGGCTTTGAAACATGGGTAAGTAGAAGCAATGCAAATGTTTGGTGGCAATTAACCAGAGTATATTTTCTTCTTTCTTAACACTTCCCCAGCAACGCACTATTACCTTCCTTCTTGTTATTCACTACACTAATTGGATTTTGAAACACAGTTATCTCTTTTTCTTTCTCAGTACGGCACTAGACCCGCTCAACTACTTGTTTTTATGGTATGAAAGCAGAATTAATATCTTAAATGATTTTCACTGCTGGTTTTTATACAGATGCCTAGACCTATATTAAAATAAATTCTAGAAGTTTAATACTAAAAAAAAAAAAAAAAAAAAAAAGATTAATTTAGACTTACACTCGTTATAGTAGGTGTACTGTACGCCTGGAAACAGTTTTCGCTTAGTACGACGCCGTTCAAAGAGTGACGTGGGAAAGTAACGGCCCCCTTATCGGTGATTCCAGCTTCAGCTTTCGGCAGTAATAGCTTGCGACTTACGTTAAATTACAGATGTAATTTATTGACTTGCCTAGTAAGAAGTGCTGGAAACTGTCGACCATTCTATATAATTAGGTATATTTCACATCTTTTGAAAGCTTCCCAAGCTGATTGCATTGGATACACCTGCCTGTTGAGCTAAATTTCTCAACGATTTCATGCGAGTTCTGTTCTAGCCTATAGCATAATACGAGGGTTGTAAATAAAGTAGTGGCAATATAGACAGTACGAACACATTATTGAACTTACATGGAAAATACATTTACATCTTTTCAATATAATCATCAGCGTGTTCCTGTATCTTTTGCCAAATCCGTGGTAACCGTTGAATGCCGTTAGCGAGGTTGTTTCTGTTGGTCTCTGTGATGGACTGCCCTGCTGCATTAAGCGCTGATGCAATATCTGGAAACCTCTTGCCTCAAAGTGGCTCTTTCAACCGTGGAAACAAGTCGTAGTCACAAGGACTCAAGTCAGGGGAATACGGAGGATGTTCCAATACTTCCCCATCCCATCTCTGTAGCAATTCAGCCTCTGCTACTGCGACATGACATCGATCATTATCATGCAAGATGAAAGGTGGATTGCCTCTCAGGAAATGTGGACGTTTGCGCCGCATAGCTGGACGTAGGTTGTGTTCGAGAAAATGTTGGTAGTACGCTGCATTAACATTTTGGTCTTGAGGTACGGAATGGCTAATGATAACACCTTCACTGTCGTATGCCACTATCAGTATGACTTTCACCCAAGAAAATTCATATCGCACTATTTTTGGACGTGGTAATCCTTTGTGGTGGCATTCATTAGACTGACGCTTTAGTTCAGGCTCGTATGCCCATGCCCACGTCTCGTCAATGGCAACAGTACGTTACAGGAATACGTCCCCTTTGTTGTGGTATCTCTGTAGGTGGAGTTGAGCTATTGCGCGTCGGTGCCAATTCTGTACTTCTGTCAGGTTATGAGGAACCCAGCGTGCTGCAATATTTCTCATGTGGAACTTCTTGTTCAGGATATGCCACACAGTTTGATGACTGAGTCCAACCTCGATGGATAATTCTCGTACAGTCCAGCGATGGTCAACAGCAATGAGACCTCGCACTAACTCCACTTGTTCGTCACAAATGAACGGGCGACCTGTGCGAGCCATATGTGCCGTCTCATTCCGACCCGTACGAAATGCAGGGGCCCATCTTGCAACCATCCGATACCGTAATGCTTCGTTGCCACAAACTTCAAGTAACCCTTGATGACATTGGTGTGCATTTCTACCATGGGCTACCTCGATTTTTATTCACGGTCGCTGCTGAAGTTTAGTAAACGTGCTTTAGAGCAGTTAAAACAGTGCTCTACATTTAACCACGCACAATAACAACATCTGGTGTCATAGCAACCGGTTTTATCATTCAATACATTGACAATATCTCCAACTACGATCACCAGTTGTCTCGTATCGCTGCGAGTGCGCATGACCTATTCCCGGCAGTGTTGCCACTACTTTATTTAATTATGCCATCGACTTTTTCTTTGGTTAGAACGATACTTATGTTCCTTCTCTTTTTATTCGAAGTGAGTCGATTTTTCTCACTTATTTTCACTAAAACCCGGATTGTTAAATCAGATGGCTGTTGAACGTCAAGATATTTCCTTAAAAATATCACGACACATTTTGTACGATTTCTTCGCAATATAGGCCTTACTTACTTATGGCTTTTAAGAAACTCGGAGGTTCATTGCCGCCCTCACATAAGCCTGCCATCGGGCCCTATCCTGAGCAAGATTAATCCAGTCCCTACCATCATATCCCACCTCCCTCAAATCCATTTTAATATTATTCTCCCATCTACATCTCGGCCTCCCCAAAAGTCTTATTCCCTCCGGCCTCCCAACTAACACTCTATATGCATTTCTGGATTCACCCATACGTGCTATATGCCCTGCCCATCTCAAACGTCTGGATTTAATGTTCCTAATTATGTCAGATGCAGAATACTACGCGTGCAGTTCTGTTTTATGTAACTTTCTCCATTCTCCTGTAACTTCATCCCTCTTAGCCCCAAATATTTTTCTAAGAACCTTATTCTCAAACATATTTAATCTCTGTTCCTCTCTCAAAGTGAGAGTTCAAGTTTAGCAACCATAGACTACAGAAGAACCTATAATATAACTGTTTTATAAATTCTTTCACATTTTTTGACAGCAGACTAGATGACAAAAGCTTCTCAACCGAATAATGACAGGCATTTCCCGTATTTATTCTGCGTTTAATTTCTTCCCGAGTGTCATTTATATTTGTTTCTGTTGCTCCAAGATATTTGAATTTTTCCACCTCTTCGAAGGATAAATCTCCAATTTTTATAGTTCCATTAAGTTAAGGTTAGTTTATTTAAGAGAAACTAACTTGTAAATATTTATGTGAGCCATTCTGTGTGTTTTTTTATACAGGGACATCATTTTATTTTTACTAACATTTTTAATATTAACCTGTCTATACCTTCAGAGAACCGGAAACACCGCTTGCTCCCCCCTCCAAGACTGGAGTTCGATGATACTGGCGTAAAACACAAATCACTCTTATAGGTATAGGATGGAAGAAAAGTAGTTCATCCATTTACGTAAACTAGGAAATATCGCGATTTTGAGTTTGACAATTTTCATTAGGTTTTTCTTTAATCAAAGTACAGTACTGTATTAAGAATAAGTGCTTTTACTCACGAAGTGAGTTATCCATGCGAACGTATTCATTATGCAGTGTATATTATACTGTCTACAGAACATTAGCGTACAATATAGAGAAAGAAGTTAAATTGAAAAATAATCATAATATGAATATTTAAACACAATTTTGAAAATGGTGGCCGTTCATTTCGATACAGGCTTCAGTTCTTTTGTGCATATTATCGCACTATAGACTATTGCATCTAATTCCAATTGCCAGTTTCGTCCTTCGTACTAGTAACTCATGTTGAAATAATTCTGTACCTACTCTACGTACTGTAAATTCAATCTTCACTTCTGCCCGACCCGAAAATATAAAATTACTCAGACATGCTATCTACTGTCCGTCCAAGTGGTTATGCCGCAGGATTGTAGAAAGGGAGGAAATCACGTGACAATTAATTACTTAACGAGGCCCTTTTATTTAAGTTAAATTAAACAGCTGTATAATATTACGTAAACTTCCAATTCCTAAGAGAAATTAATGTTTTCAGAAAAGAGCTAAGACAGCCCAGCTATTACAGAGGGGCGAGCAGAAGCAGGTGGGGGAAATCGGGATGCGACTTAGGCAAATAGACAGCACCTGTGCGAAAATATGATTCAATATTGAAAGCTCTTTCGTCACTGGAAAACGCGAACATATTTCTGGAACGTACTATACTCAGTAACTCAGTACTGCTTACTATCTGCGGTCTTAGTTCTGTGTGGAGTTGGAACTTCCTTAGTAGAAGGGGTGGGAGTGAAGTACATTAAAAAACTCAGGTACAATAAAAATTGAAGTAAAAATAAAATGATGTCCCTTTACATGGGATATTTTAACTTTAAGTATTCAATGACCCACGTATAACAGTAATGATCTTTATTAAACAAAATGTGTACAAACTTTTCAGTCATTTTTTATTTGTTCTGGAGATCTGACTAGGGACCTCGCAGAGTGAGGGTGATTATAGAGGGGTCTTTTAAGATTACGTCATGGAAGGGATTCCGTTGGGCTCACTCAAGGGGGACAGGGGGCAGCTCTTACGTTCTTGCTGCTGTTGCCGTGTCCTCAGATTAGGCCTGTTACACACTTGAAGAGATCTCGCTAGCGAGAAAAATCAAAGATTGATAACATGGATTCAAACGGACGTCCACACACTGGAAGAGATTCTCATTCGATGCGAATACCTCGAGCGAGTTTCACGATGAAATCGGTAGCTCAGCGAATTTTCTTGACGCATTTATCAAAGATGTTTAACATTATTTTATACTATTTATAACGACTGAATGTAGAAAAAGATGAAGTAATCACAGGTGGCAGTGAATGTATTAATTTGTTTTTATTGACAATGAGGAAAGATGGCTGATAATAATTTCAGTAAGAAACTTATCGAACTTGTACGATGCCACCCTTAGGCCTATTTGTATGATACACGGGATGAAAACTATAAAAACACGAAACTTAAAGAAGAAATCTGGAGACAAATATCAGATGATCTCAAAATAAGTAGGGCTATATTTTATTTTGATGAGCTTTAATTGTATTAATTATAACATTTGAAATTGTATCTTTATGTCTTAACAGTTGACATAATTTTAATCAGAACATAGCAAAGAATCCTCTATCGTATTATGAACTGCACAAAACTGAGGTCTATTCAACCTGAAATAAAGCCTGAACGTATCATCATCCAAATCCGAAATCAGTGACCGAAACTCGCCTTCATCTTCGTGAGATACAATGTGATGTCTTATCCAGATTTTTCTGACTTTAATTTTAGGTCTACATTTCCTTTTCATTAACAAAATGTAACTCCATTTCGTCATCATCTGAAGATTCAGATTCACCATATTCGCATTCGTACATCATTTGTAAAGTACGACAATATACTCGTACTTAAATACATAACCTGTACTATTTCCCCCAACGAGTGCCCAGTATTCAAGTTGACGTTGTGTTGAATATTTCGGGAACGGAAGTTGAAAGAGTGGGATTTTTAACAAAGTGATGGTGGATAATTTGACAATAATATCGCATTTATTTCAATTGCTACTTATAATGAAATAGTATTTGTCTTTTAATAGGGTTCATTTTTTAATAGGACGCCTCTGGTACCCGTGATCACGTTTGGAGAGCCTGATATTTATGACCAGGTGGATATTCCCGAAGGATCATGGCTTAGAAGATGCCAAGAATTCATCAGAAAGATAACTGGCGTTGCACCAATAATTCTTTACGGCAATGGGCCACTGCCATATCGTCGACAAACCACCACCGTAGGTAAGACAAATCATTTGTCATGCAGTATAAAATAATATGACAAGGTATTCCAGTAATATTAACGAGTTGACATTAGAGACACTGAAACCAGGAATCAATTCTTAAGGTTATCTTACACGACGAAGCCAATAATAACAATATGGATCAAAATATGATGCACATAACGACCTGGTGAAGATCCGGATATTTTTAACTTTCGTGGAACCAGTACGGAAGTTTTTACTTGAAGTAGCGAACCACAGATCAGTTCTTATGTGATGACATGGTTCACTGGTTATGATCGTGCGCCAAATATTCCCGTGTTGTCAAGTCTAATTATATACTGTGATTATCTGTTTACCATATATAGGTATTTTCCATATTACATACATACATACATAAGTATTCTATACATGGGTACGTCTTTTACTGCAAACCCAGCATTCTCCAATTTTTCCTATTTTCTGCCTTCCTCTTTGTCTCCGCAAATGATCCATAGGTCTATATCTCATCATCTGATATCTTCTTTTGCCCCGAACTCTTCTCCCTTTCACCATTCCTCCCAGTGCATCCTTCATTAAGCAGTTTGTTCTCAGCCAGTGTCCCAACCAATTCCTTTGTCTGTTTTTGATCAGTTTCAGCATAATTCTTTCTTCACCCACTCTTTCCGACGTAGCTTTATTTCTTATTCTCTGTCTGTCCATTTCACACGCTCCATTCTTCTCCATATTCATATTTCAAATGATTCTATTCGTTTCTCTTCTCTTCGTCGTAATGTTCATGTTTCTACTTCATATAATACTATACAAAGCACTTCACTAGTCTCTTTCTTAGTTCTTTTTCCAGGCGTCTGCAGAAGATACTCCATTTTCTACTCGTATTAAAAGCTTCCTTTGCCATTGCTCTTCTCCTTTTGACTTCCTGGCAGTCATACAACAGTCCTAGTTACAACAATACAACAGTTCCACATTCTTATTTCCTATTTGTTATAACCTGCCATTCACATGACGAAACATACCTACACTTAAACTAATCATCTTTACTTTTTTTCAATCCTTAGACTCTTGCAGCTCCACTTGATTAAGCAATCTTTTATTTAGATACTTCTCCAATAATTGCCGTATAAAAATTAAGAACCTTGTTTCGATATCTCTTTCCTCTGATTCTTTGTACATAGTGTAACTGCTGCTTAATGCACACTGACGTTCAAATAATTAATTGTTAATATTGTTTCAGTTGGGAAGCCACTGCCATTGGAGAAAACTCTTAATCCTACTCAAGAACAGATTGATGAGTTGCATCAGAAATTCACCACGGAACTTGTAAAACTCTTCGAAGAAAATAAAAAATTGTATTTAGAAAATCATGAAAAGGTTCACCTCGTTATCAAATGAAATTTTCTTTGTATTCGTACTGAAGCTGGATTTTTCTTTGTTGAATGCACAGAAACTTCAGTACAGTGCAAATTTTATATTCTCGAAGTGAAGACAGAGCGATGGTTTCTTCATATGCCATCACTAGGGGACGGATTTATATCTACCTAAAGTGTATTAAATTGTAAATATATATTTAGCTATTTTCATCAAAATATGTAATTAAATATGGACTTAAATTATAAAGAAATGGTATTTTTCATTATATAAGAATGTTCACCTAGCACAGTGTGGTCCAGCTGTTTTTGATTGAAGGGTCAGATTAATTAATTTCGAAATTAATTCGCGGGCCGGAATAACAATATAGGTAGTCTAATAATAGTATATTAAGTTGTCATCATTATTAGGAAATGGAAAGAAATATGACACATCAAACTATTTCGACTGATCTTTACAAACTCGAAGATTACAAAGATAATAATCAGATGCACTTAATTGACCTGTGTGTTGGTTTACTGTAGATTCAATATCCATTCGATTTGTGCAGTGACGACTTCAATAAATCTTATGATAACTTGTTCCTGTGCTTAGTTTTTTACAATTTATTGATAGAAAATGCACATTCACAGACATATATGCTACCAAACATGGGTTGTAATAATTATTTTAAAATTAAAATTTCGCAAGTTTGGATACTGTTCCTTGTTAATTAGTTCAAAACTCAAAGGGCTGAAAATCTGTCACGGACAGTCGCGCCGACTTCAATAAAATATTGGAGGGGGGGGGGGAGCACCTCCATCTAATATTTTGAAAATCCAAGCTTCAACGACATCACTCGGAACACATACTTTAACGTTTTCAGTGCGATAACAATTCAAAATTAAATTTCTGTTTATGCTTTACGTTAATATGTAGATTGAAATACAAGTTAGAGTTTGTACTAAACTGAAATAAGATTTATATAATTGATTAATAAGTTATTAATAACAACCGTGCTACTAGATTATGTAAACTCGAAACATGCAATTCAATATAAAATAGTTTAAGAAATAAAATAATCAAAACAAATTACCTATTTTAACGAAAGTCTAGCGAAGGTATGGTTGCGCAACTCATTTTTTTCCGATGAACTGGTCAGCTGTAGTACTGAGATCCAACGTGCTGGTGATGTTTCGGTGGCAAGTGAATATAGCGATTGAATTAAGTGTGCTCTGTCCCATTGTTGACCTTAAGTAACTTTTCAGCCTTGCAAGACTCGAAAACTATCTTTCAACTGTGCAAGTGGACACCAGGACAGTTAATACAAGTCGTACTAGTTTAGTTAATTCTGGAAGCATTTCTGACGCACATTTTAGAAACTGTACAACTGAAGAAAATTATTTAAGGAGTTCGTATTCACTTTTGAATTCAAAATGTCCACCATCATATTACGGTGCAATGTCAGTCTGTCAGAACCAATATCTAAAAAATTTGCTATGTCCGTAACATCATTGCTTCTATTTGTGACGATTGTTTCAATGTTAACCAACAAACGTGAAGCAGCATTTTCAAATCTACAAACAAGACACTGAACGGAAACATCAATTATTTTTAAAACATTTCGGACGGTACATATCCTTAGGGATGGAAAAACTGTGAGGGGCACTTCCAGGATCTAGTCTTTTCGGAGTGCATCTTTGGCGTGGTAGCTGTGGTTCTTGTAAGTGAAGGAAGGGATTGGGCAATATTTAATATTTCTTCCCAAAAACGTGTCATAGGTAGTTCTGATATGTGTTAGGGTACCTGTCAGGAGCTGAATCAGAGAATATGCTTCCTGAAAACTCAACGTTTTCTTCTGTAGCGCAGTGTTAACTGCATCAATGTGACAAAATATCTTACACAACGGACACAAGTAGAAATAGAAATTAAATGGCTGCATTTGAAGACAAAAGCCATTTGCTTTAGAACGAACATCTGATGGGTTTGTTTCTGACAACTCTTCAAGAAACTCAATCAATTGTTCATAATTGAAATGAAATGATGACAATGATAAGAAGCGAACCACCCATCTGGTTGGACAGAATGGTCTTAAATTGACTGCATCATCGCCTTGTAACTGCTTGAAGAATGAAAGTCTTTTGGGCGAATTTCTCACAAATAAAATTATCTCTTTTATAAAATTCAGTACACCCTGGCTACCAGAAATACTCTTGACAGGATCTTGAACGACAAGATTAAGTGAGTGTACAAATAATGCCTGGGGTTCTGTTTCAAACAGCCTAGCTTGAAAACTCCTGAATACGTAGTAATGTTAAAATAATAATAATAATAATAATAATAATAATAATAATTATTATTATTATTATTATTATTATTATTATTATTATTTTGGTTGATATAGAAAATATTTCATTTGATGCTAATCTTGTTACATAAATAAATAGTACTAGTATTCCTCCTAGGAAGATTATGCCTGTCATATTCGAAGCACCATCGTAGCACTGGCCTCTGTACTTACTTATTTCACAATTATAATACGAAATAATGTTTCGGCATCTGTCTTGGACGTTTCGTAGAATCCTACAAAACTTTCTTGTAGATTGTCCGTAACTGTTCTGAAGCACAATGACATTTGTTCTTTTACAGAAATATCACACGATTCATCGACCATTATGGAATAATATTTGGCTGTTTGAACAGATTTTATAATACCTCTCAATATACTGTGACTCATAATTTCCAGCATTTCGTTACATATTTCATGAGATACCATTTATATGATTCGCGAACCATCCACTTTTTAATTTCTGGACAGTCATTACTTCTCAGTCGCATTAAGTTAATTAAATTAGGCCTACTCATATCACCCGTGTGACCACGTATTGCAAAACCTTGCATAGCTAGATACTGCAAAGAAGATAGTATCTTTAGTAATGCTACCCTAGATTCTTTCATTTGTAGTTCCTTTGCGGTAGATACCTGGCCTAATACATTCACCCCAGAATTTAAGTTATTTACAGCCAAAACACATTCACTGTGGCAATCAGATTTTTCATGAACCCGAAACTTCTCCAGAGCTTTCTTCCAGTTTTTAAAACCATTGTTTATGAAAGTTAAGTCATATTGCTAGAAAATTTTACCAGGTTCTTAGAAAAAACTTCCCTGCAATATTTGCAATAAACAACATCTGCAGTTGTATTATGCACTAGCCGTGAGAAAGTTGATTTCCACTTTTCTTGAAAATTTCTTTTATTTATTTCTTATAGTACCCATAATTGTCTGTAAGTTCAATGGAGGACATATTAGATTGTACAGTTAGCTCATCAACACAATCAGAACTAGTAACACTGTTATCTTCACGCTTTCCATCGTCGCCACTGGTACAGGCTACATTTCTTGATGTAGACGACACTGATTACTTGAATGAGCAATATTAATACCAAGTCTTGGTTTTTTGATGATATTATATCGATCCATGTTACACACATTAGATACACAAACTGTTAAATTACTAATTAACAGTTAAACTAGCAACACACACATTAGATACACAAACTGTTAAATTACTAATTAACAGTTAAACTAGCAACACACACATTAGATACACAAACTGTTAAATTACTAATTAACAGTTAAACTAGCAACAACTCACTGAACAATATTGCCAAGTGGCCACGACACAATTACTGTACGATCCTGGACACTAACTGTTAAGTGACAATTAAATAAAGCTCAACGCCTCAACGTTTCTTGAAAGTCGCCGTCTGCGGTTTAAATGCTTTGTTGATGTGTTGAAATAATAAAGTGAGCACGATCATTTGCCAGTTAAATGTAATCATTGTCTCTAGCATGCCTTGTCACCTCTTTTGCTTTCAGTCTGTACGGCATACCCAAAACATTTCTTGTTATATTATTATTATTATTATTATTATTATTATTATTATTATCGTCATAATCATTATTATCATTATTATTATAATCATCATCGTTCTTGCAGGTATTAGACCTAGTGGCCTGTTATGGTCTCCGTCCATCTTTTCAGGGGGCGTCCCAAAGATCGTCTTCCATGTGGTATATAGCCGAGAATTTGTCTTGGGAGTCTGGAACGATCCATTCTATTGACATAGTTAAGCCTTTTTGTCTATAGTGGTTGAGATGTTCCTAAATAGGTGTAATTTTCAATTTTCCTCCTACCCAATTCTCACCCTCACCTTCTCGCGGTGCAACCTGTTAATACTAACGAGGCTCTGAGGACCGAGCCACGGCGGTATAACCGTTCCATCTAAAATGGAGGAAATGCCATTCCCAAAGCCGGGTCAGAGGCTATAAGGTGGCAACCCCACCACTGAACTTACTATTCCTCGGCTAGCAACTGATTAGTAGGACATTTATGTGCTTTCAAATCTCCAAACAGAATAACCCCGACTGACACAAACGATTATTATTATTATTATTATTATTATTATTATTATTATCATCACTATTATTAGCCTATTTATTATTATTTGGGAATATTGAGGGGGGTCCGGCCGTGTCTGTAAAATTATTGGGAGGCCTGGTTCCTTCGGCCCTGGGGAGTCGGGGCCTATGGTCACTGATACAAGAAAATTGTCACTTTGCAGTTCACATAGCTCTATCTGCAGATCTGGATCCTCATCAGTCGGAGAAGCTTCCATAGGTTTGTTAACATAAGAAATCCACGATTTAGTTAATAAAAATAAAAAAAAACCTTCTCTGTCACACATTCAGCAAATGGAGAAACATCAGCATCTTCACATTCTAGCATATGAAATGTTTGTGTCATTTAGAAATATCTTCTTTACTGAAGATGAATATTACACTGATTAAATTTCCAATTTCTTTACTGTTGATTAGATTTTTTCTGAACGAAACAATGTGACTTATAAGTCTGTGATGTTCCATGTCTTACCTCGAAGTCTCAAATTAAGAATGTTCATATGTTCTGTAGGTCAATCAAAAACGTTAAAACGCAAAATCACTCGGTGTTCTGTAACTCTTGTTCGTAATCAAAAGTTTCAATTTTTACATGTTCGTGCAAAAAGTAAGGCAGCCTAACACTTTCCTGGCGTTAAAAATGGTTCAATATTTTCTTCCTGGCACTAAGCCAACGTACCATTTCAGAATACAATGAAATGTCAATATAGGCTACATAAAATCCAAGCCTTCGAAGAATTGTATCAGTTTTGATAACAATGGGCCAAAGCATACATAAGCGTCAAGACAGTCCCGGGTCCAGCCCTCGAAAAGCCAAACTAAGCCAAATGGAATACTGCCGAACATATTACATTGGGCAACAAATTTTAACATTGTTTTGTGCTGGACAGTGATACATGTTTCTGTAAAATTCGAACCTTCTGAACATAATTATGACAATAAAAAATAGGCAGTTACGGATTTCGATAAAATTAAAATGTTATATTAAATATTAATAAGTTTTAGTAATAATGGCAGTAAATATAAATCACTAACTCTTTAGCAGTGGCGTGCCGTTCATGGAAGGCAAGAGAACCATTGCTTTCCCTGTTCATAAAGTGAAAAAGAACAAATTTATTGCAAAAATAGTTTAATAGTGAGAATTATGAATTCTATAATCTTGAAATGTCACAAAATTCTTTCTCTGAGCGCGTATGGTGGTCAAGGCGGATTCGTTTATTTCTTCGAACTTCGGAAGACTTCGTCGTTCCGCCCACAGTCAGAATTATCTAACAAGCAAACATTCTGATGGAGGCAGATGAAAGTTATTTTTTTCTTCCACCATGTTAATAATGTCAAAATAAGTGCTTGTACAAATTTTGGCCACTCGAACGCAATTACAAGGGCCGTCAAAAATAACACAACGATTAACTTTTGAAATGCTGTAGCAATCATAAAATGATAACTCAAAAATTTCTGTTGCCAAATTATTTGTTTTACCTGGGCAATGATGTAAACCAGAGCTGGGCACCAAGAGCGGTTTCTACTCTCTCACGGGGAGCCATATGACTTCTCTTCAACCCCTTTCTTCCCCGCCGAATATCGCGCAGAGTTGATGCCGTGACGGATGAATATTAAGCGTCCCCGTTTAGAGTTTGGATTCGCTCCCGATGCCCAGCCCTGATGTACAACTGAATTTCAGTTTGAACTCTTACAAAATTTGTACAGGAACATCATTTTATTTTTACTTCAATTTTTATTGTACCTGAGTTTTTTAATGTACTTCACTCCCATCTCTTCTACTAATGCAGTTAAACCGTCCTCCACACAGATCCAAGACCGCATATACAGTCATAGTAGCCTTACGGTCATAGTAAACAGTACGTTCCAAAAATATGTTCGCGTTTTCCAGTTACGAAAGAGCTTTCAATATTGAATCATTTTCGCACAGGTACTGTCGTCCATTTGCCTACGTCGTATCCCGGTTTCCCCCACCAGCTTTTATTCGCCAGCTAGTGGCTGGGCTGTCTTAGCTCTTTTCTGAGAACGTTAATTTCTGTTAGGAATTGGACGTATACGTAATATTATACAACTGTTCAAAATAGCTTAAATAAAAGGGGCTCGTTAAGTAATCAACTGTCACGTGATTTCCTCCCTTTCTACGACCCTACGACATAACCACTTGGACGGACAGTAGATAGTATGTCTGAGTAATTTTACCTTTTCGGATCGGTCAGAAGAGAAGATTGAATTTACAGTACGTAAGGTACTCTTTTACAGAGCAGGCACAGAATTATTTCAACATGAGTTAACTAGTACGAAGGACGAAGCTGGTAATTTGAGTTAGGTACAATAATCTATAGTGCGATAATATGCACAAAAGAACTGAAGTCTATATCGAAATGAACGGCCACCATTTTAAAAATGTGTTTCAATATCTATATTATGATTATTTTTTAATTTAACTTCATTCTCTATATTGTACCCTAATGTGTTGTAGACAGTATAATATATGCTGCATAATGAATACGTCCGAACGGATAGCTCAGTTCGTGAGTAAAAACACTTATTGTTAATACTGTACTGTATTTTGATTAAACAAAAACCTAATGAAAATTATCGAACTCAAATCGCGATATTTTCTAGTTTGCGTAAATGGATGAACTACTTTTCTTCCCTCCTATAGCTATTAAAGTGATTTGTTTGTATTCTACGCCAGTATAATCGATCTCCAGTCGTGGAAGGGGGTAGCAAACGGCGTTGATCCAGGGGTATAGCCAAGTTAATATTAAAAATGTTAGTAAATAAAATGATGTCCCTGTATTTGCCATTCAATCTCACTATATCTTGGTTCACACCATTGTCCATTTAATAAGCTTTAAATTGGTGTATGGGATTTGATTGTAAAATTTAAAGTTTAAATATGTTGTTTTTTTTTGTCAAGTATGCAAAAACGCTGAAAATTTTACTTTCTATTATAAAGGAAAGAAGTTTTCAACAAAGTTAAATAACATGCTAATCTTACTTGTAATGTTAAAGTCCTCGTAGTGAGTAAGTGGGACCCTCAATTTGTTGTCTCTGATCCTCAGCTAGTTTTTTCCTCCCTCGGAGGTACAGTCTCACCCTCGAGGGTGCTCTGCAGAGAACTCTTCCGTAACCGTACCCTGTCATCTGTGATGACCTCTGCAGAGGTGTACCTGGATTTATCCCCAGCTTCTTCAGGACTTCTAGTTCCATTTTATTTCCAGAATTGAAGTGACAAACTGCGTCCATCACTCCAAATTCTTGCGAAGCGTTGAATTTGATAAAAATTTGTTTGTGTACAAGTAGACGCCTGGTCTTTCTTATTATATTGATTGCGATACAAACTACGCTTCCACTTTCTACTATTACGTAATAAAATTACGTTGTTTTGAACCCATTATAATGAACACAGCAAACCACAGAAAAAAATAACTTGTAAGACCACAAACAAAGTTGTTATATGAAGCACTGTGCCACGCCCCTCCACGGTGCATATAGTTGCGCGGATCAACAGCCAAATGCCTGAACTACGCCGTGGCTTGACGAATTAAATGTAAATGGTAGAAAAATAATGAATCACAAGTAGCCTATCTAGCTTATTGAATTAGGAAATGTTCCAAATGAAATAATCACAATTTACTGAAATTGGTGTACGTCTGTAACAATCAATACCAACTCTGACTCAGTATTAGATTCGCATGGAAATTGGTGACCAAATAAATTCAGCAGCATTATTTGAATGTAACAGTACTGCAGGGATATATTTTTTTCCTCGGAGGAGCGCCTTTAGCTAATCGGCGATGTATGCAATGAAGGGGAAAAGGAACTGGCCACCCTACGCCATTATCTCCTGGCATAGTTGTCTCAAAAGTGGTGCTTTATTGGTATCACTTTGAGGTTCAGACCTGTTTTCGGACAGTTGACTAAACAACAAATTATCATCGGACTCAAGGGGACGCGAAGTGACCTAGTTCTGAAGTGAAAGTGTTAGAGCCGTTTCAGTAGTTACTTCATAAATTATGTAAAGCACAAATACCAGCGACTTCGTATTATTTAATATTTTCTAACTCAAGTCGATTTTATTTCGGACTAAGATTCTGTTTACTTATGCATCGGCCTGATGCATTCAGTTTACAAGCCTGCAGTCTGGGCCTTAAAACGGCAGCTCATCCGACTGGTTCCAGTCTTACGTTTTTATTTTGTAGCAACTCAAGTCACTGCGATATAAATTCGCCAATTACGTGCTTGTTTTAAGGAAACCTTGACTGAATAATATGAGAGTGAACTCGAAGTGGAGGGGAGATATTATTTATCGGACCACTTATGGAGCAAGATTTTAGTTACTTCAACGACCTTAATACGACTGGAACTATCTTCTTCCTCCAACGGAACGTGAGTATAATCAATGATGCTAATTTCACACAATTCACAGAAAGAAGCGCGTTTTTATTTTATTCTTCATTTCATACATGCTGTATTAATAAACATGGTTAATAACGTACGAGAAATACTGGAATCCACTCGTGAAAATCTTGTTAATACTTCAATAGGAGGTACAGCTGTAAAAAAAGTAGCCGCACTCGTGAACAGCGAATATTTTCTAAGTCCGCTTCGGATTACGGGATGTTACGCGATGCATGCGCTTATAGATGCAGTTTCGGAACTATGATGTTTAAACAGGAGTCATTCAATATCTGCGTCTCTGAGAGCAGCCGTAGGTAGTGAGTTCGAGCCTTGTTCAAGTTATTTTATTTTATTATCATTTGTTGGAAATATAAATAATATTCAAGTTATCATTTGTATTATGTTATCGTTCTTTAGCAGTATAAATAATATTTAAGTTATCATTTATATTCTGTCATCATTCTTTAGCGGTACAAATAATATTCAATTTATAATTTATATTCTGTTATCGTTCTTTAGCGATACAAATAATAGAAATTTAATGTTAGGTTTTGAACAATAGGCCTATAGCTTCATTATGCAAGTGTTAGTTTTTTGTTCTTATATTATCACATTATACTATCCTGTAACATAATAAAATCAAAAGGAGTGACGAGGATGTGAATTTTAGACGTTCACATCTAAATTCCGACGTTCTTTTGACTAAGCTATGGAGGCACAAGTAAAGAAGCATATGCAGAAAAATTGGTTCAATCCCCCTTCAAGACATCCTGTGATTTGTGGAAGCTCGTCTGGGATGTCGTGGCTCAGAACAGTCGCCATTTGAAAAGACTAGTAAATTCCATGCCCACTTGACTGCAAGATGTAATCGAGATGGGAGGAAGATGGCCTAAATATAGAATCGTTGCTTTTTTTTATTTTAACTGTTTGAATTTTGTAAGACAGACGCCAGTAAGTTTGTTTTCTTTATGCTACGAAAGATATTTTGGTTGAAAATAAAATCTTTCTTTCTTTCCATTTGCAGCCATAATGTCATAATAAATAATGCTAAAGTCATGGCATAAGACATTCATGAAACTGAAGTTAATTACTAAAACAACAGTCATAAAAGAGATAGGAGCAATTATATTTTTTCTCTCTCTCTCTTTCTTAAAAACACATAACACATAGGTTGTGTTCGAACGCACGACGTCATGAATACCAGCCCGGAACGTTACCACTACGCTAGAATAGTAACATGCAGAACACTTCAATTATAACTGTAGATATCTGGCCACGTGGTCGAACAACATGTAATATCGCCTGTCTCCGAATTGTAGCGGAGAAACCCGAAGAGAACTTAGTTTCTAGAGAGCGGTCACTTTTTCTTTTGACAGCCGTACATACACTTTCTTAGACATAAAAAAGAAACCGATCTCCTGTAGCGTGAATTTGTGTAAATCTAGGTTTGGACAGCGCCTGGTTCACGCGAGGAAAAAGTGTCATAATTATATCCATTAAGATATGCACATCTATTATCAGGCAGTACAGACGATATGCGTCAAAGGAAGAATAATTGAAGAGTGTGATCCCAAAACTGGTTCACGCCAAGTGGCCATTTTTATGATTTATACATAGGCCTATATATTTTTTTTTATTTAAGATTTCTATTATTATATTTTAAGCTTCTTTTGTTCAAAAACAACACCAATCCTTGTCTAAAAGTTTGTGTTATTGTGAATGTCACTTGAAAACTCACTCAGTCCGTAGACCGGTGAATTAAAAAAAACTAGCCCATTCCTTTCATAAAAACGAACTGAATGCGTTTTGGGATCACGCTTTTCAATTGTTTGTATACATCTGAAGTCCGGTTAGTGTGATATGTTACTAGTCAGCGATGTATGCAATGGAGGGAGGATTCTTATGTTACACCTAATTTACCCCTTACATCATGCCTGTCAAACTTGTGCTCCCAAGGCGCTAAGGAATACGCAGGAAGTGGTTACTAGTCTCCTGACTGCTTCATGTCCCTTGCACTGATTCAACGTAAGGTAGGGCCGGACGCGTGAACGTAAACAGAGCTGTTGTACACTTGGTCAAAATGAAAGTGGCCGGTCTCTTGGGCAGTGAAAATTTTCTAAGTCCTTTCGGGTGAACACGCAGTTCACTACCGCTTTAATCAACTCCATAATACAAAATAGAGAATAGGACACATGTTTATGTGACAGTTTTTGCTTAGGATGTCTTCAGAAATAAGGTCCGTAAGTGGTGGTAACTTTTCGTAAAATCACCTTGTATACATTTTACGGATCAATAGGCCTACTGAGAAAGACGAGGATGATGATAAAGTTATTTATTACAGTAATAAGTATATAACAAAATAGGGGTGAAAAGTATACGCACAGCATCAGCCGCCAGTGTTACTAGTACAACAGCTCTGTTTACGTTCACGCGCCTGGCCCTATCTTACGTTGGGTCAATGCAAAGGACATGAAACAGTCAGGAGACTAGTAATTCCCCCTTCGTATTCGTTCGCGTCTTGGGAGCACGAGTTTGACAGGCATGCCTTATATTAACCCTTACATTTTATTATAAATTACTTATAACCAGGCTTAGGAGTTCTTAAACAGTTATCAAGTTGTCTACACTCTAACCATTACATCAGTACAAAGAATTCAAACACAGAGGGTATGAGTGACTGATGGACATGTAATCAAGTAAACAAGTGGAGTATGGTGTGCACAGTCGAGTTAATAAACAACAGAAAAATTGTATAACTATACTAAATGGCACTACAACTTTACATATTTGAAATGAAATTATTTGCTGCAAATATGCAATATATGTTATGGATAATATAGACAATATATTTTACAATTATGTACAATATGAACAGTGTTGCATTATTAATAGTTACTATTGTTGCAATATGCAAGTAAATATAAGCAGTGTTGCATTATTCATAGACATTTTATTTGCAATATGAATACGTAGAAATTTGAATCTTTAGAGGTAGACATTTTTATTCTACCATGCATGCATTTATTAAAGTGAGAAAAGTGTTTCTTATACAGAAAAAAGTACTTTTTCATAAGCATTTTATAAATACCTCTTCCATATTGTCGTTTCACTTGGTAAGCTCCTTTTTGTATATGTTTTCATGAAACTTTTAAAACCTGGATTTTTCTATTTATTTATTTAACGGGATATCAGCCCGTACCATCATGTGGCATAAGTCTGAAAAAATTCGGATTGTGTGCTTGCATATGTGATAGAAGGCATTATTCCCTCCTGTTCGTTTGAACCCAAAGACTGAATTAATTGACGATGTCTTTACCACGGCAATGCTGTTCACTATTAACTTTTTCCGTTCCCTATTATTTCTGAATTACACAGTTTGCATTCTCTCACATTGTCGATAATAGAGAAATAATTAGGACCGAATTCATCAACATATTGCTTTATTGTTTTATATTTTGATTATCTTACCTTAGACATTCTGTAATTCTACTTACACATTCGATCTTTTCACTATCATTGGATTACGAGACACGGAAGAGCCTTCGCTTGAGGACAGCAGCACAATGTTCGATTGCAAACGTCAACAGACTGTGCCAGGGGAGGGAGTTGTTTGTAGCTATGTATGGTCCAGTAACAACACAGCTTCATATCCTATCATTCTGTATTTAGTGCTTAAGATCTTCTAAGTCTGCTTATAACACTTTATCTATAAACATACAGAAAAAAAAGAAAACAGCGGGGTCTAGAACTCGTAGCCTCTTCTCATTTACTAAGGAGTCACGATATTCCTAGGCCACGAATTCTTGGTAACAGTATCATTAGAAACATTGGCACAAATTATTGGAACTCTGCAGCTGCATAAGGAATTCGTTGACGTGTAAACTTAACCCTTTCTTACCTATAGATACCATATGGCAATAATTAACTTTATAGCATTTATATACTTGTGTATTACATATGAAGGTAAATTTTGCTGGATAACTTCTATTTCAATACATTTTCATCAATATAGTTTTGTTTCAAATGTTGCCACTCCCGTAACTTGGACACTGAATTGGTCCTAATACAGCTATTTGTTTTAACATGGATTGCTTGTAAATTTAATTTGGGTTAGAAAGGGTTAAGCTCTCACGAAATAACTGAAGTTTTCCGAAGATGATTTGGTGAATGGCAGGCGATCATTTCTTTATTTTGTCTAAGATGATATAATGAACCACTGAATTAATTTTTTGTTAGTACTGAAAATTAATCAAACATTAATAAAATAATAACTACAGAAATGTAGAATAAAAGAAATAAATTAATTCATTACAGAAGTTCAGAGATATACTGATTTATGTCTCGGGGTCCTATTTCATGAAAATCAACTAAATATGCTTGCAATATGCTTCAGTGCCACGAAGATGACTCATATTTTCTCATTATTCGTTTAACGCATTTTGTAATAATTCCTTTCATCATGGGGAAATAATAATACCGTTTACAGTTCATTTGCTGGACTATTATTCAAAAGAGGGATGTATTATTACTTAAAAGTATCACCTTATTCTATCATTAATGACATTGTAAGGACAATTTAAATAATAAATTCTAGGCACGTTGAAAAGCGTGAACAGTAGTGGAAAGTGGAAAATACCCACACGAAAGTTGATGAAGTGTCTACTTGTACAATATTGCCAGGCCTGAAGTGGCCGCTCGTTTCGACAGTATGCGTAACATAGATACGGACATTACCTTAGGTTAGGTTACTTAGATTTGGTTTGGTTAGATTAGGTTAGTTTAGGTAGCTTGTGTTACATGGCCTATTCCTGCAAAAACGTCAACCAGACACAAACAAGAAAACTTACGAATAAAAATTAATTAACCATTAAAATGTATACTTTGTGCATCAAAGTTCTTTTATCGTTGAGTATTTAGCTTCCATATTTAATTTCAGACCTTTAACGACATTCAAGTTCAAGTTTTATTTGTTTTTGAAGAGAGTCAAAACAATGTACACTTTTCAAAATAAAATAAAATATTTCTGATATTCTTTACAAGAAATGGTCTGTAATGAAAGAACAAATCTTTTTCAATACAATGGCAAAATCGATTCCGATCAATAGCAACTTTTACACACTGCATTATGCACTCCTTCTAATGACGTAAAGGAGCAGCAACACAAGTTTTATTTAATGAAAATGGTTCGGACAATTTTTATAAAATTCTTAATGCAAAGTTAACTTTCCAACAGCTTTCCATTGGTTACAGTCAATATGTGGGAATCTAAGCGAATTTCCGAAGAGTGGATCATTATTGTTATTGCCCTGACGTAATTACAGTTTCATTCATTAGTTTATAATAATTGTGAATTTATTCTACTTTCAAAGCAAACTAACGTATTATATATATGTAGTAGTAACCTATATGACAAAATAACTAAATATTTATGAGAAGAACGAAGTACTATATCTGTAAATAAGTAGTGAACATTTACGGCTTATTTCCACAAACAATCTCACAATATTGTGCCATATATCTCACGTTATTTCCATATTATATTTAAAATAAACAGTAATATATATTTGACAAAAGCATAAATGCATTCAGAATGACGTCACTGAAATGTATTAATACAGTATTCTGTTACCTCATTTTAATGCATTAAAATGATAAAAATAAATATCCCACATCGCATCTATGCAACACTATCAATTGGGTCGAGTCACGTACAGTTCCAGAAAAAAAATGGCCAAGTCCTGTTGGGAGTCCACCAGGCAACAAGTTTCGCACGACTGTCCACAAGTAGCATATATATACAGGGTGTTTCAAAAATACGGGACATAATTTCAGATATGTATTTCCCACATGTAGACAATCAAAATAGTTCATTACAACATGTGTCCGGAAGTGCTTTATTTCCGAGTTATGGCCTTCACAACATTGAAATTCACCGGAACCATACCTCATGTTTTAGAAGACACTCCACTGATCAATCGTCAACACATTCACTTCTTGCATGATGGCGCTCCTGCACACTTCAGTCGTACGGCTCGCCGGTACTTGGATCGAAGGTTTCCTGATCGATGGATAGGTAGAGATGGCCCAATTGCTTGGCCTCCACGCTCACCTGATCTGAACCCTCTCGATTTCTACTTGTGGGGCCATTTAAAATCATTGGTTTATTCGTCTCCGGTGCCTGATTTGGAATCCCTTCGGAATCGAATTGTGGCATGTTCTGAGGACATACGCAATACTCCTGGAGTTTGGGATCGTGTTCGCAGGTCAATGAGACATCGATGTGAGGTCTATATTCAAGCAGGAGGTGGACATTTTGAACATCTTCTGTAATGACAACGACCTGCGGAAAGAAAAACGTTCCGGTGAATTTCAATGTTGTGAAGGCCATAACTTGGAAATGAAGCATTTCCGGACACATGTTGTAATGAACTATTTTGATTGTGTACATGTGGGAAATACATACCTGAAATTATGCCCCGTATTTTTTAAACACCCTGTATATATATATATATATATATATATATATCACCAGGCAACAAGTTTCGCACGACTGTCCATTATATATATATATATATATATAGGCGCTCTTGTTTACTGCACACGCGCAATGCGTTGTATCTGAAACTCAGTAAAATTAGGCGGGCCATTTTTTTGTTTGTTTTGGAGCTGTACATACCAGTAGGTATAACAGCTTAGTTCTAACTTCTGTAAGGTGGCAAGGTAGCACGAAAATTCCATACTAGCGAGAGATCTACGGTTTCTGACACGTTCAAGCATTAAAACCTGTGTAGAAATATATTCTTTAATGTTTAATAGAGGTTTTGCATCTTTCCTCGCAGACCGCTTTATCGTGAAATTTGTTTATATTGTATATATAATGCGATGATAGAGACTGGATTAATCTTGCACAGAATAGGGACCGATGGCGGGCTTATGTGAGGGCGGCAATGAACCTGCGGGTTCCTTAAAAGTCATAAGTAAATAAGTATACATATTTACTTTTGATCATAGGACTGATAGTTTACTGGTATTCTGGATTATAAACTATCTTTCACTTTTTTGTATTTTTAACTATACTTGCATGTGGTAAATATGTCAATTTATTAAATTATAATATATGCATCTAGTTTGAATTCCAGCTCTTCCCATAGATGGCGCCTTTGGTTTAAACTAATTCATACCAGAAAAGCGGAGGTAGAAAATAGGTCGGACGTGCTTTCTCCGTGAGTGCAGGATTTTTTGGTTGTTAAAGGTCAGGCGTTTCTAGTTCTACAGCTATATTAATTATTTATCGGGTGTACGAATACTTTAAAATATAATTCGAAGATGATAAACGTGGTCAATCAGTAAGTAAACTTGTCGAAAGGACTATCAAGGACACTGGTAGGTCTATAAACATTTTAAAGAAAACATCCGGCGAGTTGCAAATCCCTCCAAAAAAACCGACCGACCTCGCGAGAAACCAAAAACAAAAACAGACAATTATGATAGCTTCATTACTCAGATATATTTCAAGCTTATATAACGTAGACATCATATCAAATTTAATGGATATCATGTCAACTTTACTGCAAATAATAAACTAGATTTCTCGGCATCGCGTTCGTCTTTGTGGAAAACAATTAAGTCGACAGGTTTTCAGTAAAAAAGAAATAACAGTTCCCGCAAGTATTTACTAGAACGATTCAACATTGTAGCTCGGCGTAATATACGAGTATTTCTGTCATCAGGGAAACCCAGAGAATACAGAATATTATTTTTTGGACAGATCTGGAAAATATGAACGATAGGCAACAATGACTTCTTAAATGTTTCAATCGGGATAGATCCTAGAATTATTGCCATATACGTAGTAAGCGAAAATGATTTGTACCTATATAATGAGATGTTGGTTTTTAAGTCAAATTCGACCAATGATTATCACGAGGAGATGGATAGCATGAGATTTACGAAATCGTTCCAGGAACAGCTCATTCCCAGTATCCCTGAGAACTCGATGTTATTGATAATGCGAATTATCATTTCAACGAAATTGAGAAGACGCCCTCATACAACTGTCGTAAAGCTGAAAAAAGGTAAGATCTCTATTGGGAAAGGGATAATATAATGATAGATAAGTTCGTCATTAGCATCGTAATGAAAGTGGTTCTTCAGAATATAATGATGATAACTAGGGAGCGGATTTTTATGTACTAAAAAATTTAAATATATTTATTTTTATGTGCTGAAAAGTACGAAAATATTTGCTAAAAATAAAGAAATATATTTTTTTTAAATATGGCAAAAATACCTTACTTAGCTTGAAAAAAATGTTACTAGGTACTCACCAACCACACTTGAGTGCTAGTAGTTGGCCGAGAATTACAGTGAACAAGAAAGGTCATCTCCAAATTCTCCATCACAAATGCATGCCGATTGTCTCTAAATAACATCAATTTCACCTACAGGCACATCCTCCAATACATGAGCAACTTTACACATTTTTCTATATCCACTGTTTTTCCCAAACACATTCTGGAATTTGTCCCGTAGTAATTGTGCTTTTGAACCTGGTAGCGAGTCTAGTTTAATTTCCACGGCACGAATCTCCCTGTTTCAGACAACAGGTTTTTGGATGTTTCGAGTTTTTTTATGGTGTCACACAAAAAGCTTAGATTTGCTAATAGGAAAGCCAAATCGTTTTTTAAATAACCATCTTTCAGTATATCTTGAAGGATATCGATTGACGAAGCCCGATAACAGGGAATCACAACAAGATATATTGCCTTACTTGATATATATGAGCGAGAAATGAGAGATTTGTTTAAATTAAATAATGTCCATACCCAGCTCTTATCTGTTGTGTTTCACAAACAAAGCGTGGAATTAAATCATCTTCAGCAACAATAAACATTCCTAATTTTGTGTTACAAGATCTGTCCTCCTTGTCCATGTTAATTTATTCTCTAACAATAACACTGATATGCTGCCTAGCAGTTCTCAGAACTTGAGGCGATACTATTACGAAAATGGATCACGAATACACCACACAGCGCTCAGAAACACGAAGCAACCAAGAATTCTTAAAAACAGATAATGAGTGATATAATTGATTTAGTTTTAAAATATTTAAAAGTTCTTGTAAAAGAATTATTTAAGTAAAAAAACTCCAAGATTTATGTGTTCATAATAGATTTCCTGAAAATATGTATTTACATAATTTTTTTTGTGAAGATATGTGTTTTTATGTGAAATAAAATTCGGGTTTTAAACTTGAAACTTCATGTTCGGAATTTTTAACTTTGTTAATTGTGTTTTATCACACGCAAAAATAATATTTAATTACATAGGAATCCGCTCCTTAAAGATAACACCATGGTATTGGATACCCAGGAGTGAGTTAGTTTAAACTATGAGTAAATAGCATTTTTTGTTTCTTCTCTTTTTATCTTAATTAAAAACGAATGTATTTTTCAGCGAGTAACATATTCTGCAATTCAATTATAGCCTCACAAAATTGTAACGTACTTTACAACACTTATTTGTGAAACTCCTGTAGCAGACTTCTCTGCAAAAGCGACCCATGTACTGTTTTTTTTTTCAAAATATTGGCGGGAAAGCCGCCTTAACTTGTGAAACAAATAATACCATATACAGGGACATCATTTTATTTTTACTAACATTTTTAATATTAACCTGGCTATACCTTTCTATTAACGATTGAAACAGGAAACACCGTTTGCTACCCCTCCCACGACTGGAGTTCGATGATACCGGCGTAAAATACAAATCACTTTACTAGGTATAGGAGGGAAGAAAAGTAGTTCATCCATTTATGTAAACTAGGAAATACGCAATTTTGAGTTTGATAATTTTCATTAGTAATAATATATTAAATTGAAATGAGCCGTCTATGCAAAGACGGCTCATTTCAATTTAATATATTATTACTACTTGCTTATCGGAAAAATCATACAAAATGAAATTTTCATTAGGTTCTTGTTTAATCAAAATATAGTACCGTATTAACACTTAGTGTTTTTACTCACGAATTGAGCTATCCATTCGGACGTATTAATTATGCAGTGTATATTATACTGTTACAGCACATTAGCGTACAATATAGAGAATGAAGTTAAATTGAAAAATAATCATAATATGGATATTTAAACATATTTTTTAAAATGGTGGCCGTTCATTTCGATACAGGCTTCAGTTCTTTTGTGCATATTATCGCACTATAGACTATTGTACCTAATTCCAATTACCAGTTTCGTCCTTCGTACGAGTAACTCATGTTGAAATAATTCCATACCTACCCTATAAAAGAATACCTTACGTACTGTACATTCAATCTTCACTTCTGCCCGATCCGAAAAGATAAAATTACTCAGAAATGCTATCTACTGTCCGTTCAAGTGGTTTTGTCGCAGGGTCGTAGAAAGGGGGGGGGGTCACGTGACAGTTAATTACTTAAGAAGGCCCTTTTATTTAAGTTATTTTAAACACTTGTATAATATTACGCAGACGTCCAATTCCTAACAGAAATTAATGTTTTCAGAAAAGAGCTAAGATAGCCCAGCTACTAGACTTAACAGAGGGGCGAACAGAAGCAGGTGGGTGAAACCAGGATGCGACGTAGGCAAACGGACGACAGTACCTGTACGAAAATATGATTCAATATTGAAAGCTCTTTCGTCACTGGAAAACGCTAACATATTTCTGGAACGTGCTATACTCGCTAACTCAGTACTGCTTACGCGCCCTCGGCTCTGTGTCGTGAACGGTTGTAAGTTTACTAGTAGAAGGGGTGGGAGTGAAGTACATTCAAAAACTTAGGTACAATAAAAATTGAAGTAAAAATAAAATGATGTCCCTGTATTTTGTACTAAGACGCATAAATATCAATTCTGTAACATAAGTCGATACAAAATATGAACTTACCTTTCAACACTGGATGTCTTCCAGGCCCTTGGAAAATTTTGAAATATTTTCCTTTTTTCACTTAATGCCATATATGAACACAGTGTGCAACTAATGCGAACGCAAACACTTAAAAATCAAATTCTCAAGAAATCGTCTTCCAGTGCGAGGGTATACAGGATTGTACTATTCTATTCTATTGCATGTCAGTGTGCCTGATGTGTGAATGTTTTTTTTTCTATTCAATTGTGTATGTGTAATCACATTTGATAATTTTTATGCTGCGTTTTACCAATTACAAATTAAAAAATTTAGGGGGCTTCTCTGAATTTTAGGGGATTTTTAATACGATATAGGGGGATTTCTTGTTCCTTCGTTGGCAACACTAGACAGAAAATGAATTGTGAGAACAGCTTTAAAGTCCTTCCAAAAACGTACTCGCGATTCTCTTATTACATAATTCAGATATATTTGTAACAGTAGGCCGACTTGCTTCATATAGGCCTAAAGGAGGTTTTTATACCCAGTTTAGACGATACTTTGTCGGAAGCTCGCAAAATAGGAAACACTACAATATAAAATTTCACGTTCCTTATTACCGAAAGTGCTAAAAGCTACTGGATTCCAGTACAGCAGAAACGAGAGCAATAAGAAATATTTAATGGAACGTGGCGACATTGTTACACGTCATAACGAATTTTTAAGAACAATGAGAAAAATGAGGGATTAGGAAGACCTATATTATTATTTATGCTCGACCATGCCGAAATGTAGTAATTATACACCTGGTAGTAGCCCTTTAATGCACCTCATTAAAGTACACCTATTCATTATAGTTCAGTTGTTCAGCCAATGAGAAATCACCATTTAGCATTATAAAAGCGCAAGTATCGATTATTCTCGGATATGCAATGGAAAGACAACTAGCGAAAAGTCACGGAGGCTGGAAATCCAATACTGTCGCAGAACTTTAGGTTCTGTTACTATAATAATTAACGTTAACTGTAAATAATATTCAAATAAATTCAATTTGTCATCTCGTTTTTCAATTCTAAATCAATTTCCAGGTTATATCAAGACTAATGTTCATGTTATTCTCTAGATTATATCAAGGTCAATGACATTCGTTCCTCGGAAAAAATCAATACTTTCGCGTCTGCGCACATCTCACAATTTAGAAGGTCAGTTCTGCTCCTCACTTACATAACCATAACATGAATACTTATGAATAATTTCAAGTTAGAAATATGGTCGAGCATAAAAAGTCGTATGAAACTTGCCTATAATGGTAATTAAGATGCTCGTATGAAAATTATGAAACTCGCTTGCGCTCGTTTCATAAACAAACATACTCGCGTCTTAATTACTACCATTATAGGCTCGTTGCATAATGTACTAATATGAAATTATTTTTAGTGTAATTATGTATTTTGCGTTCATATTTTCGTTTAGTTGAATTTGTTTTTATCAACTTAGTTTTGAAACGTCCTATACAGTAACTCCGCCTCGAAGAGCAGCTGATCAGACCGTTTGAAATTTCAGCGGAAAGCTTCCCTGTGTATGAGAAACGAGACAATAGGTAATGGCGTATGTTTTATCGGGAGAAGAATCAGATAGCAAGGAATCACTGTACATGGGGCCCTCGTATCTCCAACAGAAGGCAAGGTGAAGTTCTTTTAGAACAGACTGGAGACATTTCCTTTCAATCTCCTGGCAGATTGAAGGCTTCGTCTTTCCTGTGCAGACTGATTTCAACTTATTTTAGTGAATCTGGACTTGAAAGTTGCGTTGTCGCCAGAAATACCACATTTACGCAAAACAAAGTCGCGAAATAAGGCGAAACTGAATCATTCTGTAAAATATATCAATAACAACGAAATATCCCCGTCTATCGTATGAACTACGAAATATGCACTAAAATTATTTTATTCATTATTGTTAAAAACCTTGTCTGTGACTTTCATTTCAGTTAACTTGTCAATCATTGGTAAACGCCAGTATTTTTGTATTTTTTTTTTCAATGCATGTTTGCACCCACTTTTACTACATCTGTGGCTTTCAAGAAAAGATCGATTTCTGTGTTTTATGTACCCTAGGCTATATTTTGATACGAAGAGGTTTGTTGGGAGACTAGTTAAGGGCCACAATGAATTTGGAGTAAATTGTCTGCAGGGAGTCTAGTTCCCTACATCTAATGTGAATAGTGAGAGGAGATGTTCTGCGTACAGTAGGCTACATGAAAATAATCTCTGACTGTCTCACTAATTTTCGTGCAAACAATGTAGAAACAGTGCTTGGTTTATATTTTGGTGATGCTGATATGTGATATGTGTAAGAAAAAAGAAATAAAATGTTTTATAATAAACATAACATAATAAATTAAATTCACAACTTTTGTCACGAAATACATACTGAAATATTGGTAGGCCAAAAAATACGGCCCCTGAACATAGTACAGTGTGCGCCAAAACAAACAAAATGTTTATTGAACTGAAAATTTATGAAGAGGTGTCTGAACAATAATATCAGGCCGTTCAAAACCAAGGAAGCCAGTTGTCTGTTTATTAATGTATCCATCGAGATGAATGGGGTGATATTTGTCACTCAACCATATGTTATTATACAACAATGTGGGATACTCGTTTATCATAGCTCACACTGAACCACAGTACACAATTCTGGCACGAAGATAAAATCACTCAAACGCTGTCCAATCTGGATTCGATATGCATATCCACCAAGTCCCTTGAACATTCGATGTGTGGACGTTGTACTGATACAAATTTTCAAAGCTGTTCGCCGAAGACTTCTTTCCGGAGACTGTAAAACCTGGGTCAGGAGTCGCCCATTATTATCATTATTTGTCACAGAAAGTGGTCGACCTCTGCAGCCTATTCTTTGAGTGACGACGCTTCTTGTACGGCGAAACTATCAACAACTTGTAACAAAACCGCGTTACTCGGCGGAGCTTTGCGAAACATCACGAAACTCATCTGAAACTTGTTTCAAACTAGGGCCATTTGCGCGTCCTAGCCCGTATGAACGGAAATAATATTCTAAATTTCTACAATAAACACTTTTTCCTCAGTTGTGAGAACCATTTTAGTAAAATCTTCACTTTATTATTATGTATCAACAGTACAACAATGAGTTCAGATAAACTTCATCATGAATACCTGAATACAATACGTACATGCGCAGTAACAGTATGAGAATTTCAGGACTGTTTGTTTTGGCCGTATTATATTTACAAGTTAGGTTTATTTATTTCAACGACAACTCTATAAAGTTTTTCCCTGTGTTTCAGGTGAAATTGTTATGGATGTTATGGACATGAGGGCAGATTCTTTACCTTCGAGATCGAATTGGCACCTGCAGACGCTATCATGCATCATTTTCATGATAGTATGTACCGGAGGCTTGGTGGTTTCAAGCTGTCTCACCTTGTACATATTGCTATGTACACGATACTATCCTCTCCTTCTCCTGTATTTTGTATGGGTGTGGTATGATCATGATTCAAGAGACTCGCTGGAAAGAAGGTAATAAACTTACGTTAAAATAGAACACGTAAAATTCAGAGGATATCACATAAAGAAGCGACCATCACTTAAATCTCTCTCATTTTTCGAACCGAGTTTCTATGGTCTCGAATCAACTGTCGCACTACTTTGTAAATATGACACATGACAGTGTGCATCAGTCAAAGGCATTACTACTGCAATTATTATTATAAAAGTAACAAAAGAGTGACTGAATATTAATATGGTAGACAGGTATAGTGTGCAAATGGTAAGTAGTAGGTATAAACCATAATAAAGATTTCATGGTATAAATTTTTGAAGGAAAGATACAGCTTTTAGTTCCATAGACTACTTTACATCATCTAATGAGGTCTCATGAAGTATTAGGCATACATAAACTGAGTGTCATAAAGTGGTGAACAGTACAGAAAATAGTGGGGCGTGTGGTTTATCTGAGCCAGACGTTTCAGATATTAGAAACTAATAATGACGCGGACACAATATAATTAGGCCTGTTCTATTTTATCCCGATGACTTAAGTAGGACGAAAGATGATAGTAATCCTATTTCTGATGATCATACAAGGTGAATAATAAATTAATCCCTTCTCAATCATATCGCTAAATGAAATTACGTTACTCAAAATGTGGACAGTGACTTTAGAAATTTAAGCAGACGTTCCGAAGTATACCAGGTGCTCGCTGTGAAACTATCACCATGGTCTCTAGTTGGCTGGTTTGAGCGATTCCCATGGTGACGCCTTGAAGCGGCTGAACTGTCAGTACCTTTCTAGTTTTGTATAGACTTCTCAGCCAGGTTTAAAAAGCATAGGAATCAATTCTGTAAGAATGTGAGTGCTATGTGAACGCAAACAAAATCAACACAGAATGCTTGTTTAACAACCGAAAGCTCTGCAAACGACAAAGTTCAACTGCAACTGGTTCCAATTCAGTCATTCGGCAAGAGACAATCTTTGTATAATAAACTTAAGTGACAAGTTATAAACAAAAACACTTCAGATTTGACACATGTTTATGTAGATGAAGTGTGTCAACCGCTGTGGAGTAATGGTTAGCATATCTGTGAAACCAGCTTGTCCGGGTTCTAATCCTGGTTGGAACAAGTTACCTGGTTGAGTTTTTCCGAGGTTTTCCCTCAATCATTTGAAGCAGAATAGGTGGGTAACTTAAGGTGTTGGACCTCGGACTCATTTGGCCATAATTTATTCACATGTCATTGTCATGATTGCCACAGCTCAGGTTAAGTTCACGGTGCAGCGTGCTGTATATACATACAAAAGCTAACATTTCGGCGACAAAAATATTTCACAAAACATGAGTGGTAAGCAAAATAAGCCTCGGTTACGGTGTAAGCCTTTGGTCCCTCCTCTCTAAGAGAGAAAAATAGATGAAGTGTCTAATATATGCGTGCAGAAAAGTACTCAATTAACACGCGTGTGGGAGAACGAGACATTTATTGCATTTTATTAGTTAATGAAATAAATTAAAATTAACTTTGTAAATAATTAAATAAATATATAAATAACCAAAAGAAATGTTAAAATGTTAGCTTTAAGAGTAAACTTATCCAACAAAAATGGCTGCTTTCACACACTAGTCTAAAGGACGTTAAGCCTTAAACGAGAAAGGTGAAGAAGTTGACAAGACCTAACAGTACCAAACTTAAAACTCGAACGTGGAGAGGAGCACTGTTTCTTTTAGAGCTTAGCTGGGGGAATAATACCCCGCCCCCGGAATTTTAAAAATAGCCCCTCACCTGGGGCCCGTTTCACAATCCTTACAAATTACAAATTAACAATTTACAAATAACAAGTAAAAGATTACAAATGCTTGTAAATTGTGTTTCACAATGCTATTTTATTAGTTTGTAAAGTCTGACGAACTTTACAAAATCAGCTAAAGAAATTTACAAATACGCATTATTGGTTACACATGATCGCCAACGACAGTTTACAAAAATCGCTAAGGAGCAAAGCTAAAGTCGCTGTATTTTTACTACTATCGATACATATGTTTATATTTTGTACTAAAATATATTATTCTAAGCTTGCTGATTCATATTTCACCAACAGAAAATATAAAGTATTGTTAAAAAAAAATTAAAAGTATTTAGATTTTTATATACTGGCGACAATGGAGTTTCATGTGATGTGATTGGTCGAGTATACCAATATGTCTATTACTTAAATGACCAAAGTTAGCACAAAATTCAGTCAAATAAGTAAATAACAGATTTGGTCCACGTACAAATATGCAATTGATAAATTAATTACGATGTCTAACCACAAAAGCAGGTTAATTTTTTGTGTTGATCCATCAGTATTTATTAATGTTGCATCCATAACCTCACAAACATTAGTGATCCCATCAGCAGCATGAAAATTCTGTGCTATAGTAAATAACATTTTGGTAATTAAAAACCTGCCCCGAATTTAACTCTTTTAACAACCTCAACTACCCTGTGGGCACTTTTGCACACTGATATCTTGGAAATTCCGTGCTATCTGCTAACCCACGGAACTGAAAGCTAGTATGCATCCAATGCAAAACAATACAGTTCTCGCTTTGAGGTTAGGGGCTAGGGCATCACTTTTCTCTTGGATGTTGGATATGATGTCCCATATCTTGTAGGAGAGATTCCAGCGAAACGGGACTCGAAACGACTTCAGAATACCGCGTAAGTAGTGTCGCTATTGCAATATTGAATTATTTATTTTTGGTGCAGGGAACTTCTTTATTAAGTGCGAGTATTTATTAAATACAGTCTTCGTATTAAATACTTACGCGGTATTCTTAAGTGTAGCGCGGGACTCATTCGAAACCTTTCATTAAATTTATACAATGATACGAAAGTGTTATTAATTCTTCCCCGGAGAATTTTACGTATACGTCTTCGTTTGATTAGGCCTAAATGCAATATCTTCGTCTGAGTCATTAGAACTCCTTAATAAAATCAGAACTGCTTTAGTTTAATTCTTAATATTATCCACTTACTCAAAAATTAATTTAATAGGTATTTATTTATTGTATTTATTATCAAAAACCTGTCTCGAATTTAACTCTTTTAACAACATCAATTACCCTATGGGCACTTTTGCACACACAACTTAGAAATTCCGTGCTTATCTACTAACGCACAGAACTGACAGCTAGTATATTAAACCAATGCAAAACAATACAGTTCTCGCTTTGAGGTTAGGGCACCACTTTTCCATGTTGGATGTGATGTCCCATATCTTGGAGGAGAGATTCCAGCGAAACGGAACTCGAAGCGACTTCAGTGTCGTTATTGTACTCGTATTATTGAATTAGGTTGAATTAATTTATTTTTGGTGCAGGGAACTTCTTTTTTAAGTGCGATTATTTATTAAATACAGTCTTCGTGTATAAATACTCATGCGGTATTCTGAAGTATAGCGCGGGACTCATTCGAAACCTTTCATTAAATTCATACAATGATACGAACGTATTATTAATTCTTAGCCGGAAAATTTTACGTATACGTCTTTGTTTGATTAGGCCTAAATTCAATATCTTCGTCTGAGTTATTAGAACTACTTAATAATATCAAAACTGCTCAAGTTTAATTCTTAATATTACCCAGTTACTCAAAAATTAATTTGATAAATATATCTTTATTTTTATTTATTCAGAATTTGTTGCAATATCAAACTTTACACCATCTCAGAGCTATTGTATAAAAATGTGCTAACTTCACAAGTAAAGTTTACACATTTGTAAAATTACCCTTCATTGTGAAACAGAATGCTTGTAAAGTGAGCAAAATTTAATTTGTAAAGATTTGATTTCCTTTGTAAAGTTCAACATTACAAACAAAGATTGTGAAACAGAAGTTTACAATCTACAAAGTTTACAATTTACAAAGATTGTAAACATTGTGAAACTGGCCCCTGGAAAATTCAATCATTAAATTTACATTTCTTGGAATGAAACAATAATGTATTTGACTAAGCTCGGTGAAGAATATCCCGCTTCACTTTGTTACACGAACACGGACCATTCTGCTCTGTCGTAAGAGGGTGAGATGAAGGATACTGCAGTATGTGTACTCTTCCTGCAAACCGTTGATTTTAAGTATGGCTGTTGATCATAAGCGCCAATTTGTGGGAGGAAAGATTGCATAACAGTCAATGACCGTATTACAAAAGCGTGACCGTAGTCCATTAAAAAGCGCTAACATCAGCATTCTTAAAGTATTACAGTAAAACACGTGAAGAATACATACAAATGAAAATTTGGCAATAGGCCTCTAACTACGGAAATATGTTGTTCTCTTCACACTTTGACTAGCATGCAGTGGCGGCTCGTAGTCAAATGTCTGGGGTAGGCAAAATTTACAGAACTTAATGACATAATAATATATACAGTGAGCATCAACCGCCTACATTCCGGGCACTCACAACCCACAAAGCAGTGCTTATTTTCCATTCTACAGTATATTATGCTATGCTAAAAATGTTTCGCTTGCAGTAGGACCTGCAGGCGCTTGGGGAACGCTGAGTTTGATTATCTTACCTTCATTTGTACAGTAGGTCTATGCGCCGATCCTTCTTAGTAGCATACCGCTTAATGACGTCATCATACCACGACTCCTGTTTTTCCAGCGAATGTAGAAGCTCTCTTTCAATTGATGCTGTGGCTAAGGCTGTCACTCTACTCTGTCCCATGGTACTCCTTAAATAAGACTTTACTCTGTTCAGGCAAGAGAAACTTCTCTCAACACTACAACTTGTTGCTGGTATTGTTGCAGCTAAGCAAAACAGTTTGTAGGCTTCCGGCAATACGCTCTGTATATCTGTCCACAAACATCTTGATAATGTCCGTTGCACTACGAGACATGAACTGATCGTCCGAATAGACGAATTCCAATTCATTTTTCAGTCTTGAAAAATCGAAGTGAAGAGAATAATGACATTTTAATGAATTTAACTCTTTAGCAGGAAAACATTTTTTGAATTCACTAAATCGTGATGAATCTACCAAGTGAAGGAATTCTAATTTCTGAATGTGTCTGAACCTAGTCTGAAGCTGAACTATAATGTTATCTAAGATTTCAAAGTATAGCTGTCTGTAATGGGCTAGACTTGAAGTAGAACTATCTCTGGTTATTTTCAGATCACTTGTACTGTTCACAATGTTGAAATATTCTTCGGCCTTGCAGTCATTTCTCATGTCTTATAATTTCTTTATTTGTCTCTGAATAGCTGAAAAACAGTACTGTACTTATGTCAAGTGATTTCTTCTGTAATTTATTAAAGAGCACTTCTGTCATTGAAAATATATCCTCGTACACAGACAATAAAAAAATAAATTTCATGTTTTAAAGATTGTTTTTTAGTCCTATAGCCCCATTTATACATTCAGGACTGGAAAGTGGATCTTCCTTTATGTCATTGCAAACAGTGATTATGTTTTCTCTTTGGCTAGAAACCGTCTTCAGAATTCTAGCATTAGAACTCCAACGCACATCACTAGCTGTCGGTATCCTTTTGCCTACTATTTTATCCAGAACAGCTGTGCGTTTAGGTGATTTATGAAAATATGCAGGGAAAGCTTGGAGATTAGAGAAGAAAATGCGCCCATCTTTTAGGCTGGCCGTCCACTGGAACCGAATTCGGCCGAATAACAACTCGGCCGTTTACGGTCGTACACGACCGAATGATCCCACAACAAGAGAATGCATTGGCGTGCGTCCATTACACTCGGCCTATTCGGCCGTTTGCGGCCGAAGACGGCCGAATGACGATTGGATCCAATTCGGATGGGATTTTCCGGTCTCATTCGGCCGAACAGAGCAACAAGTGGTCACTATTTCCATAAATTTCGCCATGAACGCCGAAAAATTAATTAGATCTTGTCTTTTTTTTCATTAAACAAGTGAACTAAAACTTTTAAGGCTTAACAAATTATTATTCATCTACTACTTACTTTAATATCACTTACAAACGTTTCTCAGGTGGTAAACTTCTTTGAAATTTGACCATTTTGAGATTGATGGACGAATTACATTAAAATATATTGAATTGTATAAACATTCATCCGATAGTAATCGAAAAACTTAGCACTATCTTCTAGAAGTTTATTGTGTAGGTGTAGATGATGAAACTTACCCATGGAGATAGTTACACAACGCAGAACTGCACGCTGTATTCCTTACCTGACATAATTAGGAACATTAAATCCAGACGTTAGAGATGGGCAGGGCATGTAGAACGTATCAGCGAATCCAGAAATGCATATAGAGTGTTAGTTGGGAGGCCGGAGGGAAAAAGACCTTTAGGGAGGCCGAGACGTAAATAGGAGAATAATACGAGTATTAAAGGATTTGAGGGAGGTGGGATATGATGCTAGAGACTGGATTAATCTTGCACAGGATAGGGACCGATGGCGGGCTTATGTGATAGCGACATTGAACCTGTGGGTTCCTTAAAAGCCATTTATATATATGTATGTACTTTTTTAGTTGGTTATTTAACGACGCTGTATCAACTATGAGGTTATTTAGCGTCGACGAGATTGGTGATAGCGAGATGATATTTGGCGAGATAAGCCGAGGATTCGTCATAGCTTACCTGGCATTCAACTTACGGTTGGGGAAAATCTCGGAAAAAGCCCAAACAGGTGATCAGCCCAAGCGAGGATCGAACCCGCGCTCGAGCGCAACTTCAGACCGGCAGGCAAGCGCCTTAACCGACTGAGCCATGCCGGTGGCTGTATGTATGTATGTATGTATGTATGTATGTATGTATGTATGTATGTATGTATGTATGTATGTATGTATTAAGTATAAGCATGTAGCACCACGAGGACGTACAACTGGTAACTGACGGCCGAAGTGTCGGCTCCAGTGGACGATCGATCGGCTCTTCTGCCGGTTGTCCGGCATTCGGCCGTATACGGCCTAACAAATATTCGGCCGTTCACGGTGCCAGTGGACGGCTAGGCTTATACATTTTGCTCCATTTTGCAATACAAGATTTAGTCTATGAGCACAGCAATGTGTGAACAATGCTTGTGGAGCATGTTCTTTCACTAGTGCCTGAAGTCCTGAAATTTCACCAGCCATAACACTAGCTCCATCATAGCATTGGCCAATCAATTTGTCTTTAATATCAAAATCCTTGAGAATTTCGACTAATAAAGTGCATAATTCTATGGCAGTTCTGCTAGTGCTAACATTGTAGAAGCCTAGAAATCGATCTTGAGTCGTTCCGAACTCATCTACATACTTCACAATAATTGAACAATGAGAGACTTCCGTTATATCTGTTGTGTCATCGCACTGCACTGAAAAGAAAGGGGCCTCCTTCATTTCATTTTTTATTTTAGCCATTATTTCGTCATATATACAATCAATAAGGTCATTTTGAATGGTTTTCGATAGCCCTGTGAATGTTTTTCCTAGTTCCTCCCAGTGCTGACGTAAATCTTCGTCGTAATGGAAAATACTAGTTACAATTTCTATGTAATTCCCGCGATTCAATGACATCTCGCTTTCATCATGTCCTCGAAAACTTAACTCTTGCTTACATAACAATACTGTTACATCAATCAGCCGTCTCATAATTTGTCTGTTTTTTTCTACTTTACTGTTATATTGTTGTCTTGCAATCCTCTGTTGTTCAGACAACATTTCCGAAATTGGATTCAAATTCTTTTCAAGTCTCTTTAGATTTACCGAGTTACAGATATGATCTTTTGAAATTTCATGTTTGTGAATGGCTTTCGATAAATTTTTCATGTCAAAATAACCATCACGATTCCAAGTACCTTCTTTAGATGACAATAACAAACATGGCCAACAGTACAGTTTAGCTTTAACTTCACTTCCTGTTAGCCATTTATGAGTTTCATACCATGAAGGATTAAATTTTCTTGCACCTTTAGCACTGACTTTATGAACAATAGAGCTTAATACAGGAGTGGATCGTCCATTGTCCAAAATACTTCTCTTTTCAATGTCATTACGACGCGAAAACGGACAACGTAAGAGTTCACTTATTATATCAGTCATTATAATATAATATTATTGTTCTCACTGTACATTAACTATAAATCACCAAATATACAAAACATTATTATACAGTACATACTTGCAAAAAATCACATCTTCTAAAATACACTGTTTGAAAAAACCACATCTTAAAAAAAAAACACTGTTTAAAAACTGTATTGTACTCGTAACAGGCTACGTTCCAACTTGTGAAACTTTCAAATAGAAATTTCGTAAGTCGTAGGTGTTCGATAATACTCGTGGGTTCTCGTCAGGGCAGGCAGAATTCAAACGCGCTGGCTTAAGCATTGAACGCATGCGCTAAGAAAGCATTTAGAATAGCGATCTCTTGTAATGCTTACTCCAGGGCCAGATGTGAAGTAACGCGAATGGTCGGCTAACTTTGCGACTGCCTACCCTCCGACGCATTGTGATCTGTTCAGTGTACTCCTGTCAGATAAATCGAACTGCCAGTGGAAAGCAACGTCCAAATAACCCTAAAAAATCCCATTCGTAGTTAATTGAAGTATTTCTAAGAAACTAAACACGAGTATATAATTATCTCAATAAATTTAATACTGAATAAATAATGTTTTTATTAATTTGATTTTATTATTAATAAATAAACCACTTTTAGGTTTTTCCAAATGTGTTGGGGTAGGCTTAGCCTACCCTGCCTGCCCTGAGGAGCCGCCCCTGCTAGCATGATAAATATGATCTAAAATTAAGCAACTGTACTCACATATAGGCTACTGTGCAGATGCGAAAAAAATTTAAACATACATAAATATAAAATATGGATTTGGTCACTGGATAAAAATTGTAAATTAGTTTCACATGTTAACGTAACGATTTCACTGTCAATATGAATATAGAGAAATTGATCGCGTTTAATAGTAAGAACTTGTATATTTTTCAATTTTAATACAGCTTCTTGCAAATTTTGGTAGCAAGAGGAAGTGAGTTCCTTCGTTTTCTGTAGGCCAACATAGGAACTCGAACTTTCAAAATTAACGTCGAATTCAACGAAGCATTTTCTGTCGCTCTTAATTCTTGTCATATTAACTTGCTTGGTTTCTCATTTAACCGATTCTCTGCTTTACGCTTATAACTATTCCATAAAATAGGGCTGTCCAGTACGTGAACGTTCAATGCTTTATGTGCAAGATTTCTATATTCTCTTTAAATGTCTGTGATTTTTTTGTTAGTTAAAATTCTACTTCAACAAGCTTTATAAAAACGCCTCCATGGTATTTCACCACCGAATATTATAGGTATTTTTCGTTAACTTGAACTTTCTCGTACTATACTACATGGCACACCTTTGTAGCGGTATTACTGAATCTTTTTTGGAATTTCATTTATCGCTATTTTTGTGTTTACATTGGCGTTTTAGTTACGTCGTCATTGGCTCTTATGATAATCACCTTAGCACAAACGTAATCCACCGGTAAATACAGTCCGGTGAAAAGTGCAATGTTCAAATTTACAAATATACTGTATTTCTAGCAGTAGACTGCATAAAATAAAATTTTGCATAGAACTTTAGTTTCATATTATTTACTGTATATTGTATGCAGGTACACAAGATGTGAAGTCCTACAACATGTCCTATATAGGGTATGTAATAGTAATATGCGTTACAAGAGCAGTATGTTGAAGTTTTGATGTTCGAGTAAAAGTTTGAAAAAGCGAAACGTAGTTCAGCTTTTTTAATTTCCGAGAATTGAAAGAAAACATACCGCTCGTGTATCGTACATTATTTTGTGCGAAGATCGTTTATTACATACCTGAAAGAGGAATTATTAATTAGTTGCAATGAAATCTCCATCTTTGTTTCTGTTCAATGACGATAAATTTGCAAAACAAAAATATCTATCTTCAACATTGTTGCTTTAAAATGTTTTCTATGTTTACTATATTCCAGCAGGCCGTGATATACGTCTGTCTTTTTTTTCCCCCAGTCTATGATGAGTCTGGAATCTTGTTGATTTTTTCACAGCTTCCTTAATGTTACTTGCATCACGAATGCAGTAACTTTAGTGGAGTTGTAGAGTTTACTTAATTTTTGCAAATATTTAAAAACAATAATTAACAGTGCAATTTAGGTGAAATTGCAGTGATAAGTTTCCAATTTATAATCATTACTATATTGAACGTCTCTAAAAATAATATGTTAAAAGCCTAAAGCAGTAAAATCAATATGTCACTTAAGCGGTAAGAAGAGGGAAACTGTTATGTGTGTTAGGTTGAGAATACTGAATGTGGAATTTTAGACTTTCCGCGGATTGGTTTTGTGCGGAAACCAAGCAAATACGCACGATCTCGCACAAAAAATTGAAATTAAAATTTACGAAATAACTTTAGCCATACTTCATACACTCATAATTTCTTTACAATTAATTGTATTTAATCGCTAAGTACATCTTAAATATACCGTGTTCCGCTTAGAGGGATCGAGAAATAAATACCATTTGAAATCAGATGAAGATATTGTTGAGATTTACATCTGACAATATGCAGAAACTGTTCAAGTTTATGCACCAATCGTTTAAAAACAGTTGCATTTTCATGCGCATGAGCACTAACGTTTATCGCGGAAACAAGCCTGGCGCCATTCAGTAGAACATTCCGTCATTGGACCATTCTTCTTCATCGAGGCGACAGTCACAGGGAATGTGTATCTGGACATGTTGCAGAACTTTTGTCGGTTTTTCAGCAACATGGAGCAGTGCGTGGCTTCTTGGATGCAAACTTTCCCGATAGGTTGATCGGAAGAGGAAAAACCCTTGCCTGCCCTCCTAGTCACCCGATTTGACGCCCATTGACTTTTTTCTGGGGTCTTGTGATGTGTGTTGTGTATCAACGTGGTAGAGTTGTCACTTTGGAAGAAATGAAACAATGCATTACAAATGCAACTGCGCTAGTCATCCCACAAATGTTACGGAACAATTGGCAGATCTATCATCTATGGTTGAGTACCGTTTAGATGTCTGCAGGGTAGTTCGAGGCGCACACATCGAGTTGCACTGACCTTCTGACAATTCTCCGAAACTCGGAGAATTTTTGCATAAAGTTATGCAAAAAGTTATGTTATAAAACCATTATTTATACGGGCCATTCCATGTCAAAACAAAAAAAAAAAAGTGGACTTTTCAACCCGACCACCTCAGATTTTCATTAAATTTGGTGGGATAGTAAAGAACCTTAAGTTAATTAACTATGTAAAATTTTAGCCCTCAATAATCCACGATATCCATACAGCAATTCTGTCAATATGAGAAAAAATGTAAAAATGTTGCATACTATGTCAACAAAAATAATTCATAACTTCTCTTCTAATTGAGGTAGAATCTTAAACTTGGGCTTATTTTAAAGCTAACGAATCATACTTTTCAATAAAAATAGGTTTGCATCGAAGTATCGAATTCTTTATTGAATGGTTACGTGAATCACATTTTAACATTGAATATCTAAAAATGCGGGGCACAAATTATTTCGCGAAAAATATGTGTTAGAGCATTCTCCCCTTGGTGTAAGTTTCATTTTGGGAACGTTTCAGGAATGTCAGTAATATATATATATATATATATATATATATATATATGTCAATGTCTTGGTTTGTAGCACTTAAACCCAATTTACACCAACACTGCATGCGTGCGAGTTCGTACTTGTCTGATTATTATCTGCGTCGTCGATCTGTCAGACTGTCATGAGTGGCAGTTTATACAGTCTTCAATTTATACAAAACGTGCGATCTGTTTCAAGAGCAGTTTCGTTAGTTTTTTTTAGAATGTGGTAGTTTTGTGCGATGTAATGGAGTCGCGTTTTAACTTATATGTTTGCTGCAATCCCTTCGAGAAATCAGGGCATTGTAATTAGAGGAAAAATTTAAGAAGTGTTATATCGTGGATGCTTAATGTATTTCCTGATCTAAAACAGGAACAAAAGGTGTGCGCTATGTGTCGCAAAGAAATAAAATAATATAATATGATGCTATTACGCAGAATCCTCAGAATGACTCTAGTAATGAAGAATACGTCGATTCTACAGCAAATGTAAGTTCATTAAATACAAGTCTTTTTGACCAAGGTGTGTTCCTTATTAAACAAAAAAGGCTACAACAAGAGAAATATAAGAGACAAAAATTTGAAAATATTGAAAAAGTCTTAAAAGATAAAGTCTTCGATATTAAAGACGCCGAGGAACCAGGACCTTCATCAAGTCCTGATTCTGAAATTTTGTCTCAGTTGTAGGAAAATTTTCAAAATTCAGGTAAAAGTGAGAAAATCACCATTTTAACACTACTACCTAAAAGCTGGAGCGTAAATAATATATAAAAAAAAGTTTCTTTCAGCTTCCGAATACATAATTCGGAAAGCCAAAGTCCTGGCAAAGGAAAAGGGAATTTTGTGTTCACCAAATCCGGAACCTGGAAAACCCTTGCCCGCGGCTGTTGCCGGTAAAGTTAAAGAATTCTGTTGTTCTGACGAGATTAGCAGAATGATGCCTGGTAAGAAATATTTGTTATGATTAAAGAATCAGGGAGTAAATCACATGGGCAGAAATGAATTATATGCAGCGTTTAAAAATTCTAACCCTGAAATGAAGGTAATATTCTCCAAATTTTCAGCTCTTAGACCAAGAAATTGTATTCTAGCTGGAGTTAGTGGGACTATACTGTCTGTGTATGTGTCCTCATCAGAATGTAAAACTCATGCAGGAAGCAATTTATTAAAGTATCAGGTCTACGTGGATTTCTAGAAAATTTTTCTTTATACCTTCCAACTTATCAACATTTCTTGGCCACTATGGTGTGCAATCCTCCTCATATAAATTGCTTGTTCAGGAAATGTACAGAATGTCCTGAACCATTCAAAATAAGAGAGGGTTTAGAGAAATGTTTCGAATAAAGCTTCAGTGAATCAGTGACCTACAAGCAGTGGATGACGACTGACTGATCAACGCTTGAGACCATAGTGAAACCCAAAGGCAAATTTTTCGACTGTCTCTTGGAGAAACTTGGTGATTTACTGACTCATTCATTTATATCACCTGAACAAAGTAAATTTCCACGTGATATGGAATCATTTCTACAGCCATCTTGTGTTATGCGACTTCGCTGAAAACTATTATTTCGTAATCCAAGATGAAATTCAGTCACACCACAGGACTGATGTGCAGACAACCATTCATACTTTCGTAATATATTATAACGAATCGTCATCCGATACAGTCTCTATTAAAAATCTGGTAATAATTTCACACTGCCCGAAACATGACACTACAGTTTCAAAAAATCTAATGGAGTCATTAAAACAAACATCTGTAATTCACCACAAAAATTATGTATTTCTCTGATGGATTCTCTGCTCAGTATAAAAATAGAAAAAATTTCCTGAACCTCACATTACAGGAAAAAGATTTTAGATTTCCAGCAGAATTGCATATTTTTGCATATCGTATGGCAAAAGAGCATGCGACGTTACACTTAAAAATGTTTGCGGCTCGTGCTAGTTTGCAGAGACCATCCGATAAACAAATAACTACACCTAGGAAATTGTACGAGTACGACTGGACAAGGGATCATCTCTCAAACATTAATACCGTTTATGTGACTGAAGAGGAAAACATGCTTGCTCTTTGATTTCCAAAATCCACCGCAGTGCCTGGAACACAAGTTTCATACAGTCCTGCTGTTTAGGATGGGTATTATGTACTTGCTAAGCAGTTTTAAAATGCAGCGGAAACAACGGAGCATCCTGTCTGGAAAGATGATCAGGCTATTTCATCTTAGCAATGAAAGGTAAGCATTTCTTACAGAACTTTAGGTTTAACTAAATTCATGCGACAATAATTTATTTGAGGTAATAATTAAAAAAATTCGAATTATGTACTACATGTTAAATTACATAGCGACATTCAAGAATATGATCAAATATAATTAAATACAACAAATGTGTAGGACATAATTTTTCTCGACTTATACGGTTAGCTTACGCTTGCAGTGACATAACAATTTTTATCTTTGTAACCTATGATGATTCCAAGTTGAAACTTATCAGTTCATTATATCACTAATTGAAGCGTACTATATTTTTTATTGCTTAAAATTGAACCCCCGCATTTTTAAATATGAATATATGAAAATAGTTTCACCATGTCTTTTTAGTGTAATTGAATATATGCAGAAAACAATATAAGCAATAAAAACTATCACATATTAAGAATGTATCACTCAATTTTTGTAAATTTATCTGGAGACGTTGTTGAGATATATAATTTTAATTGAAGCGGCGTGCTTACAAAAATATGATTTTTTTTCATGTTTGAAACGCCACTGACAGAAAACGAAAAGCACAGGACATATGAAACTCGGGAGTTTTAGTTAGCGCGGCAGGTAAAACAAACCCTCAAATTTTGAAAGAAATCTGAGTCGGTCGGGTTGAGCGCCTTGTTGATTTGATATGGAATGACCCATACTTTAAATTAGCACTTATTTCTCGTTCCCTCTAAGCGGAACACGGTATATAAGAACTTATCTAAAGAAAAACTTTTGCTATTATCACTCAAACTTTTGTATCTAGAGAAACTCTTGAGGAATTCTTTATCTTTATATTTTTCAACGAACTCTTAAAAAGCATACACTAATATTAAACACATCGTGAAAAAAATATATTTAACTCCTTAAGTGTCATGGGAAAGTTGAGGAAATATATTATTATTATTAGGTTTAATTTTGTCATTCTTGTTTGTATTGTTACAACGTATCTGAATGGAATGTCTTTTCTCTCCTCTTATGTTTTACATGTATATAAAGAACACTCATTCGCCCAGTAGTTACTTATGGAGCGGGAACGTGGACAATGAAACTGGGAGATGAGAACAGCCGTATCATCTTTGAAAGAAAAACTGAATTACGATACATCTACTATATTCTATACAGTGTACACTTTTACTTAATAGGCTATAGAATGTTTACCGTCAACATTTCCAAATCGATATTATTGGGTTGCGGTTTTATATTCACTTGTTTACATACTGTATTATACTTTCACTCGTAGGCTTATAGGCTATTACCATAGACCACAGTGATAAAATATAGAACCCTGGATCTCTAGATATGTATAAACTTGAGATTAAATTAAATTAAATTAAATTAATTAAACTAGATAGGTATGCTTAATTTTAACAGAGACGAGGAAAAGAATCTTCATTTTCAATATGAGTACTAAATTACGTATTTAAAGGTATGCTTACGTTGTACGATACACAGTCCGCCCTTACAAAAATACGCTTGCTGTAACCTTCTGTTTTCTCCGGAGAAATCAGGAGTAATAAATTCATGATTGCTGTGCAAGGAAGTTTGGACATTTGAATGCACTTTCTCGCTTACAGTTTTTCAGGCGAGAATATCTACATGCCAGGTAGTGCAATACAACCTTCATTTTTTTTAATGAAGTCACTGTTTCTCTCTCATTAAGAGCAACAAAATGCACTACATTTTTATATATCTGTCGCTTTATTTCGCAAGCTAGTGACTCCAACATCTGCCGATTTTTAAAGCGACTAAATAACGAAAATTGGGATAAAAAAACTTTAGTAAGAGTATTTAAACATAAGACACAATGATGGAAGCAAGACGCTCGCTGCGCTAGCGGATATTTTCCATCCTTGTCACACGTATCTGCTGACTCTGTCTTTCACGTCTCAAGCAACATGTGCCAACGCTGTACACCAGCGAGCACTGTATAGGGATATTTTATGCGAAGTTTTACCGCTAGATGGCAGGAGCGTTCCATGCGGCGCAACATGTTGTAGGCTTATGTTATGTCATATGCTACAATTGATTACGTTTTCCCGCTTGTTGGTTTTTTGTGTGTGTCAAAATTAGATTTACAATTATTTTGTACAATCTAGTATAATTTGATATAATTCAATATTTTCTTACCTCATAATTTAATTTAATTTACAATAAATAATAACGTAAACCTGTATAATATTGAGCGATTCCACTTAAGAGATGGATGGAGAAATCTGCAGTATGCAGAATATAGATACGAGTAATTTGGATGTTCATGAACCTAAACGAGAACTTTGAGAATGAGGTGCACGAATAAAAAAATAGGAACTATGTCGAAGGTGAATATGTTCTTTAATCATTAGTATTTATGAACCGTACGCTAAAAACAGGATATGCAGCCACCAATGTGTTTTTTTTTATAGGGAAGGGAATATCGAGATTGAATTCCTTGTATTTTTTTCTGTAGTTTCAGAAAGATCAAATGCAATTTTTAATAGGATGATATAATATGATCGCAGTAGTATCACGATTAGTCGTGCGTTTTGTAGGTTAAGGACATGCAGTTTTGAATACTACGTAGGATGATTTTGAAATTTGAAGTTAAAACATGGTTTTAATAATTAGGGTACAGTACCTTAAAAACATAATTCACGAAATGGATTTCACTACGGATCGTCCTGGATAATAAACATTCCAGTTTATCGAGAGTTTACTGCAGGCGTAAACTTCGGAGACTCCTACAACTACTGCATAATAAAATCTAAGCTAACACAGCTTGCTGTCGAGGTTACATATGCCTTTATTAATTTTTCTTTTTCCTCTTCCAAAATGAAACTGTAGTCAACAATTCCTTACTTGAAGTAGTTACTTTTATTTAATAGCTAGCACTTTCGAGGCGCAATTTAATTACTTATATTTTTAAGGTTTAAAGCATATATTCAGAATATTTCGGGACTTGATTGAAGACAAAAAGCTTTCTCTGGTTTTTACATATAGGAACATAACAGAAATATGCCATTTTTAGTTGTTTTTAAGAGTAGCCTATTTAATATACTAATACACTACGTATATCCTCAATGTTTATATACCGAAAAACAAATGCACACGCAAAGCGCATCCCTCAAAGCAACGAGCACAGAATGTATAGAGTAGACATGAACAGCTTCAAGGTGAAGCCGATTTTGTGGACAGTCGCCATTATGATGCTACCAAAACATTGGGCTCCCGGTTAGCACATGGGCAGTTGATTGTGATATTGCATCGTTGTTTTAATTAATAAATGAAATAATTTAAACATGCCTACATGTGCTGCGTATGGCTGCACAAACAGGTTTTCAAAAAAAAAAAAATTCCTGGAATAACTTTTCACAGGTAAATATGCATGTGTGAAATGTACTTATTACAGGTAGATAATGAATGATTTAGCCTAGGTTAGTCGGTTAGATTCATATTGTTCACGTATTAGTTTGATTAAGAGAAAGGATTAGTGTATTGATATTATTTAATTAATTTTTATAATCACTAAATCAGACTTACGCTTTGTAGACTTAGCATTTACGAGCGAAGCTAACCTAACAACCCAAGTTGGAAGTTTGTGTTGCGTGCTATAGAAAATGGGTGTATCTAGGTTTCTCTTAAACCGAATGCAGGTATTCGTTTGATGAAGGAAAAGAAATAGTGTATTAATATTATTGTAATTAATTTTTATAACCACGAAATCAGACATGCTTTGCAGCTAACCTAACAATCCATGTTGGAAGTTTGTGTCGCCTGCTATAGAAAATGGGTGTACCGAGGTTTCTCTTCAACCGAATGCATGTATTCGTTTGATGAAGAAAAAGAAATAGTGTATTAATATTATTGTAATTAATTTTTATAATCACGAAATCAGATGATAATGAGAATGCTGACAGCTGCTGTCTTAAAGCAATCAGAAAGGTACATCACACAACTTATATATTTTTCAAGATTATAATCCTAACAGTCTCTGAAAAAGAAAATTAAGTGTACGCACTTTTAACATTGGTAAGCTAGGACCTATCCGAAAACTCATACAAAAGTAGCTTCATTAATCGGTCGTGATCTAACTTGACCCACTTGATAATAAAACTTCACTTTTGTTCGCCGTTATAATCTAATTATATACTATAAACGAAGAGCCTATCAAATATTATATGGTTAAGAGTATTCCACTTTTTCTCTAAACAAAATCGGGACATCTATACGAAATACTGGCAAAAGGAAGAGAATGATAATTTGCGTTAAGAAGCAAGTTGCATTATTAAATCGAAGCAAATGGATCAACCTATAAAAGTAATTATTATAGGGTAGCATTTTTATTGGACTAGTAGCAAAATAAGGTCAAACTGTTATCTTCCTTTTTTATCATTATTGTTTGTTTAACCTTCCAGAGTACCTATTAAATATCATACTGCAATTTGAAGAGCTGTCAATTTAAATATGTGATTTATCGATGACAGTTTTGAATTTTTGCTAAAAATACGTGCCTAGCGATTCTGTATTACGAAACAAACAAGAAAGTGTGAATCCTTCAGGAAATTAGGGACATATGGAATTCTTATTATCGTAAGATCTTCTATAGCGTAATAGCTATTTTGCAATGTTTTGGTAGCAACAAGATGGCGTCAGGTCCATCAAACCGGCTTAACTCCGTCCAATGGTATTAAGATGCTAGTGTCTACTCTATGTATTCTGTTCTCGTTGCCTCAAAGTACACGTGCGCTATTTGTTGGTGCTAGTTCAGGATATCCGTATTGGTTTAGGCCATATGCCTTCTTATTCTGAAACCGCTACAGAATACGTAGACCATGCTGTCATCAATTATTTGCGCTATACTGGAGAATTACCACGGTAGCTTCGAACCATAGACTTACTAAATAACCGCCTTTGAACCGTGCCGTTACGTTTACCACCAAATTTAACTACATACACAATGTTGCCAACATAAGAACATGATTTTGGTCTGTGGTGTCGTTAGAAGGAGAAATTTGTTTCTTTTTCTCTTTACCTCCTTCGTTCTGAACATTACTGAGAGATAGCACCATTGTTGCTCTCATCTATTGCAATGATTTTTCCCTGGACCACCAATTTCCTTAGACGACATTTCTACATAGAAGGTTAAGACAGATCTTACAAGCGATCTCCAGTTACTAACAGTATGGTCATCAAAATTGTGTCCATTTTATTTCGAACTAAAATCTCTCTCGCATTTTCTTTTGTTTCATCACGGCCAAATGGATTTATCTCTTCGGTATCGATGTTTCTAGTAGGTCATGACATTTATGACAGTTTTTGTTTCGTAATATTGATAGACGGTAATATAATTAAAGCGGTGAATAATTTCATAGCCCCTAAAAGTTTTTTTTTTTTTTTTCGTAAAAGGCTAGGTATTTCGTCTAGGCCACAAATAAAACTGCAACGCGGTTATAATTATGTACTTAATGCTTTGGTGAACATTGACCGGACATTTACTTTCCGTTATTTAAATGATATTCCGTGAACCACACCTTTTTCCTCTTTATTTCGTTGTCATAACCTACTTTAAGGTCTTACTACATAAGCATTTTCTTTTACTGCATTCAAAACATCGTCGTTATACTGCATAAATCTTGCACTTGACTAATGGAGTGATTTATTTAAGAATATAGTCACGAATTTTACTACCACCATTGCGATTGTCTTCTGTTTGACACGGCTCGGTACGGCCCGGTGACTAGTGGCCAGCGAGTAACGTTGACTGTCGACATTGCTCTGCAGTGGGTGTTATGCAGTTGTTCCCCAATTGAATTTGAGCTCTAAATATATTAGCAATCCTGCAGGTCATGGCCTTCGTGTAATAGCCTATTGTTTATTGTAGTGTGTGTTTTGTTTTATTCTAAAATATGCTAAAATGCAATTAGTTCTCAAAATTGACGACAGATGGATTTTAGAAAATAGGAAAATGACGTAGGAAAATTGACATTTTACTGAAAACTACTATTTTTCTGAAAACTTTTGGTTCCAAGCTTCAAAATGAGGGGTCATTTATTAAAATCCGTTCAGCCGTTTTTTCCGTAATTTCTATTATCAGTTCAAATTATATACAGTATATCTATAGATTTGTTAGAAAAATTGCATCTTGTTAGGTTTTTTCGTTTACAGTAACGCTTTCACTCTTGAATATTTCTGATTCTGTAAGTTCTATAGTGTTGTTTTACACCCCATTTTAAAAGGAATATCAAGAGCTTCAATTTCATATGCACTTCTACTATCAAACCTCTCATTCCTTCTCTGTTGATTTTAAAAGAATTCTTGTTTCCTCTTTGAGTTTCAGATTCTGTTAGCCAATAAATTCGTCCTGTTATTGTTGTAGGATCCACTTTGGTCAATACCGCAGTTTTATGCACAACAAACATATCAGAAAATTGAGGATATTTGAAGGGCTGAGAAGATCCAGGTGGTTCCAAAGAACTTATTTTTATTTCATTGCCTTCTACTCCTAATAAATAACCTGTTCATCATTAATTCCAGTATTGGCATGCAACAAAACCGCAGTGTCGATATCCACATCATCAACTTTACTGTTACCATTATTTTATACTCAAGTCCTCTGAAAATTAGTAGCTTTTAACGAAAACTTTAGTCTCATTTACAGAACTGTAACTAAAATTGTTGAGTACCTACCCTTTATTGTGTTTGCTGATTGAAACTTACTCTTCAGAATCTTTTCCTCTGCTAAACATTTTACCGTTCCTCCCACACCATCACACGCATTCTTCCCATGTGAGGATGCGAAAAAAAAAATTCCACTCATCCTTAATGTTAAATTATTTCTCATGATGACAAACATTAAGGAAGTTGGACTTATTTCTGTATTGTGATGCTGCTTCGTGTGAAAAGTAGTGAAGTTTTTCAGGTACGGCTAGTTAACAAATAAAATATTACTAATTATATTGTGATACGCGAACATTTCTGTCAAGTTGATTACTAATTTCTTCAAATGCATGTAGAGATTTATACACTGTGCCTACAGTTCTTATTATACAAAGCAGCACTTGAATGCACTAAAATACACTTTCAGATTTAAAATATCCACGGTTGTTTACAACTATATGTGGTGATATCTCCTATGTAATGTCATGTGACGAACACACCAATATAGGCTATCCACTTTTTCTGCCATTTGTAATACTTTCATTTCTCGAACATCACAAAAACTTTAAATTCTTGCCACCACAAGCCTTTGAAACTTCCTTTGATTATTTGACGTCTTTTTTTAAATTGGTTTAACGATGTTGTATCAACTACTAGGTTATTTAGCATCGATGGGATTGGTGACAGCAAAATGATATTTGGAGAGATGAGGTCGAGGATTCGCCATAGATTACATGACATTCGCCTTACATTTGGGGAAAACCTCGGATAAACCTCAACCAGGTAACTTGCCCCAATCAGGATTTAAACCCGGGCCCACTCATTTCACGGTCAGATGTGCCTACCATTACTCCACAACAGTGGACCGAACAAGGGTTATGTACATTAATTCTTTTGACTTTTGGTTAGCTTTCTTAAGAATACACATAGAGAAATGTAGTGCTTTCCAGGCTATCCTTTTAATATTAGTGACTTATTTCAACCAGTTTGTTACTAAAATATATACAATACCTAAGTGTTTACTTGTGGCACTGGTGATCCATTTAATTGGTTTGTGAGACGAATTTATTTTTGTGTTCTACCAGAAGGATACATATTGATTTACTTTTGCTCACATTGACTTTTAATTTTATTTGTTGTAGTCCAGTTTTCAATAACATCAAGATAGTTTTGCAAGGTGGTGATATAAGATTTATCACTAATTTTTTCTATATTTATACAGTCGTCCACGAATAACCTTGCCTGAGAAGTGGTATTTCTATTTCAATCGAACACAGAAGGCCATGCTATACCGACTAGCTACCGAGGCCGACCAAACCAACGAAACTTATTAAAGAATTATTCAACCTGATTATTTTGGATTGTATTGAAACTTTCAGGAATCATTCTCCCCAGAGGTCTATATTAAAATATATTTTTTGAAAAATTGTATCTTGTTAGGTTTTGGTGTAATTCATTTTTAAAATCTGCAAAACAAAGTTATTTTACACTCATTTTAAAGAGAATTTCAGGGGCTTCAATTTTATGTGTACTTCTATTATCAAACTTCTCATTTCTTCTGTGTTAATTTTAAAAGTAATTTCTTGTTTGTTCTTTGAGTTTCAAATTCTGTTAGTCAATAAATTCTTCCTGTTGTTGTTGTAGGATCCACTTTGGTCAATGCCGCAATTTCTTTCTGTGTCCATAGTTTCGTAAAATAATTTAACCAAGTATTTTTATCAATTATATCTATAGCAGCTTATTCTTTCTATATTATGATGTACCGAAGTACATATGATATTTTCATGCAGATATTCTGCGTCATCATATGATTAAAGATGAGTGGAACAGAGAAACAGAGAGCTGAAAACCCGGGTTCAAATCCCGGTGCCGGAGAGAATTTCTCTCTGTTCCACTCATCTTTCAGCTGATTCTTTCACTTCTTGATTTAATTTTAAAAAAATTGTATACGTTTTTGGGTTTTTGGCTAGTTATATCAGTTTCTAATTTATTTACAAACGTATTCCAATTTTCTCTATGTTTTTTCTCGCTGCCTTTTTTCTAATAGCTCTTTTTTAGTTTATATGTAATTTCATTTTCTAATTTTCCTGATGTTATAAATTTGTTTAATGCAGATCTTTTCTCTTCAATTATTTTTGCTAACTCGCTGTCCCAATTTCTTACACCTTTATTTATTTTCCATTTAGATTTTGTGTCATATGTGGGATAATTAATTTAATAATGTTATTACCAGGATTTGAAAAAAAAGCAATCGTCTGTAATGGCTGGAAAAATACTTTTCAATCACGCTTCTACAGTTCGACAATGCTGACTATTCAGAATTTTGCCTGATAGGTGAGCCACCATAAAATCTTTAAAGTCCTTGTTATTACTGAAGCCAAATGTCTCTCTACTGTCAAGAGTTCATTTTATTTATACTTGTTAAGACCTCATTCATAGACTAGTTATCGCTTTCAGTTTTGATACTACATACATTGAAATTAATTTACCACCTGGTTTCGCGGCCAGACGCGCTAACCGTTACTCCACAGGTGTGGACTAGTTCAGATGAAAAGAAAATGATTAGTATGACCGCTTATTCGTGTATATATATATATATATATATATATATATATAATAGGCCTACGTTATGAACACGTTGGATTTAATGTGGACGAGAAACATACAGTTATTTATCTGCTCCCATATAGCATCATATAATACACCTATAAAATGAAGACATGTAGAAATAGAAAAGAGGAAACATGTTGAGGTAGGGGGTTGTAATTCTTCCCCTTTCGGATCAATTTCAGAAGATGGATACCTGCTTTTCCTTCATATTCCAAATTTCTAATCTTGTGCACACAAAATAAATTAGTGCCTTTTCGTGAGCATCATGATGTGCATTCAACAAACACAGACAAATCTGTTCTTTTTAATATTTTGTGACAATTGTTATTAGTGGGGTATCCGTATACTGAAAATTAAAAATAATTAGCTATCGTACATCAAATGATGACAGATTGTATATTGAACGCAAACAACATTATATCAGCCATGTACCAAAATGTCGTCTACGTGTGTTGAAAAATTAGGGTAAAACAGGCTTCTGTATGCTACAATTTAGCGACATATCAAAGTCTTATTGTAACATAACATCACATTACAATGAGAAAGAAATTCGCAGATGGCATGACGTAAAGTCAGTCCCACAGTCGTATTAATCTATGTACTCTTTAGGTACTCTGCCATCTAGTGTTGGTTATCGCAAGCTCATTTCTCGACAGTGGCGACGCATAGCGTCCGTTATTTTCCATATGTTGCCAATATTAGTACACGCTTGACTCATATGTTACTTCTATGATCTAGGGTAATAGCATGAACAGCATGACACGTTTCCAGTTGGTAAGTTACCAACTAGACTAGTTTTCCATAATATAAATAAAGTATTCTGATTATTGAAATATATCGAATTCAGTAACAATGAGGTTAACAATACGAACTGAGCAATGCTTCATTATTGCGTGCATTCTTCACCTCAAGAGTACTCTGATGAATAATATCCCCTTCTTTATATATCTCAATCGTCACTTTTACCGACGTTAGACCTAAAAAATAAATATATGACGAAATATAGCATCTCCAGTGATGTCAGAATGCACTTGCTCGTCAGTCGACATATGTTTAACATTTTATTTTTAATATAATCTCCTGCTTACAGGGTCGACCTGGTTGGCGAGTTGGTATAGCGCTGGCCTTCTATGCCCAATGTTGCGGGTTCGATCCCGGGCCAGGGATCGCTTAAATGCGCCAGGCTCATGTCAGTAGATTTACTGGCGTGTAAAATAAATCTTGCGGGACAAAATTCCGCCACATCCGGCGACGCTGATATAACCTCTGCAGTTGCGAACGTCGTTAAATAAAACATAACATTTAACATCTCCTTACAGGTCTCAGCGAGTAAGAGGATTGGCCATTTGGAGATATTTCGGCGACTATTTTCCTGTTCGTCTAGTAAAAACAGCCGAATTGGATCCGAATCTGAGTTACATGTTTTGTGTTTTTCCACATGGCGTTCTGGGCCTTGGAACTGCCATTAACTTCGTTACTGATGCTAACAAAGTGGATGAAGTTTTCCCAAACCACAAATCTTATTTGGCTACTCTGACTTACCATTTTAAATTACTCTACGTCCGGGAATTAGGACATGCTCTTGGTAAGTGATGGCAATTAGCTTAGCCTACATGTAAAAGCCTTTATGTGGTGATTATGTGTGCATCCATAAAATTGCACGAAACATAATATCGAAGCACATTTATAATAATACAAGATCTTCCATATATTAAACTGGCTTCATATCACAAGCTCAGCGGTACTTTCTATTTTACGCCTCGATGTTGGCTGCCGTTTCTGTGGTTGTATCTTTACTTTTTAAAAGGGGAAAAAATGTTTATAAACAGCTTAAAAATGAGTGAAAGTGGGTCACAGGTTTGTCACAGGACACAAAGTGTCCTCCTGTTTCAATACATTTTTGACATCTTTGAAGATCGTTCTCAAACATTCGACTATTTTCTTGTTACGAAAAGTTAGAAATGACTTGTTGGATATTTTCTTTCACTTTCTGCATAAATTAAACTATGTACAAAAACACACTGCAATATTATGTTATACAATACCTCAAACAATTCAAGGGGTGAGAATGATATAGCGTATTAAAGTTTTAGAGTTCAATGCTGTTAGGTGCGGCATTTACTTACGTCATTTGTTACTTAATTTTATAATATTTTACCAGTAGCTTCCTCATATGTATAAGAAAAATGAACTCACACACACAAAAAAACTTTTTTTTGTTAAAAATGTGGCTTTAGACTATCTCACTCCCACCCCTTCAATTAAAACAAAAAAAAAAAAAGACAGCTTACACTCTCGCTTACCCCCACCATAAGTTCTTACTGTAATCTACGGCGAACACAGGCATTTGGTTTCACGAGATACCGAATGACCTATATCTTCAGTGTTCTCAAATCATTAGAAAAACACACAGTAGCTTGCAATAGATTCTTGCTTAATCAAGAAAAAGACTATCAACATAACTTTCAGCCTAAATAATTTAATGAATAAGAACAACAGACAAAACTATACAAAATTTCTAGGACTTTTTATAGACTCCAGTTTAACATGGGAAAATCATATCGAATATACATGCACAAAGTTGTCAAGACTTCTATAATTTGTTAATGAAACTAGTGACTTTCGTTTCTCAAAATTATTTATAGTAAGATGTGCCTGCTTTTCTTTCTTTCAATCGATAATCCGATATGCCTTAATTTTCTGGGGAAATTGTATCAAAATTGGGAGTGTCTTCATTTTGCAAAACAAAGCCATTAGAATTTTATGTAAATAACACTTTCTTGAACATTGTTAACCATTTTTCATACAATCACTGACATTAACAGTCATAAATTTCTATAATTCTTGTCCACACCTGTGGAGTAACGGTTAGCACGTCTGGCCGCGAAACCAGGTGGCCCGGGTTCGAATCCCGGTCGGGGCAAGTTACCTGGTTGAGGTTTTTCCGGGGTTTTCCCTCAACCCAATATGAGCAAATGCTGGGTAAATTTCGGTGCTGGACCCTGGACTCATTTCACCGGCATTATCACCTTCATCTCATTCAGACGCTAAATAACCTAAGCTGTTGATAAAGCGTCGTAAAATAGCCTACTGAAATAAAATAAATCTATAATTCTTTACACTAGACATAATGTCGACAATTACTTATTAGTGGCCATGATCATGAAATTAGAAATAGTGAACAAATTCCATACTTCAGATTACATAAGACTAACACAAACGTTTCTGTTACGGGGATGAAATTATATAATAAGCTTCCCAATCAATATTATAAGTTACCGATCAAAAGCTTTAAAACTAGATTTTATAATTTGGCTGTTAATAAATCCTTTTTACTCTCTCGGTTTTTTAATTTTTTTTACATAAATTCACATAAAATTGTTTTTTTAATAAATGCATTTATTTTTATTACTATTAATACATTAAGTGTGAATTGTTATAATTAATTTTCATAATTTTAAAATATTTCGTGTTTTCATTGTTTTAATTAATGTTTACTGTTTCAAATAATTTTATTTATATTTGTCTTTTTCAAATGTATCATATGTGACGAAGCTTATTACTTGTATGTCTAATGGCCTTTCATTCATTCATTTATTTTATTCCATAGATCTTACATCAGCAATGAAGCTTTAAGATGTGGAACAAGTCAAAATTTTACAATATTACAATTATAGCTAATTTTTACAAATTTTTAGAGTTTTACAATTTAGTAATTTTCTACAATTTTTTAAATGTTGTGCAATTTTTTACAATATTTTGGCGAGATGTAGTGAGATGAGGTGAGGACCGAGGATTCGCCAAAAGATTACCCGGCATTTGCCTTTTGGTTGGGGAAAACCTCGGAAAAATCCAACCAGGTAATCAAATCAAAGGGGTGAAATAAAGTGATGCCGAGGACTCCCCATAGACCATCCGGCTTCAGTCCCACGACTGGGGATAACCTCGGAAGAAACCATTCAATGAGACCAAAGGGAGATCCAACCCAAACCCGAACGCAGCTCCGGATCAGCAGCCCAGTGAGTCTGCCAACTGAGCTACATCAATGGCTCTACTAAAAATATACAATACACGCAAACGATCATTCATCAGTTGAGCTCTATGTATAATACAAAACAAATAAGTTAATTAAATGTAAGGCATAAACAATTCAATCAGTTGTGTTACACAGAAATTGATAATACATATCATGCAAACTACTTCAAATTCCACACACAAACAATTTATCAATACAGCTATACAGATTACTATTCAATTTAAAGCATATAAAATTCATCGGCCAAAACTATACAAACATATAAGTTACAATACAAAGTAAGCAGATTAATTCAATTTACAAGTATACTTTCATTAAGCTATACAAATTTGTGCAATTAATATCAAGTAGGTTAATTCAATTTATAATCATAAACAATTCATCAGTTGAGCTATACAGACTACTATACAATTTACAACATATACAATTCATCAATTGAGCTACACAGATTACAATTCAATTTATAGTATATACAATTCATCAGTAGAGCTATACAGACTAATATTCATTTTTAAAGCATATACAATTCATCAGCCAAACTATACAAACATATACAATCAAATTAGTTCAAATTACAAACTTATTTTCGTTAAGCTATACAAAATTGTACAATTCATATGAACTAGATTAATTCAATTTATAAGCTTAAACAATTCATCAGTTGACCTATACAGTATACTATTCAAATTACAGCACATACAATTCATCAGTTTACTGATTGAGAAATAAGCGCTGGTAATATCATATTTTGAGAACTTTACTAATCTAATCTAAACTGTCACAACACTATTACCTCGACATGGGCTGATGAAAGCCTTTCATTTTAAAATAATTATTGTTGGCTGAGGAAAACATTATAACAATTATGTCATATGATTCGTAATTTCTCTTCTTCATTATCTGTGAACTCCTCACTTTATTTATCACTAGCCGTACCCGTGCGCTCCGGTGCACCAGTTAGAAATAAATATAAAGTAATTACATAATTAAAATAGGACATTTGATCCAGGGAACATTCGTGATTGATGGAACGATAAATTGTTTAGTATGTTACTTAATTTAAATTGTATTTAAGAAAATTAAAATGCGATCATTTTGATCCAGAGACCACTCATTTGGTGCAATGACAATTCCTTTAACATGTTTCTTAATTGTTATTACATGCAACCATAGTTTAATTAAGATTGACATATCATTTAGTTTTAATGTGTATACTTTATATTACTTCCTATATGTTTCCACTGAATTATGGTAATAACTTAATTTTAACCCTTGTTTTTTTACGTCTTCAGTAAATGGCGCTTGGCCTACTATGGTTCTGAACCCTTCAAATAACTTAAATAGTGATATGTAATTATATTCCTTTCTTTCGAAAATGTAAGAATTCACGATCTCTTATACACCATTGCCATGGAATGAATAACTGTGTTTTTTCTTCCTACTCAAAAATTTTATATTTTGCACATAGGAGTTATTGCAGGAACAACAACGCTATAATCTGAGGCGGCGGTGAATATGTATTGTATTGTTATTTTAAAAGTCTTGTATATCCTTAAATATCAGCCCTATCAAAATTTTACATAGAATAAAACTTACCGGAAATCATTTTTAAAGAAACTTTTGTTATGTAACATTTTTCACAAAAAGCAATAATAAGCGAGATAATGCGATTTATTTAATTCAGGCCCTTTAAATAAAGTATTTTGAATGCCACATAGCCTAAAATCTAAGTTACAACGAACTTAATTTATATTTGAAGGTAACAAACATCCAAACAGACAGACATACAAACAAAAATTTAATAAAGCGATTATCGGTCTCAGGATGAATAATTATACATTTTAACACTAATTATTTTTGCAAAAGCGAAAATTACCACAAAAATTAGATTACATATTTATTATTAGTACTAGCCGTACCCATTAGATTACATATTTATTATTAGTACTAGCCGTACCCGTGCGCTCCGCTGCACCCGTTAGAAATAAATATTAAGTAATTACATAATTAAAATAAGACATTTGATCCAGGGAAGATTCGTGTTTGATAGAAGGATAAATCGTTTAATATGTTACTTAATTTAAATTGTATTTATATAATTAAAATGCGATCATTTGGTCCAGAAACCACTCATTTGGTGCAATGACAATTCCTTTAACATGTTTCTTAATTTTTATTACATGCATCCATGCTTTAATGAAGACTGACATATCATTTAGATTTAATGTGTATACTTTATTTTACTTGTTATATGTTTCCATTGAATTATGATAATAACTTAATTTTAACCCTTGTTTTCTACGTATTCAGTAAATGGCGCTTGCGCCACTATGGTTCTGAACCCTTCAAATAACTTAAATAAATTATATTATATTATATTATATTATATTATATTATATTATATTATATTATATTATATTATATTATATTATGTTATATTATATTATATTATATTATATTATATTATATTATATTATATTATATATAAAATGTGTTGATAACGGATGTACACCGATAAGTACTGTAAGTTTTCAATTTGTTATGGGGGCTCTTGAGTCTCAGGAGGAACAAATTTTATTTTACAACAGCGCAACATAATGTGCTTGGCTGATTACCCAATTTTTTTGCATTGCATTTAATGCATATGTATTTTATTTATTTTAACACGATTCAATTGAGCATAGTTAAAATTTGGATTATAAAATAATGGAATGCTAAGCTAACATATTATTACTGCATACTAAATCAATACACTCTTGTGGTTCGTTAATTCTCTGAGATAAACATTATTTTAAGATATACAGGAAACGAATACACAGAATAGCCTATCAAGTTGTTTGTGCATAAGAATCTATTTTAATCTTACCTGTCCTCAATTCACTCCGAAGTTACTGTAATAACATTATAGCATTTTGTCCATATAGAGAAACTACACTTTCCAATGGTGAAATAATAATTACACAAATCGGTTAATTTAGCTTCCGATATTACTTCATACAAACACAGAAACATTCTCTGTACGCTATGATTGATAGCTTTCGATTGTTATTGACAAAGGCCCCTTATATACGAATTCATTTGTTTATTTCATTACACCGCCTTAGATGGCAGTTATTTTAATTTTAAAACTCATTTATCTCATTAAATATCAGTCCTATCAAAATTTTGCTTGGGATAAAACGTATTGGAAATTATTTTAAAGAAACGTTTGTTATGTAAAATTTTTCACAAAAATCAATAATAAGCGAGATATTTCGATTTATTTAATTCAGACCACCTCATAACCCCCCTTTTAAATAATGTATTTTGAATGCCATATAGCCTAAAATCTAAGTTAAAACGAACTTAATTTATATTCCAATTTTCATCGAAATCCGTTCAGCCATTATCGCGTGAAAAGGTAACAAACATACAGACAGACAGACATACAAACAACAATTTGAAAAAAAGCGATTTTCGGTTTCAGGGTGGTTAATTATATATGTTAGGACCAATTATTTTTGGAAAATCTAAAATTACCAGAAAAATTTCGGCTACAGATTTATTATTAGCATAGATAGATTATATTATATTACATTATATTGGGCCTATATTATATTATATTATATCTTATATATTATTATAGGTGCTAACATTGTTAAAAATGGCTTAATTCCAACTTCCTTTCTTTAAATATATCTAAATCAACTTTAGTTCCTTTTTCGTTAACAGCTGCCAGTGTTCAAAATTTAAAATTTAGCGATAAATATAGACTAATAATACACAGTGAAAATTGTTTAGATCCCAAAAGTTGTAAATGTCCACCTTTGAAAGAAGCCACGTATGTCAAATATCTGGGATTTATCATTACTGATCAGAATTTAAAATGGCCTCATCACATTACTTATCTTTGTAAGAGGCTTCGTAAAACAATTTATAAATTCGTTAATCTTCGATGCTACTTACCTATTAAAGTTCAACGAAATGTTTATTTGGCCATTATTCAGTCTATCATTCAATATGGTATAATTGTTTGGGTGGAAGTACAAAAATTAATCTTAGTCCGTTAAATTTACTACAAAAACGAATAATTAAAATTTGTTTGAAGAAACGTTTCGATTATCCAACTAAATTAATTTATTCTGAATTTAATGTATTTAATATTGAACAAATTTATAAGTATACGCTGTTAAAATTTTATCATAAAAATCGTAATAAGTTTGTATTACAGACACACAATTATGACACAAGACGAAATATTAATTCAACATTAGTAGAACCTAAATGTCTCACATCTGCTGGTCTAAAGCATAGCATAAATTTTGGCCCTCGGTTGTACAATGCTTTAACTAAATTACACCCAGAACTTCTAACGTGTAACCCACTAACATATAACAAGAAATTAGAAACGTGTTAATATCTTCAATTTGATTAAATAAATGTATAGCCTATGTGTATGAATTAATCAACCTATATTATATTTGTATTCTATAATTTTGAAATATATATTAGTCCTACTTTTCACGTGCGATATTATACTTCTCTAGTGTTAATATTATATTATATAATTCCATTGCCGCTGTAATTATATTTTAGTTCCTATTTTATTTTGCTTATTTATTTGTATTATTATTATTATTTTTTATTTTAATATTATATCTGAACTGCGACCGAGCACGAGCGCTGCTCATTCAGTCTCAAATTTTGTTAATACTACTGTATCTTCTTTTTATATAGCTTGTATTATATTATTTGTATTTATCTTTGTTTGTTTTGTAATTATATTTCTTTATTCTGTATATTTGAATTTAAATAAATAAAAAAAGTCTATACTAATAATAAATCTGTAGCCGAAATTTTTCTGGTAATTTTCGATTTTCCAAAAATAATTGGTCCTAACATATATAATTAACCACCCTGAAACCGAAAATCGCTTTTTTGAAATTTTTTTTTGTATGTCTGTCTGTCTGTCTGTCTGTATGTATGTTTGTTACCTTTTCACGCGATAATGGGTGAACGGATTTCGATGAAAATTGTAATATAAAATTAAGTTCGTTGTAACTTAGATTTTAGGCTATATGGCATTCAAAATACATTATTTAAAAGAGGGGTTATAAGGGGGCCTGAATTAAATAAATCGAAATATCTCGCTTATTATTGATTTTTGTGAAAAATGTTACGTAGCAAAGGCTTCTTTAAAAATAATTTGCAATAAGTTTTATTCCTTGAAAAAGTTTGATAGGACTGATATTTAATGAGATAAATGAGTTTTAAAATTAAAATAACTGCCATCTAAGGCCGTGTAATGAATTAAAAAACAAATGACTTCGTTTATAAGGGGCCTTGGACAGCAACAATCGAAAGCTATGAAAGATAGCCTACAGAGAATGTTTCTGTGTTTGTATGAATATCGGAAGCTAAATTGACCGATTTGTATAATTAATTATTATTTCACCATTG